>NC_041749.1:99041062-99347642 GCF_004115215.2 Ornithorhynchus anatinus
ATCCACACCCCCACACTTGTGATTCTGACCCCATCCCTTCACACCTTATCAAAAGCTTTCCCCTTTCCTTCTTCCCTCCCTGAACACCACCTTCAATTGTTCACTCTCCATTGACTTCTTCCCCATTGCTTTCAAACATGCCCATGTCTCACCTATCTTACAAAAACCCTCCCTTGACCACACAGCTCCCTCCAGCTATCACCTCTCCCCCGATTAGACTGTAAGCCCGTCAAACGGCAGGGACTGTCTCTATCTGTTGCCGACTTGTTCATTCCAAGCGCTTAGTACAGTGCTCTGCACATAGTAAGCACTCAATAAATACTACTGAATGAATGTATGAATGAACCTCATTTCCCTCTTCTTCAAACTCCTTGAGTGAGTTGTCTACACCTGCTGTCTCAAGTTCCTCTCCTCCAATTCTCTCCTTGACCCCCTTCAATCTGGTTTCCATCCCCTTCACTCCACAGAAACCACCCTCTCAGAGTTCACAAATGATCTTCTTTTTGCCAAATCCAATGGCAAAATCCACCCTAATCCTCCTCAACCTCTCAGCTACCTTCGACACTGTTGATCACTCGTCTCCTGGAAAAATTATCCAACCTTGGCTTTGCTGACAACCGTCCTCCCCGGTTCTCCTTCTATCTCTCTGGTCACTCATTCTCAGTCTCTTTCATGGGCTCCTCCACTGCCTCCCATCCTCTAACTGGGCGAGTCCCTCGAGCCTCAGTTTTGGATCCCTTTCCATTCTCCATCTATGGCCACTATCTTAGAGAACTCATGAGTACTCCTATGGCTTCAACTACCATCTTTATAAGTATGATTCCCAAATCTACACCTCCAGCCCTGATCTCTCCTCTGCAGTCTTGCATTTCCTCCTACCTTCAAGACATTTTTTACTTGGATGAGCCACTGAAACCTCAAACTTAACATGTCCAAAACAGAACTCCTTACCTTCCCCACGAAACCCTGGCCTACCCCTGATTTTCCCATCACTGTAGTTGGCACCATCATCCTTCCTGTCTCACAGTTCCGTAACTTTGGCATTATCTTTGACTCACCTCTCTCATTCAACCCATATATTCAATCTATCACTAAATCCTGTCTGTTCAACGTTCACAACATTATTAAAATCCACCCTTTCCTCTCCATCCAATCTGTTACTATGTTAATCCAGGCACTTATCCTACCTAGCCTTGATTACTGCATCAGCTTCCTTGTTGACCTCCCTGCCTCCTGTCTCTCCCCACTCCAGTCCATACTTGACTCTGCTGCCCATTTCTACACAATGGTTCAATCCATGTTTCCCCACTTGAAGAACCTCCAGTGGTTACCCATCTACCTCCACTCTGAACAGAAACTCCTTCCCTTTGACTTTAAACACTTAAACACCTTGCCCCCTACATCATCTCTTTGCTCTCCTGTTACAACCCAGCCTGCATACTTCTCTCCTCTAATGCCAACCTACTCATTTTAACTCAATCTCGACTATCTCACCACCGACCTCTCACCTACACCCCCACTCTGGCCTGGAATGCCCTCCCTGTTCATAGCTGGCAGACAATTACTCTCCTTCCCTTCAAAACCTCACTGAAGGCACATCTCCCAAAGGCCTTCTCTGACTAAGCCCTCATTTCCTCTTTTCCCACTCCCTTCAGCATCACCCTGATTTTCTCCCTTTGTTCAACCCTCCCTCAGCCCCACAGAACTCGTGCACATATCTGTAATTTATTTATTTATATTGTTGTCTGTCTCCCCCTGTAGACCATGAGCTTGTTGTGGGCAGGGAATGTGTCTACCAACTCTGTTGTATTTGACTCTCCCAAGCGCTTAATACAGTTCTCTGCACATAAGTGTCCAGTAAATATGATTGATTGATCCTGTATTCCTTCTTTGTGTCTCAACTTTGCAAAAGTACCAGTACTTCTTGATTGCAGTGCACCATGCTGGTCCATCTGCTGCAGTTGTCACCCAACTTTCAGCTGAGGTAGCACATTGTCAAAGGCTTGGCATTACTGCATCTTTTCATTCATTCATTCATTCATTTTCTTATATTTATTGAGCACTTACTGTGTGCAGAGCACTGTACTAAGAGCTTGGAAAGTACAATCGGCAATAGAGACAATCCCTGCCCTCAATGGGCTTACAGTCTAGAAGGGGGGAGACAAACATCAAAACAAGCAAACAGGCATCAATATAATAAATAGAATTATAGATATGTACATATATACATAAGCACTGTGGGGCCAGGGGGATAGAGCAAAGGGAAATAATTGGGGCAATAGGGTGGGGAGCTAAGGAAAAGGGGGGGTTAGTCTGGGAAGGCCTCTTGGAGGAGGTGAGCTTCAGTAGGGCTTTGTAGGGGGGAAGTGTAATTTTTTGGCAGATTTGAGGATGGAGGGTATTCCAGGCCAGAGGTAGAAAGTGGGCCAGGGGTCGTCAGCGGGACAGGGAAGAGTGAGGCACAGTGAGAAGGTTAGCACCAGAGGAGTGGAGTGTGCAGCCTGGGCTGTAGAAGGAGAGAAGGGAGGTGAGGTAGGAGGGGGCAAGGTGATGGAGAGCTTTGAAGCCAATAGTGAGGAGTTTTTGCTTGATACGGAGATTGATAGGGCAACCACTGGAGATTTTTGAGGAGGGAGGTGACATGCCCAGAATGTTTCTGTAGAAAGATAATCCAGGCAGCAGAGTGAAGTATAGACTTAAGTGGGGAGAGAGTGGAGATTGGGAGGTTAGAAAGGAGCCTGATGCAGTAATCCAGTCGGGATAGTATGAGTGATTGTACTAACTTGATAGCGGTTTGGATGGAAAGGAAAGGGCAGATCTTGGCGCTGTTGTGAAGGTGAGACCAGCAGGTTTTGGTGATGGATTGGGTATGTGGGGTGAATGAGAAAATATTCCCGCTCTCTCCCCCTAGTTTTCAGTTGCCCCTTTTCTGTTGATCCTATAGCAGATGCCTGAGCATCCTATCATCATTCTTTCTCATATGTTCCAACAAGTGAAGCTTGTTGAATGGACACTGATGGATCGGCTCAAGAACCAGGATGTGATAACTGATGGGGTGTTTAGGTTTCATAGCTGCTGTCTTTCAATTCTTACATTCAGTGTACTGCCAAATCTTGCTGTTCATCTGACATAATATTGCCTGGCTCTGCTCCTCTGCTCCATTCAAATGACTACCACCCTAGTTAAGGCTCCAGTCATATCGTGGCTAGATTATTACATCAGCCTCCTTGCTGGCCTCCAGCCTCTTCCCCCTGCACTCTATACTCCATGCTGCTCTAGGGATCATCTTCCTGAAACATCCCTCGGCCCACATCTCTCCACCTGTCAAACCCTCCACTGGCTTCCTGTGTCCCTCAATATCAAGCAAAAACTCCTCACACTCGACTTCAAGGCTCTCAAGGCATATCTTATGAATCAGTCCTCTTCACTCACTATTCATCAGCTCCTTCTCCCCATTCCTTCCAAGCTAAACTTCTAAATGTACCTTGTTCTCAATTCTCTCACCTCTACCCCTCCATGTTGTTTTCAGGGCTTGGAACTTCTCCCACCCCCAAATCTAACAGACCACAATTTTCCCCACATTCAATGCCCTTCGAAAATCCCATCTCTTCCATCAATCCTTTCCTGTTTAATTCTGATCCCTGTAAGTCTTATAAAACAAGCAACCATCTCTAGTACATATAAACAAGCTTTCTCCAACTAGTTCTCAGTACCCCAAGTTGAAGAAACCCACCATCCATCGCCAACATATATGAATTTATTTCTAGCCATTCTCAGCACTTTTTACATATTTATTCAATTGTATGGTCAATTACTTTGATTACTTTATTTGTAAATACTTTTGTCTGACTCTCCCATTACAGTGGAAGCTCCTTGTAGACAGGGATCCTGTCACTTCTAATAGTTATGATAAATGTGGTGTTTGTTAAGCACTTATTATGTGCCAGGCACAGTGCCAAGTGCTGGAGTAGATAGAAGATAAAGAGATCCCAAATGGGGCTCACAGCCTAAACAGAAGGGAGAACGGGTACTGAATCCCCATTTTGCAGATGAGGAAACTGAGGCACAGAGAAGTTAAGTGACTTGCCCAAGGTCATAAAGCAGGACATGGCAAAGCTGATGATGATGATTATGGTATTTGTTAAGCGCTTACTATGTGCCAAGCACTGTTCTAAGCACTAGGGTAGATACAAGGTCATCAGGTTGTCCCACGTGGGGCTCACAGTCTTCATCCCCATTTTATAGATGAGGTAACTGAGGCCCAGAGAAGTTAAGCGACTTGCCCAAAGTCACACAGCTGACAAGTGGGGGATCCGGGATTCAAACCCATGACCTCTGACTCCCAAGCCTGGGCTTTCCCAGGTCTCTCCCAAGTGCTTAGTACAGTGCTTCCCACACAGTAAGTGCTCAATAAATATGGCTGAATGAAGGTCCCCTGACTGCTAGACCCATGCTGTTTCCACTAGGTAACACTGCTTTTCCATTTTGTACCGATCAAGCATTTAGTACAGTGCATTGCATCCTGTGGTCTCAATAAATATCGTCATCATGGCTATCACTAGATAAGTTTAGCCAACATTACATCTCTGTGTACCTTCTGTTTGTTCCCAAGCATAGTGCTCCACTGCTACCCATTACTGAATAATCTCTGAGAAATTGTGCTACTCTTCTAAATTCAACTTTGTTTGCATCATTGGCCAGTGACTGCCATGCTGACTTCCACAAGTGCCATGTCTTTGAATGTTTGTTCATGCTCTGCACTTATATGTGCTTCATCGGATAGGGTACTGACAAGGTAACAGATTTTAGGGACAGTTTTCAGCTCTTTTTAACTAATGTATTTGGATTTCCAGAGAAGGCAGATATAAACTGGCCCCAGATTTTCCATCAAAGAGGAAAGTCTGAGGGTTCTGAAAGCTGCTCACATACTTATGCTGCCGTCAGAATTTGCACAGGGTCATTCAGAGGTGGGGCAGGGAGCAGGTCGCTTCTGTGCCTTGGCAGGAATCCTACAAGCAATGAAGCAGTTGCTGATGCATGCCCCTGTGGCTTTAACGAAGCAGCCCTTGGCCCATTGCAAGTGCCAAATGATGTCATAGATTGCCTTCTGCCATTCACCTACTATTAATCCATCATCCTGTCCAACTTCAGAAATGGTTGTAGGACCTGAATCTGCTACCATCAGCATTTTCAGGAGTTGAAGAGGGCAAAGGTGAATTGGAAAAAAAAAAAAGGCAGGAAATATACAGCAACTCTTTGTTATTGAAGAGTTTTTAAATGTAACTTTGTGTGAACTATTTGTAATAGATTTGCTTTATTTGATAGCATTAAAAATGTCTCTTCTTGTCTACTCCTCTCACTGCTGCCCTGTTCATTACTGCGATCCCACCGTCAGCTCAACACTCATTTTAACATCCATCTCCCCCTCTAGACTGTAAGCTCATTGTGAGCTGGGAATGTGTCTACCAACTCTCTTCCCCTCTTCAAGGCCCTAATGAGAGCTTACCTACTCCAGGAGGCCTTCCCGGACTGAGCCCCCTTTCCTTCTGCTCCTCCTCCCCTTCCTTCCCCTCCCCCCCCCAGCCCTCTGCTCTTCCCCCTCCCCCTCCCTTTAGCACTGTGCATATTTGTATATATTATTTATTACCCTATTTATTTTGTTAATGAGGGGTATATCTCCATGATTCTATTTATCATGATGATGTTGTCTTGTTTTGTGTTGTTCTGTTTTGCTTTGCTATCTGTCTCCCCCATTTAGACTGTGAGCCCGTTACTGGGCAGGGATTGTCTCTATCTGTTGCCAAATTGTACATTTCAAGCGCTTAATACAGTGCTCTGCACATAGTAAGCACTCAATAAATAGCATTATTTGATTCAATCCAGTTTCTGTGCTCTTCGCTCCACTGAAATCTCTCCGAGGTCACCAATGACCTCCTCCTCCTTCCCAAATCTAACAGATTCTACTCTATTCTAATCTTTCTTGATCTTGGCTTCCTTCAACACTGTGGGCCATTCCTTTCCGCCGGAAACACTATCTAACCTAAGTTCTACTGACACAGTCCTCTTCTGCTTTTCCTATTAACTCTCTGCCTGATCCCTCTCAGTCTCTTTTGTTTGCCCTTCCTATGCCTCTTGCCCCCTAACTATGGGTGAAACTCAAAACTTTGTTCTGGGTCCCCATCTCTTCTTGGTTTACAGACTCTTCCTTGGGGAGCTCATCACTCCCTTGGCATCATTCCCATCTTGATTACTGCCTCAGCTTCATCACTGACCTCCCTTCCTCCTGTCTCTCCCTTCTCCAGGCCATACTTAACTCTCTGCCTGGTGCATTTTTCTAAAACATCAATCAATCAAGAGTATTGATTGAGCACTTTCTGTGTGTGGAACACTGTGCTATGCACTTGGGAAAGTACAATAATATTAGTAGACATGATCCCTTCCCAAAAAGGCTCTTACAATCTACTGAGGGAGACGTACACTAAAATAAATTTCAGATAGGAGGAAGTAATAGAGCATATAAAATACGTACATAAATGTTACAGGGGTGTGTCAGTACATATGCTTGTCAGTAAGTATAGAGTACATGCTAAAAAAATACCATTGATGAACAAACAACATCATAATTAATAATAGCAATTAAAAATGGCTACCTGAGTCTGATATCAGTATCCATACAGCCGGAGAGAGCTTAGAATCAATCAGTGGTATTTACTGAGCACTTACTATGTACAGAGCACTGTACTAAGCGCTTGGGAGAGTCCAATACAACAGAATTAGCAGTCATGTTCCCTGCCTACGAAGAACTGACAGTCTAGAGGACTGTCTTGATCCTCAACGTGGCCGGCTGTGATGGGGGTTCTTGCTGATTCCTGGGCATGGTGCACCCCTGAGGATGAAAATCTGAAATAAAGATCTGAGAATCACTTTTTCCTTGCCACTGATGCATTTATTCTCAAAATATTTGAGAAGCAGCGTGGCCTAGTGGATAGAGCATGGGTAGTTTATATGTTTCTCTGGATGGTGTGTGTGCCATTGCTTGTGCCTTTAGCCTGATCCAGTATTGGAATTGTTTATGTGTTTGTGTGTATGTTTGTATGCACTTATGAACATATAATGGTCAGACCAGGCCTTTCCGGAGTTAAATTGTCTTTGTTTTAACAGTGGTGAAATCCATTTACCATAAGATTTGAGTCAGTGTTAGTGGCAGTTGGGGCATGATTGCTCTTTCTCTCGCCCTGCCTTTCTCTCCCTCTTCCACCCTGATCCTCACCTTCTTCCCCTTTATTAAGAGACATGAAATCCATACTTACACTAGCTCAAACAAGCTTGGTGGAATGAAACTTGTGACCAATGTGCATAAGTATAACTTTTAAAAGAACAAAATAAAAGCATTGATTCATTTTCAGGATGTTATTTATGGGCATATGATCCCATGGAAGCAGTGTGGCAAGTCATGAATGATAGCCCATCTCCTACTGCAGGTATTGAATACATATAGAGCCAGCAATCTTTGCTAACCCATGCTATTTGTCTTGTTCTACTAAATCACATATCAAGAAAATGTAGCCAGTAAAAATGGCACAGTTCAATTACAGGCTTACACACCCACCCGGGAATATATCAAATTATTCTTTTGAATAACAAGGTATTTGCCTCAAACTAGATATTTACCATGGGGCAAGGGAATGGAGACATTGAGGGAAGTTGGAATGTGTGGCCTAGTGGAAAGAGTGCAGGGCTGGGAGTCAGAGGACCTGGGTTCTAATGCCGGCTCCATCATGTGCCTGCTGTGTGACCTTGGGCAAGTTACTTAACTTCTCTGTGCCTTAGCTTCCTCATCTGTAAAGGGGGGAATTCAATACCTGTTCTCCCTTCTACTTAGACTTTGAGCCTCATGTGGGACATGGATTTTGTCAGACTTGGTTATTTTGTATTTTCCTCAGTGCTTAGTACAGTGATTTGCAAATACTGAGTGCTTACCAAATATGACTATTATTATTATTGTGTTCATAGTAGCACTGTGCTCTAAGTCAAGCAGTGTTACTGCCACTTGTCAGCTGTGTGAGTGTGGGCAAGTCACTTAACTTCTCTGTGCCTCAGTTACTTCATCTGTAAAATGGGGATTAACTGTGAGCCTCACATGGGACAACCTGATTACCCTGTATCTCCCCCAGTGCTTGGAACAGTGCTCTGCACATAGTAAGCGCTTAACAAATACCAACACTATTACTCTCCTCTAAGTGAACAGTGATACCAGGACTGCAAGACCAGAAACACTGGGATGCAGTAATGTGAAGTTGCAATACTAGGGCCACATCTCTCCTCCATCATGGATGTAGTAATAATAATAATAATTGTGGTATTTGTTAAGCACTTATTATGTGCCAAGCACTGTTCTAAGCACTAGGATAGATACAGGGTAATCAGGTTGGACACAGTCCCTGTCCCACATGGGGCTCACAGTCTTAATCCACATTTTACAGATGAGATAAGTGAGGTCCAGAGAAATGAAGTGACTTGCTGAAGGTCACGCAGCAGACAAGTGGCAGAGCTGGGATTAGAACCCATGTCCTCTGACTCCCAGGCCCCTGCTCTTTGCACCCTCCCTCCTCATGTCTGTCAAACTTACTCTCTTCCCCTCTTTAAAGCCCTGAGAGTTCACTTCCTTCAGGAGGCCTTCCCAGGCTGAGCCCTCCCTTTCCCTCTGCTCCTCCTCCCCTCCCCATTGCCCCTACTCCCTTCCTCTGCTAGATCCTTTCCCTCTCCATAGCACTAGTGTATATTTGTAAATATTTATTACTCTATTTTGTTAATGATGTATATATATATATTTATCTGTTTTGATGGCATTGATCCCTGTCTACTTGTTTTGTTTTGTTGTCTGTCTCCCACTTCTAGACTGTGAGCCCGTTGCTGGGTAGGGATTGTCTCTATCTGTCAGTACAGTGCTCTGCACACAGTAAGCACTCAATAAATATGATTGAATTGAATGAATGAATGCAGCTTCACTACCTGGCTGTAATGCAGAAATTGTGAAAGCACAGGGTCACTCTCAAGCCTGGAATGGGGATTAAGACTGGGAGCCCTATGTGGGACAGGGACTGTGTCCAACCTGGTTATCTTGTATCTACCTCAATACTTAGTACAGTGCCTGGCACATAGTAAGTGTTTAATAAATACCCTAAAAAAACCCAAACAAAACTTAGTTTAAATAAAATAGGTGACCTACTTGTGATTTACATTAGACTTAGTGATTAAGATGACCATATCTTTTGGGAGGGAGAGAGGGAGAGAAGGGAGGGGGAGAGAAGGGAGGGGGAGGGAGAAGGGGGGGGAGGAAGAAGGAGGGGGAGGAAGAAGGAGGGGGAGGAAGAAGGAGGGGGGAGGGAGAGGAAGGGGGGAGGGAAAGGTGGGGGGAGGGAAAGGGAGTGAATGAGAAGGAGGAAATACAGGAGCAACCCACACACCTGTAACAACAAACAAGCACTCACTCAATTACCAACATTTACTCCAAAATCTTTCTCCTTGGTTGCAGTTAGAGCTACCAAGGCTATTCCCTGGAACTTTCCAGCATGACCACCATGCGTACTTCTCCAGCCATGCTGGAAGGCACTACGGAACAACCAGGCCAAACAACACTGGTGGTCACTACACCAGTGCCAGAGGAAAAGAAGGAGTCGTGATAGGAGACAAGGGCAGAAAAACAAGAGGGTGGGACCACAGCTGCTTACTTTTTCACACTTAGCTGCAGTAGCTTTGCTGTCATAGCTCCATCTCCACTGTCATGGTCCTCCAGCCACTCCGGCAAAAAGCATGATTGTAAGGAGTTCTCAGACACTTTTTGGGAGGTGGGATGGATCCCCAAAATCTATCACTTCCTTCACTCATAAACCCCTTTAAGCCCACTCTGTGACTAGAGTTTTTTTTATGATCATCATCAGTATTTACTGAGCATCTGTTGTGTGCAGATCACTGTATTAGACATTTGGAACCATACATTAGAAGGGAAAGATAGGGGCCCTGCCCTGAAGAATACTACAACCCAATGGAGGTAGAAAGGCAAATAAAGCTAAAAACATGCAATACAAAGAGAATTAAAAATCAGACCCAAAGCCTTAAGCTCTGCCTCAAGCAATACTGCCCTCCTCCGTTCCACTGCATGAAAGTAGAAACACCATGCATTATCACAGCTTTGCCAGTGGTATCATGAACATCTTATTGCTCCCATGATTTCATTGAAGATGTCAAATGGCATAATTCCCAAAGTGAGCATACCATAAATCTGAAACGTAACATCTCAAGTCAGATATTACTTCAGATAACTATGATCTCTTTTTTGAAGATTGATTTAGTAATATAGCTGAAATTCTGTCTAGTGTTTTGAACAAGAAAAGAGATTTGTTTTATGACAGTGGGTGCTGTAATGGGAAAGTTAAACAGATTCGATTCCAGTTCTCCAAGAATGTTTATATGGGTGGCATTAATGTTGACTTGCACATGGTATGTAGTAAACAAAAACCAGTGAAGATATGGTACAACCAGGGTACACAATGAATGTACTGTACAACTGCACCAAGAATGTTGGTTGGTTATCTTAAACTTCTGCACACATTCCAGGAGTTTCTGAATGACCAGTATCGGCCCTGCTGTCACTGCAAGGAGAAACGGAATAGTCAGGGAGGGATCATAGTTGGCAGTGAGGATCCAGAGGGAGATCAACAGAGCTGAACTTCACACAGCCAGTTTTCTCATCATTCTTTCTATCTCTGTGAGCGTCATGTGTGGGACAGAGACTATGATTACCCTTGTATCTTCCCCAGCACTTAGAACAGTGCTTGACACAAAGTGCTTAACAAATACCATGATTGTTATTATTATTATTTCTTTCCTAACACTAATCCTATTCTGCCTGGATTACTGCATCAGCCTCCTTGCTGACCTCCCAGCCTCCTGTCTCTCCCCACTCCAGTCCATACTGCATTCTGCTGCTGGGATCATTTTCCTTCAAAAGCATTCATGACCTGTTTCCTCACTCCTCAAAAGACTCCAGTGATTGCCCATCAACCTTCGCATCAAACAAAAACTCCTAACCATTGGCTTTAAAGTAGTCATCACCTTGCCCCCTCGTACCTCACCACTCTCCTACTACAAGCCAGCCCTCACACTTTATTCCTCTAATGCTAACCTTTTCACTGTGCCTCGATCTCTTCTATCTCTCCACTGACCCCTTGCCCATATCCTTTCTGTGGCCTGGAATGCCCTCCCTCCTCAAATCTGACAATTACTCTCCCCCACTTCAAAGCCTTGTTGAAGTTGCATCTTCTCCAAGAGGCCTTCCCTGACTAGTCCCCCCATTTCCTTTTCTCCCACTCCCTTCTGCATCGCCCTGACTTGCTCCTTTTTATTTACCCTCCCCCACCCCCCCAGCCCCATGACACTTATGCACATATCTGTAATTTATTCATTTATATTAATGTCTGTCTCTCCTTCTAGAATGTAAGCTCACTGTGGACAGGCAATGTGTCTATTGTTATTTTGTACTCTCCCAAGTTCTTAGTACAGTGCTCTGCACACAGTAAGCACTCATTGAATACAACTGAATGACTTAATGAATGAAAGTCCTGTTTTGCTGTTACCACGTGGACCCTCTGAGAAGTTCTTAATGTCCAGGTGGCTAGCAGTGGGATGAAGAGAGCAGTTCCAAGTCCCTAGCTTGCCCAGACAACTTATGTCAATTGGATGCAATCCACTGCCAATCAAAAAGTGTGTGGGAGTATCCAGTCATGAGACAGAACTAATAGTTTTAAACCAATTATCAAAGGAGTTTAACACATATGGTTTTCCAGCCCCTTTTTGATTTGAATCAAAGGAGAATTTAATTTATTTACATCATTTAGAGGCAAGTAGGTTTTTGTTTTCCCCATGAAGACACAGCCAATGCCTACTGCTTGAAGTTTTTCTTCAAGGAAGTCTTTATAGATGGTCTGCAAGATTTGAAATAACCAATTTGTCACCTACCATCTTCAAAGGGGAAGAGTTGGGACCGAGTTCATTTTGGATTCTCATTCAAGAATGAACAAGTTAGCCAGGCGGTACCAGGGATAAGCATTTATTGGTCACAAATACCAAAGTAGACAATCAGGAAAGCATTTCAATTGAGTTCCCTGTAGCTAGCATTTAGTCAGATAGGGACAGGGAATGTGTCTGGTAGATTGTTAAATTGTACTCTCCCAAGCGCTTAGTACAATGCTCTGCACACAGTAAGCACTCAACTAATGCGACTGACTGATGTCACCACAAGCTTCTCTATCCATTCCTTCACACCCCTCAGGCAAGCTGATTCCAGTAGTTCAATACTCATGGCTCTGTCAGTTATGGACCTCCTGGGTTCCCCATCCTACCTGGAGCTGGCCACAGTGAGGGCATCCCCTGTCACACCAGATAGGTGTGCTTGGCCCAGACCAGTTGATGTTCCCTGTGCAACAGCTATAAAGGACCTCCAGGTCAGTCCAGGTTCCTATACCCTTCCACTAGGCTCAAAACCTCTGAGCAATGCCACGTCCCTATCCTGTGATCATCCACACCCAAGGGTGACCTGAAGCGCTTGCCCTTGGGCATGTAAACCATGCCACCCTGCCGGTTGAGCAGTCCAAGCCCCCCACGCTTCCGACTCAAGCTCCTGAATTACCTCATTCATGACCAGCAGGAGTGTGGGGAAGACAATCACACAATTACTGCCACCCTTGTGATTTGGTCTACCCTGCAAGAATGGTTCTGTGCCTTCAAAACCATTTAGAAACATTTTCTTCAATTATTAAGAAAATTATTTGTAGCCACTATTTCATACCTGACATTTAGGTTCTCTGGAACAATTGAGTTATTTCCACATAGATTAATTGAGGTGCTTCTTAGGAAAGATTTTAAATGTGAGATAAGCATAGAAAAATATTATACTGTGATAAACAGAGTCTGTTTATATGGAAAGTTTCAACTACCATCTCTACGCATATGACACCCAAATCTACATCTCCTCCCCGTTCTCTCCCCTTCCCTCCAGGCTCATATCTCCTCCTGCCTTCAGGATGTCTCCATCTGGATGTCTGCCCGCCACCTAAAACTCACCATGTCTAAGACTGAGCTCCTTATCTTCCCTCCCAAACCCTGTCCTCTCCCTGACTTCCCTGTCACAGTGGACGTCACTACCATCCTTCCCGTCTCACAGGCCCGCAACCTTGGTGTCATCCTTGACTCTCTCATTCACCCGACACATCCAATCCGTCACCAACACCTGCTGGTCTCACCTTCACAATATCGCCAAAATCCGCCCTTTCCTCTCCATCCAAACTGCTACTGTGCTGGTACAAGCTCTCATAATATCCTGACTGGATTATTGTATCAGCCTTCTCTCTGATCCCCCTTCCTCCTGTCTCTCCCTACTCCAGTCTATTCTTCATTCCGCTGCCTGGATCATCTTCCTACAGCAACGCTCTGGGCATGTCACTCCCCTCCTCATAAACCTCCAGTGGTTGCCTATCAACCGTCGCACGAAACAGAAACTCCTCACTCTTGGCTTCAGAGCTCTCCATCACCTTGCCCCCTCCTACCTCACCTCCCTTCTCTCTTTCTACTGCCCACTCCGTACACTCCACTCCTCTGCCACTCACCTCCTCATGGTCCCCCGTTCACACCTGTCCCCCCATCGACCCCTAGCCCAAGTCCTACCGCTGTCCTGGAATGCCCTCCCTCCTCACATCCGCCAAACTAACTCTCTTCCCCTCTTCAAAGCCCTACTGAGAGCTCAACTCCTCCAGGAGGCCTTTCCAGATTGAATCCCCCTTTCCCTCTAATAATAATAATGCTGGTATTTGTTAAGCGCTTATTATGTGCAGAGCACTGTTCTAAGCACTGGAGTAGATAGAGGGTAATCAGGTTGTCCCACGTGAGGCTCACAGTCTTCATCCCCATTTTACAGATAACTGAGGCAAAGAGAAGTTAAGAAGTGACTTGCCCACAGTCACACAGCTGCCAAGTGGCAGAGCCAGAATTCGAACCCATGACCTCTGACTCCCAAGCCCAGGCTCTTTCCACTGAGCCACACTGCTTCTCTACTCCTCCTCCCCTCCCCATTCCCCCTCTCCCACCCTCTGCTCTTCCCCCTTCTCCTCCCCTCAGCACTGTGCATATTTGTATATATTATTACCCTATGTATTTTGTTAATGATGTGTACATTTCTATGATTCTATTTATCTTGATGATGTCGGCGCTAGACTACTTGTTTTGTTTTGTTCTGTTTTGCTTTGCTGTCTCCCCCATTTAGACTGTGAGCCCGTTATTGGTCAGGGATTGTCTCTATCTGTTGCCGAATTGTACACTCCAAGTGCTTATTACAGTGCTCTGCACATAGTAAGCTCTCAATAAATACTACTGAATGAATGAAAGTTCAGTAAAATAGGCGAGGGCAATTTCTGTTTCCCACCTCACTCTTTCACTCAAGTACAACAGCAAGGCTACTAATGGTTAATTGCTCTAATTACCCACCGCTTAATTATAGGCTTCCAAGAGTTACTGTTTTCAATCTTCCAAATCACTGTTGATGACTTGAATATGTTCTATTGTGCATATCTTTGCTTGCCACTGGGGAGGACAAATGCAAATGTAAATCTTCAAGCTAAATATTTTTAATCTTGCCTATAAATGTATAGACATTTATAGGACAAGGCCTAATCCTTCATTTCTCTCTTGACACTTTGGTTTGCCCACTTAATTTACATTCCCGAACTGCAAGGGTAGATCATCGCTGTGGCAGCTAGACTCTGCCATGTCTGAGTGTGGGGGTGAACTCAGGGGAGAAGACAATGGTTTTCCATATTCATACTAAATTGAAAGAGATTTCCCCCTCAGAACTACCACCCCACATGAAAAAATTCCTAAAAAGAGAATTTGCCCCACTGGAAAGATTTAAGATAAATGACTTTATATTTGAGTAAACACACACACGAAAAAGCCATGATCCTCCCTTCTGCATCACCTCAACTTGCTCCCTTTGCTCCCCCGCCCTGCCCCACAGCACTTATGTATTTATGTATATATCTATAATTCTATTTATTTATATTGATGCCTGTATGTTTTGATGTCTGTCTCCTCCCTGTCTAGACTGTAAACCCGTTGTGGACAGGGATTGTCTCTCTTTATTGCTGTATTGTAATTTCCAAGCGCTTAGTACAGTGCTCTGCACACATTAAGCGATCAATAAATACAACTGAATGAATGGAATATAGTAGGACAATCCCTGAAGACAAACTTATCTGATTTACAATCTGCTTTTATATTACCCTTTCCAACTGGTATCACAAGGTAAATAGGGATACAGCATTATATTTATGTGATTTTTGAAGATAAAACCAGATAAAGGGGACTAATTTATTAGAAGTGAGATCATGTTTATAGCTGAGATGTTACAGTTGAGAAATGGAGATTTCCAAGAAGCCTTTCCTGACCAACTTCTCATTATTCCACCTTAGTCACCCTCTCTTCTGCATCACCTATGCACTTCCGTCTTTGTTCCTTAAGCAGTTGATATTCAACCCACTTCCAGACACCAAACACTTAGGTATGTAATCTTTTATTCTGCCGCTTCCCCTACCTGTAATTTATTTCAATGTCTGTCTAACCCTCCAGACTATAAACTCCTCATAGGCAGGGATTATGTCTACCAACTCTACTGTATTCTCATAGTGCTCTGTACATAGTAACTGCTCAGTAAACACCACTGATTTGTTAAATGAATGACAAATTTAAACACTGTGCTTAAATTATGTGATTTAATAAGTTAGTGGTTTTCCTAATATTGTAACTCTTAGGAGTTTGAACATCGTATTTTGTACTTACTGCACATTCAGATAAATAAATGGTGTAATTTTTTCTATTTTTAGTCAATATATTTTTTCAACTTTTTGGAATTTACATGCAGGGACCTTAGTTTAGGTTCAAGAGAGGAAAAAAACAAACACATTTTTAGGGTTCAAGGCAGACATCTTTGCAATAGCTCCCTAATACTCACAAAATCCTGGACAAATACCATATTTCATCTCTACACTTATCAAAAGAGGTCTTAAGGAAAATAGGAGCAAATGCAAGTTCAGCCCCAACACACCACAGCATGCCAAGATCAACCTGACCTGAAATACTAAAAACAAATGTTCTTCCCAGGGTTTACCACTCTCAGTATATAAAGCGTTATCCATACCTCCTCAGTTTTTGCAGTGCATATACTGGATTTCTCCTGGAGTTGCTTTGAATGTTTAATTTCTGGACACAGCTGCTTCTATTCAGGAGTTAACTTTTAAAGATAACCTTTCAGAAGATGAAAGAAAGACATGAAACATTTTCATTGTCTCGACGAATCTCATTTCTCCTTTCTCAGGAGATGATTCCACCTGGGAGATATCTGATTTACTTTAAATGATAGTCAGTTGTTTGTGAGAGAAAATGACTCATTTTAAAGAGAAAACAACCAGGGTGTGTGACTGGAATATATAGCACCAAATTCTATTCGTTGACCAGCAGAGTTGCAGGGTCACATATTTTTCCAAAATATATACACTAAGCTCCTTTCTGGCCAAAACCACTTCTCATCTGCAATTTGTCACATGCCCTGGGCACTTGCATCTTCAAAATAAAGGGTGAATGGGCTAATTGTACCCACAATTATCCAATTAAGGGGCAATTAGTTTGGTGTGTAGCTAATTACAGCTACAAAATTGTGTCCAGAGAAAGGCCTCTCTTTGAAAATTAAACCGTAAATGATTGGAGCAAATTAATTTTATAGAATTAGCAGATGCAATCAGACAATTACTGTTTTTTAATGAATGCTGAAGCATTTGGATTGTAACAGTCCCTTCTTATCTGTATTACTACATTTCTCTGAGGCACCACATGTTTTTCATGGACTCTACAATCACATGGTTGGTGCCCCAAGGAGGTAAAGAACATGAGCTCCAGAAGGATAGGCATAAAAAATACTACAGACACCCCAGAATGTTAGCATCAGAGTCAGATAGGAACCTAAGAACATCGAGTCTTGAAGTTTGTATCTGGTTTCCTGAGACACACTTTCTAGTTTTCATTTGAAATATGTTTGGCAATGAATCAGTTTGGGGTGAAATTTCAAATTCTTCCAATAAACAACATAATCTTTTTTAAAAAATTGACTTTTTGATAATTGAGTGCAAGTCTTGCCCAGATGTAAAACAGAGAATTGAAATATGAACAGACTTTAAAAAGCAACAATAATTGTGGTATATGCCAAGTTTGGGGTAGACAAAAGTTACCTCCCAAGGTCACAGTTTCCAGTACTCTACCAGTCTCAACTACTGGAGGGAGAGTCAAGCAGAGGCCTGTCTATTCCATTCCTAGCTTGGGCAGTGGCTAGCAAGTGGAAGGCAATCTGCTACAAGTCAAGACTCCCTTGTGCTGGGCAGCAGAAGCATGGGAGAGAGTCGAGGGCAGAAACTCAAGTTTATTGAGTGGAAGAAGGCAATGGTAAAATACTTCTGTATTTTTATTAAGAAAACTCTATGGATACAGTACCAGAACGATTGTAGATGGAGGTGGGGTGATCTGGGAGAGAGGTGTTCATGGTGTCTCTATGAGTCAGAGATGACCTGACAGCATAAGACAAGACACAAGTTAATCAAATGGGAGCCAGTCCCTGTCCCACACAGGGCTGACAGTCTAAGTAGGAGGGTAATGTAATGATGGACAGATATGACAAGCCGTTACAATTATGAAAAGCAGCATGACCTAGTGGATGGAGCATGGGCCTGAGAGTCAGAAGGACCTGTGTTCTAATCCCGGATCTGCCACATGTCTGCTGTGTGACCTTGAGCAAGTCACTTAACTTCTCTGGGCCTTGGTCCCCTCATCTGTAAAATTGGGACTAATAGTGTGAGCCCCAGGTGGGACAGCGACTGTATCTATCCCAGTGCTTGGTACATCATAAGTGCTTGAGGACCATAATAATAATGATCATTATTATTATTATTATTATACTGGCTGGCCATCACTAAAAATAACAAAATATATGTCTGGCATTGGTTATTTGAGGGCTTTGACAGACAAGAGTGAAAGTTATAGTCCAGAAGAATAGAAAAGTGAATTGAGACCCGTCTTCTCTCCAAGTGTAAGAAATATTCATTCATTCATTCAATAGTATTTATTGAGCGCTTACTATGTGCAGAGCACTGTACTAAGCGCTTGGAATGAACAAGTCGGCAACAGATAGAGACAGTCTCTGTCGTTTGACGGGCTTAAAGTCTAACTGGGGGAGACGGGCAGACAAGAACAATGGCAATAAATAGAGTCAAGGGGAAGAACATCTCGTAAAAACAATGGCAACTAAATAGAATCAAGGCGATGTACAATTCATTAACAAAATAAATAGGATAATGAAAATATATACAGTTGAGCAGATGAGTACAGTGCTGAGGGGATGGGAAGGGAGAGGGGGAGGAGCAGAGGGAAATGGGGGGGAAAGAGGGTTAAGCTGCGGAGAGGTGAAGGGGGGTGGTAGAGGGAGTAGAAGGAGAAGGGGAGCTCAGTCTGGGAAGGCCTCTTGGAGGAGGTGAGTTTTAAGTAGGGTTTTGAAGAGGGGAAGAGAATCAGTTTGGCGGAGGTGAGGAGGGAGGGCGTTCCAGGAGCACGGGAGGACGTGGCCCATGGGTCAACGGCGGGATAGGCGAGACCGAGGGACGGTGAGGAGGTGGGCGGCAGGGGAGCGGAGCATGCGGGGTGGGCAGTAGAAAGAGAGAAGGGAGGAGAGGTAGGAAGGGGCAAGGTGATGTAGAGCCTTGAAGCCTAGAGTGAGGAGTTTTTGTTTGGAGCAGAGGTTGATAGGCAACCACTGGAGGTGTTTAAGAAGGGGAGTGACATGCCCAGATCGTTTCTGCAGGAAGATGAGCCGGGCAGCGGAGTGAAGAATAGACTGGAGCGGGGTGAGAGAGGAGGCAGGGAGATCAGAGAGAAGGCTGACACAGTAGTCTAGCCGGGAAATAACGAGAGCCCGTAGCAGTAAGGTAGCCGTTTGGGTGGAGAGGAAAGGGCGGATCTTGGCGATATTGTAAAGGTGAAACCGGCAGGTCTTGGTAACAGATAGGATGTGTGGGGTGAATGAGAGAGACGATTCAAGGATGACACCGAGATTGCGGGCCTGAGAGACGGGAAGGATGGTCGTGCCATCCACGGTGATAGGGAAGTCTGGGAGAGGACCGGGTTTGGGGGGGAAGATGAGGAGCTCAGTCTTGCTCATGTTGAGTTTTAGGTGGTGGGCCGACATCCAGGTGGAGACATCCTGGAGGCAGGAGGAGATGCGAGCCTGAAGGGAGGGGGAGAGGACAGGGGCGGAGATGTAGATCTGCGTGTCATCTGCATAGAGATGGTAGTCAAAGCCGTGAGAGCGAATGAGTTCACCAAGGGAGTGAGTGTAAATGGAGAACAGAAGAGGGCCAAGAACTGACCCTTGAGGAACTCCAACAGTTAAAGGATGGGAGGGGGAGGAGGCACCAGCGAAGGAGACCGAGAATGACCGGCCAGAGAGGTAAGAGGAGAACCAGGAGAGGACGGAGTCCGTGAAGCCAAGGTGAGATAAGGTATGGAGGAGGAGGGGATGGTCGACAGTGTCAAAGAAATAGGATTTGCACTCTTGATATCTCAAACCTGGTAACTCTGAGAAAGCCCACTGACCAGTTTTCTCTCCCTTCTGCACATTACTCTTATTCTAACCAAAATTTAGCCCAAAGCAACGTGGATGAACACCCCAAATAAAAGTAAAATAAAAACACTGAACAATCTTGCGGTCTTTTGGCCCTTCTTCCAGCTGTCTTCCACTCCTGAAAGCCACTGTTTTTTAAGCCTTTTAAAGCACTGAAGTGGTTTGTGTTCAGAGAATTCTGACCAACTCTCAATTCTGTCAGTTTGAACCAGTATTTTACACATCAGTCATCCATGCCGGAAATGAAAGATCTGTATTAATAGGAGCAGGAGTAGCTGCAGCAACTGCACCTTCATCTTTTGGTTCAAGGATTCTGTGATTTACAGTGAATATTCCAGGGATTTCCATCATACAAATCCAAAATATGGTTGAAAATACATCAATTACTCACTGCTCTGACTCTAAGTAATATGCATTTTGAAGTCATACTAGGAGGAGGTCAGAGGTTGGGCAGAAGCCAGTCTCTGAAGGCTGGAATATTAACATCATGTTATTTCAGAGTAGCACATTATAATGCCTAAGGCAACAGGGATGCTACTTTGCAGACCACTTACCACACTGTCTTCCATCCACTGAACGCTTTAATTGGAGAATATGTTTTATAAAAAGCCACATTATTAAAGCTCAATTTCTCATTTCTGTGACTATTACACAAAGTGATTTTTCTACCTTTTTGAGTCAGCAGGTCCCAGTTCACTCTGCTTTTCTTTGGGTGAAGTTACCTGTGTAAAACAAAATGAGTCCTTTCGAATGATCAGTGCTATTTCACTCTCTTGAGCAGGGTGCTCAGGGGTGGGAGATACGGCTTGGTCTGGAGGCCCCCATTTTATTTCTTCTTCATTAACATCAGTGATTTCCATTCCTATTCTCAAAGTGGAAGCTAGTTCTATGATGGTGAAAATAAACTTCATTGGAAACCTAGGGGCAGTAGAATAAGGCTTTCCTTGAGGGCATAAATATAAAGCTCTTATTATTAGTAATAGCATTAGATGTTTTTATTGCTAATAATAATAATGGAATTTTTTAAGTACTTACTATGTGCCAGACACTGTACTAAGCACTGGGGTGGATAAGAGCAATTCACGTTGGGGTCAGTCCCCCTCCCATGTGGGGCTTACAGTTTCTATCCTCATTTTACAGATGAGGTAACTGAGGCACAGAGAAGTGAACTGACTTGCCCAAGGCCACACAGCAGACAAGTGGCGGAGCTGAGATTAGAACCCATGACCTTCTGAATTCCAGGTTCATGCTCTAGGTGTAATGCACTGTTCTAACCACCTGGAAAGAATAAACCTAGCAAGTGTGGGCATTACCTGAGCACAAGGAGCTTAAACTCTATGCTTTTCCTGCATATTTTCTATGGCCATTATAAAATCAATCAATCATGTTTACTGAGTGTTTACTGTGTGCAGAGCACTGTACTAAGTATTTGGGGTAGTACAATATAACAGAGATGGTAGACATGTCCCCTGCCCACAGTGAGCTTACAGTCTAAAGGTGGAGAAAGACATTAAAATAAATTACATATGTGTGCATAAGTACCATGGAGCTGAGGGTAGGGTGAAAATCCAGTGCTTAAAAGATACAGAGCCAATTGTAAGAGTGACACAGAAGGGAGAATGAGTAGTGGAAATGAGAGCTCAGATAAATGGTAATCATCTGTATCAGATGGTGTCATATATCACTATTTCTCCCTGTCAATCAAGGGTATTTACTGAGCGCTTACTGAGTGCAGAGCACTGCACTAACCATTTGGGAGAGTACAATAAAACAGAATTGGTAGGCACGTTCCCTGCCCATAAGGAGCTTACAGTCTAGAGGAAAGACAGACACTAATATGAATAAATTACAGATCTGTACATAAGTGCTTTGGGAAAGAGGGTGGGGTGACTATCAAGTGCTTTGATCTGCTTCCTGTCTAGTCAACATGAGAATCGCATAGAGGGAGATGGGAATTGGAGCAGCAGAATTTCTATGATTAGATGTTTCATACTATAGCTTGGTGAATGCTCTAAATTGGCTCCATGGAAATAGAGTGCCAAGTGAAAGAGCACTAAACAAAGTATAGTTTCCTTTAGGATGTAATGTAAAATGCATGAATACATTCCCAAGATCGAAAAAACCTGATCAAAACAATATAAATAATACAAAATTCTAATAAAAAACCATTGTATAGTTCCATGATCAAATAGCAATATAAATACGTACTGATTATGACAAATGGTGAATTTCTTTTACTTGGACGTATGCAAATACACTACAGGAAATCCTCTAATGCAACTAGTTCCTAAAAACTCAGTCTTTAGTTGAAGTGTTAGGTTAGAATTCATTTTGCCTTAAGGAACAGTGTTTTAAGTGGAGGGCTAGCATGCAGTCCCTTCCACCCCTGTCACCACTGGAAATGGTAGAATCATCAGTTGCAGCAGCTGCAGAGGTCACCAGTAAGTCAATCTTATTTATTGAGTGCTTACTATGCGCAGAGCACTGTACTAAATGCTTGGGAGAGTACACTATAACAATAAATGGACACATTCCCAGTCAACAATGAGTTTACAGTCTAGAGGAGGAGGCAGGCATTAATATATTAATATTTATATTAGAGAAGCAGCATGGCTCAGTGGAAAGAGCACGGGCTTTGGAGTCAGAGGTCATGGGTTCGAATCCCAGCTCGGCCACTTGTCAGCTATGTGACTTTGGTTAAGTCACTTAACTTCTCGGTGCCTCAGTTACCTCATCTGTAAAATGGGGATTAAGACTGTGAGCCCCACGTGGGACAACCTGATTCCCCTGTGTCTACCCAAGCACTTAGAACAGTGCTCGGCACATAGTAAGCGCTTAACAAATACCAACATTATTATTATTATTATTATTATTATTATTAATATAAATGAATTGCAGATATATACATAAGTGCTGTGGGGCTGGGAGAGGGGATGAATAAAGGGAGGAAATCAGGGCAACACAGAAGGGAGTTGAAGAAGAGGAAAAGAGGGCTTAGTCAGGGAAGGATGATGTGCCTTCGATAAGGCTTTGAAGTAGCGGAGAGTAATTGTCTGTTGGATATGAGGAGAGAGGATGTTCCAGGCCAGAGGCAGGACATGGGCAAGAGGTCACCAGTGAGGTAGACAGAATTGAGGTACAATGAGAAGGTTAGTATTAGAGGAGCGTAGTATGTGGGCTGAGTTGTAGTAGGACAGTAGGGAAGTGAAGGAAGAGGGTGCAAAGTGACTGAGTCCTTTAAAGCCAATGGTGAGGAGTTTCTCTTTGATGCGGGGGTGGATGGGCAACAAGGGGAGGTTCTTGAGGAGAGGGGAAACATGGACTGAATGTTTTTGTAGAAAAAAATGATCCAGGCAGCAGAGTGAAGTATGGATGGAGTGGGGAGGGAGAGAAGGCTGGGAGGTCAGCAAGGAGGCTGATACAATCCTCAAGGTGGCATAGGATAAGTGATTTGATTACTGTGGTAGCAGTTGGAATGGAGAGAAAAGGGCAGATTTTAGGGATGCTGTGAAGGTCAAACTGACAGGATTTAGTGATGCATTGAATATGTGGGTTGAATGGGAGAGATGAGTCAAGAATAATGCCAAAATTATGGGCTTGTGAGACAGGAAAGGTGATGGTGCCATCTACAGCAATGGGAAAGTCAAGGGGAGGACAGGGTTTGGGTGGGAAGATAAGTTCTGTTTTAGACATATTAAGTTTGAGGTGACGAGAGGACATCCAACTAGAGATGTATTGAAGGCAGACTGCAGAGAGGGAGAGAGATCAGAGCTGGACATGTAGATTTGAGTATTATTCACATCGGGGTGGTAGTTGAAGACATGTGAGCAAATGAGTTCTCCAAGGGTGTAGCTGTAGATGGAGAATAGAAGGGGACCCAGAACTGAACTTTGAGAGATACCCTCAGTTAGGGGATGGCAGGTGGAGGAGGAGCCCACAAAAGAGACTGAGAATGAATCACCAGAGAGTTAGGAGGAGAACCAGGAGAAGACAGTTTCAGTGAAGCCTAGGTTGGATAATGTTTCCAGGAGAAGGGGGTGGTTGACAGTGTCAAAGGCAGCTGAGAGGTCTAGGAGGATTATGATTGAGTAGAGGCCGTTGGATTCATCAAGAAGATCATTTGTGGCCTTTGAGAGGGTGGTTTCTGTGGAGTGAAGGAGGAGAAAGAGAGAATTGGAGGAGAGGAACTTGAGACAGTGGCTGTAGACAACTCGCTCAAGGTGTTTGGAGAGGAAAGGTAGAAGGGAGGTGGGGTGATAACTGGATGGAGCTGTGGGGTCAAGAGATTTTTTTTAGGCTAGGGGAGACATGGGTGTGTTTGAAAGCAGTGGGGAAGAAGCCATTGGAGAACAAAGAGTTGAAGATGGCAGTTAGGAATGGAAGATGGGAGGGGGCAAGTGTTTCAATAAGGTGTGAAGGAATGAGGTCGGATGTGCAGATGGAGGGGGTGGATTTTGAGAGAAGGCAGATCTCCTCTAGAGATATTGCTGGGCAGTCCCCTCCTCCTCTGACACCCACCTCCCTCCAATCTGGAGGGGTTGGGCAGCAGCATTTCCTGCTGCCAAAAGGTCCTAAGCCATCAGGTGATTTTCTCACTGGGGGACGAGGTATTAATTCAAAGCAGACCCTCTCTCCTCCACTAATTTACATTCATTTACAAGTGTGTAAATGTGTTCTTTGTGCTTCCAAATCTAGCAAATGGTTTGATGTGTTTTAGATCCCCAGAGTCTACCCCTTCCCTTAACTGTCCCTTCCTGCCTAGGAGCTGCTGCTGCTGCCTGTATTCCTATTGCCATTAGCCCCACTACCTTGTTCTGCCTGGTCTGGCTATTTCACCTGGTAGCCCTGTAGGGACCTCTTAATCTCTCTCGCCTTACTTTCCATCCCTAAAAAATGGATATAATAAACACTCTATTCAATTCACATCCAGTGAAGTAAAATAGAAAGGGGACATAAATTCAGTGATGTCATATTGCCATTTGTCAAAACTCCAACAGTTGTATGTCGAGGTCTTGTTCTTCCTTGCTGAAGTGTTGTATTCAACAATCTACTCAGCAGAAAAGCAACTTATGCTAATATATTAGAGATGCCTGTGCTATTTATGCTAAATAGGTCTGTATTCACCTGGAAACCTTGGGAACTCCTCTGTATTGCTCTTTCCTTAGTTTCTTTCCCTAAAAAATGGAACTAATAACACTCTATTAAAGTCAGTCAAAATACCTAGGGAAGGGAGGTGTGTATGCCAAGGTAAACTTTGCAATGTTTTCTTGAAATGAGAGAGGGCTAATACCATCACCAAAATTGAATAGCACGGTCATGAAAGAGTGCTAAAAGGGGAGCATTATTATGAGGGATGGCTGTATTTCACTGATTCCTTGGAAATGTTTGCACAGGACATTGGAAAAAAAAACACAAGGGAGAAATCAATACAAGGGTTGGCCTCAGGTCTAGATGAATCAAAAGGTTTGGGTACAAACCACACTTGACCATAGGTACCGACCTTTAAATTTGAACACTGGGACTGAAGAGGAAGTAGAACTGCTTCTTAAAGAGCTAGTAGGCTGGAAAGCCCCTAGACTGTAAACTTCTTGAGGGCAGGGATTATGACTAATAACTCTATTGTATTTTCTGAAGCACTTAGTACAGTAGTCTGCACACATTAATTACCACTGATTAATTAAAACCATCATTTGGGGTCTTTTCAATCTGGATTAGAAACTCTAAGATCTTGTCAAGGACCTAGTGAAGCATGGAGAAGCAAGCATGGCTTAACAGCTAGAGCACAGGCCTCAGAGTCAGAGGGCCTGGGTTCTAATGCCTGCTCTGCCACTTATTGCTGTGTGATCTTGGGCAAATTACTTCACTTCTCTAAGCCTCAGTTACCTCATCTATAAAATGAAGGTGAAATACCTGTTCTCTCCTTTCCGCCCTGCCTTACACTGAAAACCTCAGGTGGGATGGGGACTGTGTTTGACCTGATTGTATTGCATCTACCCAGCGCTTAGTACAGTGCTTGACACATAACGAGTGCTGAACAAATAGTCGATCATATTTATTGAGTACTTACTGTGTGCAGAGCACTTTACTAAGCACTTTGGAGAGTGCAATATAACAAATTTGGTAGACAGGTTCCCAGTTATTTTTATTATTAAACTACTTGTTGAGAAAGACAGGTAGGGACTTGGGTATGGATAGGTGAATATCAAAGGCCAAATAGAATTCTGTTAGCCTAAAGAACTTGAAAAGTATTTTAAAGATTGGATTCCACACCTCTATTTAAGAGCAACTTTTTGTCTCACTTTTGCTTTATTCAGCTTGAGTAATTTGAGAAAAAACAACCGGAATTCCATTCCAGGATATGAATTAAGAACATGAATATTTACATTTTGTAGGTGTTAGGAATATGAATAATTTTTAAATATTCAAATGAATTACACAATATTTGAATTATCTCTGCTACTCTATCTGAACTGTTTGAAGAAAATCTATTGCTAAATTAGAAGTTGGACTCATGCAGTTCTCACTTTTCATTACAGGATCATACAGCAGCTTACATAATGCACATCTGCAATAGAATCCCCGTTATTTACTTAGACACTTTAGCCCTGCTCATTGTGAAATCAGTTGTTTCAGAACTTAGCTATATCAACTACTTCTATGTAATTTCCTGATGCTATCAGCTTTCTAGCATTTACACATTGTAATGATGGGCTTTGCCATAATTCTTGTACAAATTTAACTAGAAAGAGAAAATACTCAAATATCATTAGTTTCTAAAATTGTATACTAATTTTTTTCCTTTAGATTTTGAGCCCCCTAAGGGATAGGGACCATGTCTAATTACCACCTGTGTATTCTTTTCCAGTACGCAGTAAATTCATTCATTCAATAGTATTTATTGAGTGCTTACTCTGTGCAGAGCACTGTACTAAACACTTGGGAGAATACAATATAACAGAGTTGGTAGAAACAACCCCTGCCCACAATGAGCATACAGTCTAGAGGGGGAGATAGACATTAATATAAATAATTGATAGATACGTACATAAGAGCTGTGGGCTGTGGGAGAAGTGAATAAAAGGTGCAGATTCAAGTGCAAGGGCAATGAAGAAGGGAGTAGGAGAAGAGGAAATGAGGGCTTAGAGAAGCAGTGTAGCTTAATGGGAAGAACCCAGGCCTGGGAGTCAGAGTACCAGGGTTCTAATCCCAGCTTTGCCACATGTCTGCTGTGTGACCTTGGGCGAGTCACTTGACTTCTTTGTGCCTCAGATACTTCATCTGTAAAATGGGGATTAAACCCTACTTCCTCCTACTTTGACTGCGAGCCCCATGTGGGGCAGGGACTGTGTCCAACCTGATTAATTTGTATCCACCCCAGTGCTTAGAACAGTGCTTGGCACATAGGAAGTACTTAACAAGTTCAATAACAAGTACAATGAGTAAGTAAGGCTTCGAAGGTGGGGAGAGTGACAGTCTGTCAACTGTCAACTAAGAAGGAGGGCATTCCAGGCCAGAGGCAGGATGTGGGCAAGAGGTCAGTGGCGAGATAGATGAGATCAAGGTGCAGTGAGTAGGTATGAATTACAGGAACAGAGTGTGGGGATGGGTTGTAGTAGGGAAGCAGCGAGGTAAAGTAGGAGGGGGCAAGGGGATTAAGTGCTTTAAAATCACTTGTCACTTGTATTTCAATAGAAGGTAATGGTTATGATTAAATAGATGACAAGATATACATTATGTTTAAATTTCTTTGGAGTATCACTTCAGATGAACTAGTTAGTTCTATTATAATATGTGTTTTCATTACACAGTTTCAATAGAAGTTGTATTGCCTGATGGAAGAATTGGGTAACGTTCTTCCTGCAGCATGGGTCTGTTCCGGTATAATACAATTCACAAGTTGGTGCAAGAATATTCGGTGTAGGAAGAAATGGTTGTGCTCATGAGAAGTTTGTTGGTCACAGAGTGATCAATCAATGTTATTTATTGAGTTCTTACTGTGAGCAGAGCACTGTTCTAAGTGCTTGTGAGAGTACAAAACAATAGACTAGAATGATGCTGCTTTGCTTTCCAGGGTCATCTTCATATTTACTGTACTGCTCAGTAGAGTAATTTGTGTTTTGGCAACTTTACATTACTTAATATAGTGAAATAATGAATCAGAAGGTGTAAAGCATTATAGCAATAGTGATATAATAATGATATGGGAATTTGTACAGAAAAATGTCTGTTATGATGGTAACTTCCAACCATCTACTCCCTAACCTATTAATTCCCTTTGAATCAATGGTGATTTTAATGTGATTACTTTATGATCAGGTTCTTCAAGAATACAACTACTGTGCTGTAGCAGAAATGACGGTGTAGACATTTGTGGAAAAGAGATGCAGATCTTCAAACCATGTATCACTTTAGTTTGAGGAAATGGTCTTTTTTAAAGGCAAAAATATAGTCCTCAATTTCATCCTGTCCCACATTAGCACATTTTTATTGCTTAATAATCCTTTGCACCTCTTTGTCTGCCTGAAAGATTCCCCATAAAATGCATTCAGTTGTTGAACAGTCTTAAAACTGACAATTCAAGAGCTACTCTTTCCTGATTGGTGCAGTGCAGATATTTGTTAACTTAGTCTTTATTTGCATTAAATCCTTATGAAGTTGTGCATGAATCTTATACTTTTTCCATCATCATTTTGTACAGATCTACAAAATGTACCTCTACATACACACATAAATGTTAGCAATTTTTCTCCATTTTTTAAATGGTATTTGTTAAATGCTTACAATGTGCCAGGCACTGCTCTAAGCTCTGGGATAGATATAAGGTTATCAGGTTGGACACAGTCTATGATCCACATGGGGCTCACACTCTTAATCCCCATTTTACAAATGAGGTAGCTGAGGCACAGAGAAGGTAAGTGACTTCCCCAAAGTCACACAGCAGACAAGTTGGGGAGCTGGGATTAGAACCCAGGTACTTCTGACTCCTAGGCTCAATCTCTATTCACTAGGCCACACGGCTTCTCATTTCATTGAAGTCAGAAACAGGGCAAATTGGCTCAGACCACAGCAGGAAGGATTTAAGTTAGAGGAAGAAATAATTTATTTTCAGTAAGGGCTGATGCAAATTAGAATGGGTATCTGAGAGAGGAAACCACTTCTCTCTAACTTTTTAAACATAAGCTATTTACAGAGCTATTTACTTGAACTCTTTATTCCATGCTCAGTGTGATATCAATTATTTTAAAACTTAGCTAGATTAACATTTCCAAGTAATTCTCTAGGATGGTCTAAAATGTGATACTTCCTGAAGACTAGAGGATACAGTAAGCTAAACTCTTGAATATACTTCTATTTTTGTGATTCAATAATTATATGATTTATAATAGTAAAATCATAGGAATGGGGAGAAAGAAGGAGAGAGCAAGGTAGTGAGAGAGAAATGGAGGGAGGAGAAAACAAGGGAGGGAGGGAGAGACAAAAAGTATACACAAACACACATACTGGCCAAGTGCAAACTTGTTCAGGGACACTGGTTCCCTCAGCTATACTGTTTTCAAATGGTAGTTGCCTCTCACCGCATAACCATTTGGGGCTCTGTATAGCTATGGTTTCTTTTGCAATATCCACAACTCCCTTGGAAATTGTCCATGACTCACCACGGGGTCATGAGCTGTACTTTGAAAAAAACATCCGTTAGCTGTTACTCAAGTAGTTCCTTTAATTTGCTGATTCCAAAATATCTTGTTATTTTTCTCTGTGACTCACCCTTGCATTTTTCACTTTTATTCCACACAATGACACCGGCAGGAAGGGGAGAGTTGACAGCTTTGCCCAGTGATAATGTTAAAACTCTTTCTGTAGCTTAAAGATTCTATTAAATCCATTCTATAGTCTGTTCATTAACTACATGTCTGTATTTTATATCAGCCTCGCAACACTGTCAATATCATTCATTGGATTAATGTATCTATATGGTTCTAAAGAAAAAAAATAATGTCTAATAATTCATAATGGGATTGGAGTAATATTAGCCAGAAGTAGTTTTAAACCTGGGAATCCATAGTGATAAATAGCTCTCTGCTTAGAAAAGAAGCTGTGCGATGTACAGAGACTCCTAAAGCTGAAAAGGAACTCAAGTGGTCATTTTATATAATATGGGTATTACCATCAAGCACAGACCTGCTTGATAGCCAGATCATCTGGCCTATTCTTAACCTACCCTAGAGATGGAAAGTCTTAGAGAAGCAGCCTGGCTACTGAAAAGAGCACAGGCTTGGGAATCAGAGGACCTGGGTTCTAATCCTCACTCTCCTCTTGCATGCTGTGTGACTTTTGGGCCTCGGTTTCCTCCTCCATAAAATAGGATTCAATACTTTTCCTCCCTGCTACCTTAGAGGGAGTCTCATGTGGGACAGAGACTGTCTGACCTGATTATTTTGTATTTACCCCAACACTTAGTACACTGTATGGTACACAGTAAGTTAGCTAAGGGAGTGCTTAGCTCCCCAAAGCATGGCTCTGTGGAAAGAGCCTGGGATTGGGAGTCAGAGGTCATGGGTTCTAATCCCGCCTCCACCACTTATCAGTTGTGTGACTTTGGGCAAGTCACTTTACTTCTCTGTGCCTCAGTTCCCTCATCTGAAAAATGGTGTTGAAGACTGTGAGCCCCACGTGGGACAACCTGATTACCTTGTATCTCCCCTAGCACTTAGAACAGTGCTTCACACATAGTAAGCACTTAACGAATACCAGTATTAGTAGTAGTAGTAGGAAGTGCTTAACAAATACCACTATTATTATTATTATCATCATGATTATTATCTTCTGGGTAGCCTGCCCCATGTTTAAGCCACTCTGATGATCAGGATTATCTCCCTTATGTCCAATCCAAGCCCACCTTCCTGGAACTGAAAACCAACACTCCGCATCTCAAGCGAGTAGAGAAGCAGCGTGGTTAGAGAAGCAGCGTGGCTCAGTGGAATGAGCATGGGTTTTGGAGTCAGAGGTCATGGGTTCGAATCCCTGCTTTGCCACTTGTAAACTGTGTGACTGTGGGCAAGTCACTTAACTTCTCTGTACCTCAATTCCCTCATCTGTAAAATGGGGATTAAGACTGTGAGCCTCACGTGGGACAACCTGATGACCCTGTATCAACCCCAGCACTTAGAACAGTGCTCTGCACATAGTAAGTGCTTAACAAATACCAACATTATTATTGTTCTTATTGAAATATTTGGTAATGGAGTCTCACAACAAGAACTGGGGACAAGCCTCAGACCCAAACTTCGGGAGCAAAAATGTGCATGAAAGGATTTGCTGTTGTGTTAGTAGCTTGCTCAGCACTACTCACACTCCTTTGCCCTTCTAATTGTGCTCCTGCAGGGGCATGGTGGGCAATAAGTGAGTAGGCAGCAGGGTAGGCAGCACTCTGTGAAGTGCGAGCAGAAGTTTTCTACATGCAGAACTAATTTGCAGGAGAATTGACTGCAGACTGGTGTCAATGCTCTACCATAGCACCTTTGCCTGGCAGATGGTCGCCTCGGGAAGCAGCCTAGCCTAGCGGAAAGAGCATGGGCCTGGGAGTCAGAGAAGCTGGGTTCTAATCTCACAGCTCCACCACTTGTCAACTGTGTAACAAGTCACTTGACTTCTCTGTGCTTCAGTTCCCTAATCTGCAAAATGGGATTCAGTACCTGTTTTTCCTCCTACTTAGATTGTGAGCATCAGGTGGAACCTGATTATCTTGTCTCTATCCCAGCACTTAGTACAGTGCTTGGCATATAGTAAGTGCTTAACCAAGATGATTCTTATTATTCTCATTATTGGAAGTCACTGTGGTCTTTGCCCCCTGGGTTAGCCTGATATTTTTCAGGATTCTTGCTGAGCAGAAAAAGATACTCTAATCACTTCACAACATTAACTGAGCACCCAGAATCATAATGTGGATTCAGGTCACAGCAGAACATAAAAATGATGATGGTATTTGGTAAGTGCTTATTATGTGCCAAGCACTGTTTTAAGCTCTGGAATGGAGGATATGATCCCTCTACAATTTTCTGAGACCTTACAAAAACATTTACACCATCAGTATTCCTGGATTCTGAAAACTACTTGGTATATCTGATTGCTGTGAAAAGTTCATTAAGATTCTCAGACTATTTCATGTTGGCAAGACTGGTGATGGTCAGAGATACCCTGTCCGATCCATTTCCCATCACAGTGGGTAAAGCAGGAAGATATAGTGGATTCGATCTTCTGCAAAATGATCCCCCATAGTCATGCTGAAAGATGCAACTAGAGTCCTGGCTGCAAGTGTCAGAAAATGTGTACCTCTGGGCAACTTAGCCAACTCAACAAACTTTGAGCCTCCTCCAAAGTCCTAATAACGGTCAAACAAGAATACAAGAATTACGTAGGAAGATGACTGCATTCTGGAGGCCCAAACCAATGGAGACATCCAAGATTGTAAAATGCTTTTGCCAAATCAGCCAGGCATTGAGGTAATAAATTAGGCAGCACCAGGAAATGTAGGAAAAATTAACAATCCATACTGGCAACCCAGAGGTGGACAATGTCACAGAATTCTGTTAACTGGGCAGTATATTGAACAATGATGCAAGAATAGACAAGGAAGCAGAAAACCGACAAGCTACAAAGCTGTAGTTCTGTCCCATTTTTCCTACCTTTGTGACACTTGGACTCCCTACAGATGTCATATCTGACTTCTATGCAGTTTTTCCTACCTCAACACAGCTGTGCTGGGTGGGTCCTGTGAAGAAAATTGATGTAGGATGCTCAAACAGCTGCTATAAAGTGAACAGTTCTGCTTTTGGCCCAGTGGAAAGAACATTTGAGTGAGGAGACCTAGGTTTGAATCCGGGTTTTATGTGGGGGTGAAAATTCCACATGCATATCTGTGTCCGGGCACACCCTGGCCAAGCTAAAAATCTTAGCACATTAGCATCCAAGAAGTTGGCAGTGAGCGATAAGAAGCATTAATACTTCCCATAGCTCCTGGGCCTACCAAACTTGGAGGGGCTGGGTGAGCAATAAGCCGAACAATTAGAACCGGAATCAGAAAGTTGCGAAGGGTCTTGTCACACAATCCTTTTTCACCCCAAATGTGGCCAATGGAAGGGAAGAGGATCTGGAAATAGCAAGGTATATCTGGGGTGAGGTCTCCATGAACTCTCTATAGTAGGTTGGAACTCCATCACACTGATGCGGCGAGTCACCTCTACCCATATTCGGGGATGCCCACTCTGTCAGACCCTGTGTGGTGCCAAGTGACCAATTGGACCGTCTGTCTGGAACTAGAAGTGAGTATCCCCCCCTTGGTAACTTGACCTCCCCGGTGATTGTGAAAGGTAGCCTGTTTGGGGTCACTTTGAAAGATAGCTCCAGGCGATTGTGAAAGGTAGCTTGTTTGGGGTCACTTTGAAAGGTAGCTCAAGGAAACAAATGGTTTCGCCTTCCCAGTTTTACCAGCTGCTACAAGTTGGATACCATGGTGACCAGTGTACTTATTGCTTCTTAGTCTAGGAATACCCTTCATCCTGAGGGTTACATATCATGGATTCTTTGTGCTATCATCTTAATAAACCTGCTTCTTTTACCCATAGCCCTTGAGTCTGTGAATACATTTCCAACTCTCCAATCTGCTAGCTCACTAGTTACCCAGTGGCTGGTTCTGCCTGGTGACAACATAATAATAATAACCATAATTATGATATTTGTTAAATGCTTACTATGTGCCAAGCACTGTTCTAAGTGCTGGGGTAGATACAGGGTAATCAGGTTGTCCCACCTGGGGCTCACACTTTTAATCCCCATTTTACAGATGAGGTAACTGAGGCACAGAGAAGTTAAGTGACTTGCCCAAGGCCACACAGCAGATGAACCCACCTGAGAGTGCCAGTGGTGCTATACTCAATTGCTCTTTGCAGGTCTTCAGTCCTAAAGTCAGGTGAGTGGAAATAGAACAACTGAAAACAAGGTGGGCAGAAGTAGTATTAAAGTTTCAGTAAAACAAAACCTAAAACAAAACCACATCTTAGCTGGGAGACATTTACAGCAAGCAGACCAGAAAATGCACATTGCAGTTTAGAAAGGTGTGGGTTTTTTGGTTTTTTTTGAGCAGAAGCTCTGAAGGGATAATGAGACTAGAGAGACAAAAATAATAACCAGGCCATACAACAACACAACAGAGGACAGTCTTTACATGTACATAGGGTAGTTGGACCTGTGGATCCCATATTTGCCTTTTCAGCCCCACATACACCCAGCATGATTCAGTGGAAAGAGCACGGGCTTGGGAGTCAGAGGCCATGGGTTCTAATCCTGGCTCTGCCACTTGTCAGCTGTGTGACTTTAGGCAAGTCACTTCACTTCTCTGTGCCTCAGTTCCCTCATCTGTAAAATGGGGATTAAGTCTGTGAGCCCCACGTGGGACAACGTGTTCACCTTGTATCACCCCCAGCGCTTAGAACAGTGCTTTCCACATAGTAAGCCCTTAACAAATGCCATCATTATTATACACTCCCTTAGGTTACTTCACCATCAGTGGCATTTTCATCCAGCAAAAGAACCACACATATAAAACTATATAACACAATACCATAAATTGTATGGTATACCTGTGTTGCTGTACAAATAGAAAATACATATGTGTGTGAGTACACACTGCTGACCATATTATTGTCTGGATGGATGGGTATACCTGAAAGATCAATATTGACCAAATTATTACCTTTTTCAACAGATATTTATTCAGTGCTCATTGTTAACACATTAAGCTTTTGAGCTATGACCTGGCTTGCCTCCATATGTGTCTCTGCTCATCGGGCCTAGCTTACCCTATCTCTGTACTTCATTCTAGGTCAATTTGTCTGTCACTATTAATTCTCAGCAGATACTAGCTATGTGTTCTGACATTATTTTCTGCTCATCCTGTTAAACTTTTGCTTACCTTAGCTCTCTCCATAAAGCTACTTAGATATCTGCCCAGCAGCTAACCTTTCATATATCCTGACAAGAGCTGAATTGTAACCCTGTACCTTCAACACTAGAGAACTGGCATTGCTCCAGGACCTTATCGCTTCAAGTCTTGTCTTGCCATTTGGGATGCTATTAGATAGATAGAAATGCTGATGACTCCTAAATGAGCTGGAAGAAGAGGGCAATTGTCCTGGACCACAGAATTTTAGGAACCGCTGGTCCTCCTGGAGGAAGTCTCTTCAGATAGCTATTATTGCCCAGGGCAGCAAACAGGGAGATGAAAGACTGGCTGGAGTGACTAGGGTGTGCAACTTGACTTTGTGTCTGCACTCAGTGCTGCATGCACTGATTCACTTTTCCACGGCTCCTGAGGCTGTTGGGCATTTCATCAGGAGTGGTGAGGGGGCAGCTATGGATTGTTGTCTGGGACTGGGAGTAGATTAAGGGCAGAATGCCTGCTCTATAAACACCTCCCCACCTCTGGAAAAGTGGATCCCTCATTGACTTAGTTTCCCAGTCTCACACCCTTAAGGCTTCTCCTAACAGGAAGTGTTAACCTCAGGATATCTTTGTGGAAAGGTTACGAGTCTACCAACTCTGTTATAGTATACTCTCCCAAGTGCTTGGTAAGTGCTCTGCACACAGTAAGTGCTCAACCAATGCTATTGATTGATTGCTTATTGCAGCTCTATGGAGATGGTATGTTGGCAGGAGGGACTGAAGGATAGCTAGCTAAGCTACTGAACTGGATGATGATGATGATTATTATTGATTATAATTATCACTGTATTTGTTAAGCACTTATGGTGTGTCTAGCACTGTTCTAAGAGTAGGGTAGATACAAAATAATCAGGTTGGACACAGTGTCTGTCCCACATGGGGTTCATAGTCTAAGTAGGAGGGAGAAAGGGTATTGAATCCCCATTTTAAAGATGAGGATACTGAGTCACAGAGAAGTCTAGTGACTTGCCCAAGTTCACACAACAGGCAACAGGCAGAGCCTGGTTTAGAAAACCCAAGTCCTCTGACTCCCAGGCCATGCTCTTTTTGCTAGGCCATGCTACATTTTAGATTGGTATTGGATGTGGTATTACCAGCACTAATCCAGCACTAATCAGCCATTTCACTCTCCTGACAACACTTTCATTCAGAAATATTTACCTTTAGGAGATATGAGCCAGTCTTTAGGATGTATAGTCTCTACTGGATGCTCCCAAACCTCTGTGACCATTTTTTTTTTAGAACAATGTTTATTGCTTAAAGGTGCTCTTTAGAGGAGAAGGGAGATGTGAAAAATAGCAAATGAAAGAAATAATGTAGGAGTGTATGCTTTAGTGTTTTCTTTCAAAATATTTTGAGAGACTGCAGTTTAAAAATGATGAAAAATCATTTTCATGCACATTTTAGAAATTTTTGACATTGCTTCTCAAAATCTATCAGTAAACACCATTTAGACAAAGATATATCTCATTTTCCAGCTCTCAGAATGTTCAGATCCTGTCTCTGTGAGAAGCAGGCATATTCACAAGAGTTTTACAAAATAATGAAATTGAAAACCATAATGAAAGAATATTTCCTTGGTGTTCTACTGTGTACAAAATTCAAAATGTGTTGAGGCTCAAGGAGATCAATGTGGAAGCACCTTGATTTTAATCAAAGCCAGAAAGACCAGCTTACTGTCTCTGGACCTCAGCTTTTGATGTTCTCCTTAGACTCTCTCTCCTTCAGAAACCTTGCACTTTCCTTTTTTCCTGACTGGAACAAAGATGCCCGCTATGAGTCACAGGGGAGCTCTCTGAGTCTTTAACTTCCAACTGTGCCATCCGTTCCTGGTCCATTTCTCTACCTTAGCTTCCCCTCTCTATTCATTAAATATAATCATTTTGATTCTCACATTCCTTCATTCTCCATGCTTGGGGACCTTAATACCCATGTAGATGTTCCCAATGACTCTTCCACTGCCCACTTCCTCTCAGTCCTCAACTTCAATGACCTACTGCTCCAACTCACCTCAACCACTCACCAACTTGGACAGATGCTCCATCTCATCATTTTTAGTCCCTGTACAATCTCTATGCTAACCAAATCTGAAATCGCTCTATCTGGCCCTCTGTTCCCCCATCAATTTCAAACCACTAATTTGCAGCCCTGGATTATCTCCACAGTCTGCTTCCTCTGCTCCTGTGCACAAGCTTCAGAACACTGCTGACAGAAATTTAGATATTAGGCTGATCTCGTCTATTCCAACTTCATCCTCCCTTGTTTTATTTCTGTCCACTCTTCTCCAACCTTAACAACTCCCATGCTTGTTGGCTATGCCAGCAAGTTTCAGATGTTTAACTCTCTTCTCTAACCCCTGTCCCTCCACCCTGCATTTCTTGCTCCTTAATGAATTTACCATGTACTTTAATTATAAAATTGAAACCATCAGGTGTGATTTCCCCACCACCCCACTCCCACTGATCCTCTCCAGTCCCAAACTACTCCTGCCACTTCTTATCCCAGCTCTGCCACTTGTCAGCTGTGTGGGTGTGGGCAAGTCACTTAACTTCTCTGTGCCTCAGTTACCTCATCTGTAAAATGGGGATGAAGATTGTGAGCCTCATGTGGGACAACCTGATTACCCTGTATACCCCAGCGCTTAGAACAGTGCTCTGCACCTAGTAAGCGCTTAACAAATACCAACATTATTATTATTTGACTCTCCTATTTTTCCTAGAGGTATCTCAAGAGATCTCCAGCCTCCTCTCAAAATCTACTCCTTCTACGTGCACCTCTGACCCCATTCTTGTCTGCCTGTCCTCCCGGATTAGACTGTAAGCCCGTCAAAGGGCAGGGACTGTCTCTATCTGTTGCCGATTTGTACATTCCAAGTGCTTAGTACAGTGCTCTGCACATAGTAAGCACTCAATAAATACTATTGAATGAATGAATCATTCAATCGTACTTATTGAGTGCTTAGTGTGTGGAGAGCACTGTACTAAACACCTGGGAAAGTACAATACATGTAAAAGTGTAGTGATAGTCTTTAACCACTCGCTTTCTAATAGCTTCTTCCCTATTGCAAATCTACATCTCTGCCCCTGTCCTCTCCCCTCCCTTCAGGCTTGTATCTCCTCCTGCCTCCAGGGCATCTCTACCTGGATGTCTGCCCGCCACCTAAAACTCAACATGTCCAAAACTGAGCTCCTTATCTTCCCTCCCAAGCCCTGTCCTCTTCCTTTCATTCAATAGTATTTATTGAGCGCTTACTATGTGCAGAGCACTGTACTAAGCACTTGGAATGTACAGATCGGTAACATAGAGACAGTCCCTGCCTTTTGACGGGCTTACAGTCTCACCGTGGATGGCAGGACCATCCTTCCCATCTCTCAAGCCCGCAACCTTGGTGTCATCCTTGACTCAGCTCTCTCATTCACCCTACACATGCAATCCGTCACCAAAACCTGCCGGTCTCACCTTTATAATTTTCCCAAGATCCACCCTTTCCTCTCCACCCAAATGGCTATCTTACTGGTACAGGCTCTCATAATATCCTGGCTGGATTAGTGTGTCAGCCTTCTCTCTGATCTCCCTTCCTCCTGTCTCTCCCCACTTCAGTCTATTCTTCATTCCAATGCCCAGCTCATCTTCCTGCAGAAACGCTCTGGGCATGTCACTCCCCTTCTTAAAAGCCTCCAGTGGTTGCCTATCAACCTCCGCATGAAACAAAAACTTCTCACTCTAGGCTTCAAGGCTCTCCATCACCTTGCCCCCTCCTACCTCTCCTCCCTTCTCTCTTTCTACTGCCCGCCCCATAGGCTCCGCTCCTCTGCCACCCAACTCCTCACCATCCCCCGTTCTCGCCTTTCCCACCGTCAACCCCTAGCCCACGTCCTCTCCTCACCTCCGCCAAACTAACTCTCTTCCCTTCTTCAAAGCCCTAGTAAGAGATCACCTCCTCCAAGAGGCCTTCCCAGACTGAGCTTTCCCTTTTCCCTCTGCTCCCTCTCTGCCCCCCCTTCGCCTCCCCTCAGCTAAGCCCCCTTCCCCCCCTTTCCCTCTGCTCCTCCCCCTCTCCCTTCCCCTCAGCACTGTGCTCATCCGCTCTTTTGTATATATTTTTATTACCCTATTTATTTTTGTTAATGAGATGTACATCCCCTTGATTCTATTTATTGTTATTGTTTTTGTCTGTCTCCCCCAGTTAGACTCTAAGCCCGTCAGTGGGCAGGGATTGTCTCTATCTGTTGCCAAATTGTACATTCCAAGCGCTTAGTACAGTGCTCTGCACATAGTAAGTGCTCAATAAATACTATTGAATGAATGAATGAATTTTGCTTTCAAACATGCTAATGTATCCCCATCTTAAAAAAAAACCTCCTTTGACCCCACAACTCCCTCCTACCATTCCTCTCCCATTCACTCCACAGAAACTGTCCTCCCTAAGGACAACAGTGACATTCTTCTTGCCAAACCCAACGGCCTCTATTCTATCCTAATCCTTCTTGTAGCTGCCTTCAACACTGTGGACTACCCTCTTCTCTTAAAAACATTTTCCAACCTTGGCTTCACTAAAACTGTCTTTTCCTGGTTCTCCTCCTATCTCTCTGGCTACTCCTGCTCAGTCTCTTTTGTAGGCTCTGCCTCTGCCTCCCATTATTTACTTGTGGGAAGCTCTCAAGACTCAATTTTGGTTCCCTTCTATTCTCCATCTAAATCCATGGCCTTGGAGAACTCATTCACTCTCCCACAGCTTCAACTACCAACTCTTTGTGGATAATTCCTAAATCTACCTCTTCAGCCCTGACCTCTCTCCCCCTCTGCCGTCTTGCATTTCCCCCTCAACTTTAGGGCATCTCTACTTGGATGTCCTGTTTACACCTCAAACGAAACATGTCCAAAGCCGAGCTCATCTTTCCTCCAAAACTCTATCCTCCCCAAGTCTTTCCAATCACTGTAGAAAATACAGCTATCCTCCCTGGCTCACAAGTCCGTAACCTTGCCTTTATTCTTGACTTATATCTCTCATCCAATTCGCATATTCAATCTGTTACCAAATCTTGTCAGTTCTACCTTCACACAATCACCAAAATCTGCCCTTTCCTCTCCATCCAAACTGCTACTATGCTGATCCAAACACTTATCATATCTTGCTTTGACTACTACATCAGCCTCCTTGCTGACCTCCCTGCCTTCCATCTCTCCCCACTGCAGTCCTAACTTCATTCTGCTGCCCGGATCATTTTTCAAAAAAATTATTCAGGCTCTGACTCCCCACTCTTCACAAATCTCCAGCCCACCCACCTCCACATCAAACAAAAACTCCTTACCATTGGCCTTAAAACACTATATCAACTCACCTACTCTTATCTTACCTTGCTGATATCCTACTGTAACCTAGTCCAAATCCTTCACTCCTCCAAAGCCAACCTACTCATTGTACCTCGATCTCATCTATCTCGCTGCCAAACCCTTGCCCATGTCATCCCTTTGGCCTGGAACTCCCTTCCCCTTCATATGTATGACAGATTATCACTGTCCCTCACCTTCAGAACCTTACTAAAATCACATCCTCTTCAAGAGACCTTCCCTGACTAAGTCCTCATATCCTCTACTCCCTCTCCCTCTGTGTTGCCTATGCACTTGGATCTATTCCCTTTAAACATTTGATATTTACCCAACCTTCAGGCTTGCAACACTTATGAACACATACATAATTTATTTTAATATCTGTCTACCCCTATAGACTGTTAGCTCCTGGTGGGTAGGAATGGAATGGTTCTACCTACTGTGTTGTACTGTACTCTCCCAAGTGCTCAGTACAGTGCTCTGCACACAGTAAGCACTTAATAAACATCACTGACTGATTGCTTAATAGAGTGCTCTGCACATAGTAAGTGCTCAACAAATACCACTGACTGTACAATGACCAGGGATGAGCAACCCATTTTAAATGGTGATGTTTTCTGCCTTCTTAATGATGAAAGGAATTTCAGTTACCATCTTTGAATAAATCCTTCATTTGGTAACAATGGGTGGTGTGTCAAAACTTGATCTCTGATGTCTTGGTCTCTCAGGCACTGCCCACATTTCTTATGTGCTTTGTATGTTGCACCACTAGGTCTATGTCTTTAGCTTGTAGGTTGGTGATTTTACACTAGAAGGAAGGACTTTTAAAGATTCATGAATTGACTCCATCCATTTCAACCATGTCTCTGTAAAGAAAGATACATATCTAAGCTGCCACCAAATCGGGCATCAAACTAGGCTCAATATCATCTCCAACAGTCAAGATTAAATCTCCTCAAATTTTAGTTTAACATGGAAATACACCCATGAGAAAAATTATATGTAAGCTAGGGAGAACTAGGAAACCTGAGACAGAGATTCAGCCTACAGGGTTGCATAACTTTATCCTGTGTTTAATGCGGAGTTTAAAGCTCAAGCTGTTTGATGAGTGGTTTTAGCCTCCTGAATGGGAATGTGCTGTACTTTGGAAATGAAGAGCACTGAGGATTGGATTCCCTCTCCGTCACATTAGCACCATCTCTAGCTCTTCAAATACTTCCTGCTGACTCCCATAGAGCACGGGAAGCAATGTTCTGGTGATTAAGCAGCAATATCATTATAAAAGGCAAATGAATAATCATTGTGTTAATGAACTTTATCTTAGAAAAGATTAGTTTTTTAATGTTAAGCCTCTTTCAATATGAAAGAGAAAAATGCATTTCCATTCCACTTAATCAAAGCTGACATGTTCATAATCTATACAATTTGATTTCCTATCTTCACATTTTCTTTGTATCTGCAAATCGAGCTACTTCAGTGGATACTGTCAAATATTTTTCATAGATCATGAATATTTTCCTCCAAAACAGAGCCATGGAGTTTGTTACAACTGGAAGCAATTTACCTTAACAATGGGATAGATGGGTTGGTAACAAGCCACATACCATTCACTAATTAGTAATAACAATGCAAACAGCTGAGAAACAACTTGGATCACTTCTTGGAAGTTTGGAATGTGCCTTTCAAACACTTTTCAACAACTGCTTCAACACAGTACCCCTCACACCTGTGGAACCTTCTTTGGAATAGGCATGTTATGGGACTTGGGTTCATTTTGGGGTTTCAACTGCAGTAAGGTAGTAATAATAATAATAATAACTGTGCTATTTGTTAAGCACTTACTATGTGCCAGACACTGTACTAAACGCTGGGGTAGATACAAGATAATCGAGTTGGACACAGTCCCTGTCCCACATAGGGCTAACAGTTTTAATTCCCATTTTACAGATGAGGTAACTGAGGCACAGAGGAAGTGAAATGACTTGCCCAAGGTCCACAGAAGACAAGTGGCAGAGCCAGGATAAAAACCCAGTTCCTCTGATTCCCAGACCAGTGCTCTTTCCATTAGACTATGCAACTTCTTGGATTTCCCTTGGAATAAAGGAGGGGGTGCAAACCCTATTAGCACACTGAGATACTCACTTAGGTCACATTTCTGTACTCATTAGCAATAGGTGTATACATTTGGATGTGTGAACAGTAACCAAGGAAATAATTTTGATTGAGGCCAAATTAAATGTAAACATAAATTCTGCCAACCAAAATTTTTAATTCAAGTAGGACACTACTACGGGGCAGAATAGACATTCCCTCCTTAAGGGTTAACCAAGACTAGCCAGGTTTCAGGATAAGCTCTCCTTAGCAGTAGCAGCTACAGCAAGTCACAAAAAGAGCAACAACTCCCATTGTTCTTTTGGCCATCTCCCTACCTGTTAGCCTGTCACTCCCTCCCTGGTATCCTACTCCAGAGGAGCAGAATATATTTTCTCCCTGAAGTCCAAGGCTCAGTCAGTCAGTGGTATATACTGAGTGCTTCCTGGGTGCAGAGCACCATACTAAGCATTTGGGAGAGTCCAATACAACAGAGTTAGTAGACATTCCCTGACCACAAAGAGTTTACAATCTAGACTCTTGAACCCTGCCTCCTTCCTCCTAGACCCACTTGGGAAGGTACATCCCTATGCATGTTTCTTATTCATTTGTGAAAAATGTATTATGAATTTTTAGTTGCCATTGAATATTTACAAATTATTCCCGAGCCCATCATCATCAAATAAGATGGTTAAATCCCCACCTATATATAACACTGTGCTCAGAGTTGTATGAAATGAATTATGCAAATAGAGTGCCCATAGATTATGGATTTCCAATCCCAAATAGATCATTACTAGAGGAGACAAACAGTGTGGCCTAGTGGAATGAGCACAGGATCGGAAGTAACAAGAGTTACACATTTAAAGAAAAAAAAAGCACAAACACATGCAATTCCCCAAGAAACAAACTTCAGCAGGAGAACAAGTTAAAAATGAATGAGCCTTTCTCTCCCTAGTGCTCACATCCCTTCCTGGAAGACATAAGGGGTTCAGAGAGGTGCATTAAGTTTCCCAGAACAGCAGGACACTATTTAATGCATTGGGAAGTCTGGCTTATTTTTAAGTAGAGTGAGACAGGCAGATGTACAAAGGTAGAACATAGATAAATAAGGCCTATGTACTTGCATTATTTATTTTCACATTCTGAATGCATGTCCTTTCTGATCTCCCATCCTCCTGTCTCTCCCCGCTTCAGTCTATACTTCACTCCGCTGCCTGGATTATCTTTCTGCAGAAATGCCCTGGGTATGTTACTCCCTTCCTCAAAAATCTCCAGTGGTTGTCTGTCAACCTTCACATGAAGCAAAAACTCCTCACTATTGGCTTGAAAGCTCTCCATCACCTTTCCCCCTCCTACCTCACCTCCCTTCTCTCCTCCTACAGCCCAGCCTGTACACTCCACTCCTCTGCCGCTAACCTCCTCACTGCGCCTCATTCTCACCTGTCCCCTGGCCCACGTCCTACCACTGACCTGGAATGCCTTCCTTCCTCACATCCACCAAACTAACTCTCTTCCCCTCTTCAAAGCTCTACTGAGAGCTCACCTCCTCCAGAAGGCCTTCCCAGACTCAATCCTCCCTTTCCCTCTGCTCCTCCTCCCCTCCCTATTGCCCCTACTCCCTCCCTCTTTTCTACCCTCTTCCCCGCCCCACAGCACTTGCAAATATTTGTACATATTTATTGCTCTATTTATTTTATTAATGGGATTTATTTATGGTTCTATTTATCTATTTTGATGGGAGTGATACCCGTTTGCTTGTTTTGTTTCGTTGTCTGTCTCCTCCTTCTAGACTGTGAGCCTGTTGTTGGGTAGGGATTGTCTCTGTTGCCAAAATGTACTTCCCAAGTGCTTAGTACAGTGCTCTGCACACAGTAAGGGCTCCATAAATACGATTGAATGAATGAATGAATGACGTACTTAAATGCTAAGGACAGCTGTTCAAAACTTCTCCCATTATAACAAATTTCTTTTTTATAGCCCTTTTGAAATAATGGCACTGAATTTTAACACCAGGATTTCTTATAGCAACTTCTCACATTGATAGAATACTGTAAAGATTAACTTGATTGTTTAACCTCCTTTTCCCTCCTTCTCAACCTTTCAAGTATTTCAACTGACTTTAAAGCCCGTTACAATTTAGCATTAGAAAATGACAGAGCTCTAGTACTTTAGAACAAAACTTAAGGTATAGAGACAGGCCTCTCATCATGCTGGCTCCTTGCTATTACTTCCAAATGAAAAACATGGGATCCTTCATATGTATTCCATGGGCACCAAACAACAAGCAGCAGCACAACAATCCAACAACATTTCTGGTATAAATCAATAGATCAATCATATTTATTGACCGCTTACTGTGCAGAATACTGGACTAAGCACTTAGGAGAGTACCGTATAACAGAATTGGTAGACACGTTCCCTGGCCACAGTGAGCTTACAGTCTAGAGGGAAAGACAGACATTATTATTAATAAATTATGGATATGTACCTAAGTGCTGTGGGCTGAGGGAGGGGTGGATAAAGGATGCAAATCCAACTGCAAGGGCAACGCAGAAGGGAGTGAGAGAAGAGGAAATGAGGGCTTAGTTGGGGAAGGCCTCTTGGAGCCATTCAATAAGGCTTTGGATGTGGGGAGAACAATCGTCTGTCAGATTGAAGAGGGAGGGCATTCCAGGTCAGAGGCAGTGAGATTGATGAGATTGAGGTACAGTGAGTAGGTTGGCATTAGAGAAATTAAGTGTATGGGCTGAGTTGTTGTAGGGAATCAAGGAGGTTAGTTAGGGGAGAGAAAGGCGATTGAGTGCTTTAAAGCCTATGGTAAGGGGTTTGTTTGATGCGGAGGGGATGAACAACCACTAGAGGTTTTTGAGGAGTGGGGAAACATGGACTGAATGTTTTTGTGAAAAATGATCTGGGCAGCAGAGTGAAGTATGGACTGCGGGAGGAGAGAGACAGGAGGCAGGGAGGTCAACAAGGAGTCTGATGCAGTAATCAGGTAGAATAGGATATGCTTGGATTAATGCAGTAGCTGTTTAAATGGAGAGGAAAGGGCTGGTTTTGTGAAGACATCATTGTAGAATTGCAATGGATGTTTCTTATTCACACTCTAGTGTCCAAAATGTCAAGACTGCTCTCAAAAATGTGTCCTCAGAAGTACCTGGTGGTCATTTAACCTGATAGAGTACCCAGAGGAGAACATGGAAAATGATTAAATTCAGCTGTGACAAATGAGGTAGCCATGGTCATTATCAGTAATGAATTTGAAAGGTGTGGTATTATTTTGCAAAAAAAGAAACAATCACTTGCATGAAGTAGCAGAGAGACCCAGATCTTATGATGCATTATTCTACCCTCTCATCTTTTGGTAAGGTGAAGATGGTTATCAGTTCATAAACAGGCAGATTGATTCAGTGATCAGAATGCAAACGAGAAAGTTTCTGGCATGAGTGTTTGTGCATGTAGGATAATATTGCAAAATGAAACCTTCAATCAGATTTTGATGCCATCAACTCTGTCACCCATTTTGGTGGATGTGTATGCCAAACTCTACAGTGAGTGACTGCTGTTTCGGCTCAATGGAAAGAGCACGGATTTGGGAGTCAGATGTCATGGGCTTTAATCCCACCTCTGCCGTTTGTCAGCAGTGTGACTTCGGGCAAGTCACTTAATTTCTCTTTGCCTCAGTTACTTCATCTGTAAAACGGGGATTAAGACTGTGAGCCCCATGTGGGACAACCTGATTACCTTGTATCTCCCCCAGTGCTTAGAACAGTGCTTGGCACATAGTAAATACTTAACAAATACCATCATTATTAGTATTATTATCAAAACCAGAAGAAACACAGAGTGGGTGATTGCATTCAACTGAGTGATGCAAGAAACCACAGACAGTTATATATATAGTTATATATAGGGTGTCTGTTTAGCATTTAGTATGTGCTAAGCACTAGAGTAGATACAAAATAATCAAGTTATAGACAGTCTCTGCCCTCACAATGTGGCTCACTGTCTGAGAGAGAAGAGGTATTGAATTCCCATTTTACAGATGAGGAAACTAAGGCAGAGAGAAGCTATGCATCTTGTCCAAAGTCCCACAGCAGAAAAGTGGCAGAGCCAGTAGTAGAACCGAGGTTCTCTGACTTCCAGGCCCATGCTCTTTCCTCTAGGCCACATGGCTTCCACGTTATTCTATGGGAGTCTATGTGGTTTGCATAAGTACACACGGGATAGCATGATATGCATCAGGACCCATGGAAGGTCTGGCTTTTTAGTGACATTTACCTGCAATCTAAATTGGCCAAAATTTCAAAGAGAACTAATTCTGAGTCAAAAATATTATAATCACCATGATCTAATGGTGTTTTCAAGTTAAAGGTGGTTAACCTCAGGAATGCCATAACAAAAGGCAAGGTGTTGGACCAACCAGGGATAAGATGGAATTAATTCATACTCAAAAAGAGGACTGCCATGAAAACATGCTTTCAACCACTTTTAGAGAAAAATGATACCCAATCAAATTGACACTATTATCATCCCAGAATTGCCAGATCCTGATAAAGATCCTGAATCCTTCAGTGGGATAGTCAAAAATATCCACAGTCCATATGTTCTCATCAATCCAATCAATCTATGGTATTTATTGAGGCCTTATTGTATCTGGAGCACTGCAACATGTGCTTGGGAGAGCACGATAGACTTGTTAGACATGACCCTTGCCCCAAGGAGGTGACAATCTAAGTTCTATTTGTAGGAAGGAAAGAAAAGGCAAAAGAAACTACAACCATAAAAATCCAGCAGAAACTCAAATTGGAGAAGATGGGTACCTTCCCCACAGGAAGAAAATCCTTGAGGGTGGTTGTATTTCAACTTGAATCAAGATGAAAATCACTAACACTTATCGAGACATTGTAGTGACAACGGATAGTTTGTGGCATACTGTCCATTGCTTTCATGGATACGCTAATGTTGAGTACTGAATTTCAGTGAGATCGAATCAGCACATCTTCCCAGTATGTAAATAAGGACAGTGATCAGGCTGTTTGGGGTTTAGAAAGAGGAACAGTAGCTAATGCAATTTGGAACTATCAAATGAGCAGATGTGTTAACAGTAACAAATCAATTTAGAGTTCAGCTAGTAAGAAGATGGGCAGGGGGCAGCACATTTTGAAGTGCAAGTGAAGGATTTTTTCATAAAGGACTTGTTTCCAGCTAAAGTGACCACAGAATAATGATGGTACTGTAAGTTTCCCAGGTAGGCCCTTGCAGTCTTCACCACCCTTCTTAGCTAGCTATTTTTTCAGGATTCCAAAAGGGCCTCTTCAGTTGGAATCATAACAGACTGTCTGCCCTGAGTGGACAATGGGTGTGAATTAGACTGAATGCCCTGCAGAGGCAAAAATGGGATCTTATCGCATATTAACTTTCTAGTACAGTGGCAAAGTGTTCAATATGTGATCCACCACTGTGAGTGGAGAGTGGGGAAAGGGGGGGAGGAGAGAGAGAGAGGGGGAAGAGAGAGAGAGAGAGGGGGAGAGAGAGAGAGAGAGACAGGCCTGAGTTTTGAACAAAATTTATTCTACCAGGTGAACTGAATTCTTTGGTTATTTTGGACATGGCAAATTGAACTTCTCTTTCAGAAGGAATATGATTAGTGATATTAGAGCTTCCCTAATGGGAGGAATACACATCAATCTACCAATGGTATTTATTGACTCTTTACTGGGTGGAGACCACTAGATCTTTTTGATAAGTGGGTGTGGGAATCTGCAGTGTGACCTTGGGCAAGTCACTTCACTTCTCTGTGCCTCATTTACCTCATCTATAAAATGAAGATTAAGACTGTGAGCTCCATGTAGGACAGGGACTGTGTCCAATCTAATTAACTTGTATCTACCCCAGCACTTAGAACAGTGTCTGACACATAGTAATCGCTTAACAAATACCATAAACAAACAACAAATCTCACGCAGTGGCAAGGTGGGTTTTTTTCATCCTTACTAATGGCATAGCACTGGTAATTAATCAATCAATGGTATTTCCTGAGTACTTACTGCATGCAGAATACTCTACTAAGTGTTTATGAGAGTACAATACAACAGAGTGGCTAAACAGGTTTCCTGCCCAAAGTGAGTTTATAGTCTGGAGGGGGACACAGACATGAACTTAACATGAATAATTAATAGCTATGTATCCAAATGCTGTGGGGATGAGAGTGGGGTGAATACCAAGTGTCCCAAGGGTGCAGATCCAAGTGAATAGATTTCAGAGAAGAGAGAAAGAGTCTGGGAAAGAAGGCTTAATCAGAGAACAAGGCTTCTTGGAGGAGATAATAATAATAATAATAATAATGGTATTTAAGTGCTTACTATGTGCTGAGCACTGTTCTAAGCTCTGAGGTAGGTACAGGGTAATCAGATTGTCCCACGTGGGGCTCTCATTTTTTAATCCCCATTTTTTACAGATGAGGTAACTGAGGCACAGAGAAGTGAATTAACTTGCCCAAGGTCATACAGCAGACGAGTGGCAGAGCCGGGATTAGAACCCACGACCTCTGACTCCCAAGCCCGTGTTCTTTCCACTAAGCCTCACTACCAACCTTAATAAGGCTTTGAAGGTTGGGGGAGTGGTGGTCTGGCATATATGGAGTTCCAGGCCAGAGGGAGGATGTGGGAAAGGAGTCGGCAGTGAGACATGAGATTAGGGTACAGTGAGCAAGGCAGGGTTGTAGTAGGAGATCAGTGAGGAAAGGTAGGAGGGGCCAAGGTGATCGAGTGCTATAAAGTCTATGGTAAGGAGTTTTTGTTTGATGTGGAGGTGAATGGGCAATGCCTGTGTGTTCTTGAGTAGGGAGACGTGAACTGAACGTTATTTTAGAAAAATTATCCAAGCAGCAAAATGAAGGGCTGGGGTGTGAAGACACAGGAGGCAGGGAGGTGTCCCAAGGTGACACTGGGGTACCCACCATCTCAAGGTCAAATGCTATCTCATGACCACCCGAGCCAGTAGGCGAAACTCAGAAATGAGGGTGGGATACTGTCCCCACAAACAAAACTGCTAGATTGACAGCCCAAGCAGGGAATACAGAAGGTGTCCCTCACCCATGCCAATCAAATTAGGTATGGAGGAGTGGGGAACGCAGATATTGGATGAACTGAGGCCGGAAGCTGGAATGGCCTAGGAGCACAGGTGATAAATGCCTGCAGCCTCTGACCTTCTGTGCAGCAGATTGAGACCTGGCCAGAGCCTGAGAAGCCCACTCTGCCTGCACCAACTGAGGAGCCGTGGGATGAGTGAGTGTCCCATCCCACTGAACACCTGTGGGGCTGGAAGCCAACCGCTTTGCCATGGGTGTGTAACGCATAAGTGGATTGTTTCCAAGTGAGAAGTACTCGTGGGTGCAAGCTAGGCACTTCATCAGGGGTGTGTAACGCATATGTAGATTCCTCCTGAGTGGGAAGTGCTTTTGGGTGGGAGCTAGCCGCCTCACCACAAGCAAACCATAAGTGAATTCCGCCTGGGTGGGACTTGGGTGTTCTGCCACATAAGAGTAACATAGAAATATATTCCTCCCGTTAGGGAAACTTTAATATCACTAAATAATCATAGTCCTCCCTAAAGAGAAGTTCAATGTGCCGCATCCAAAATAATCAAACAATTTAATTCACCTGGTGGATTAAATTTTGTATAAAACTCAGGCCTGCCTGTCTCTCCCTTCTCCCCCCCTCCCATGCCCATTCATTCAGTCATGTTTATTGAGCACTTACTGTGTGCTCGAATGAACGAACCCAGGCAACAGATGACAGGAGGCCAACGAGGAGGCAGATACAGTAGTCAAGGTGGGATCCAGCGCTTAGAACAGTGCTGTGTACATAGTAAGTGCTTAACAAATACCATCGTTATTATTATCATAGGATAAGTGCTTGGGTCAGCATAGTAGCAGTATGGATAGAAAAGAAAGGGTGGATTTTAGTGATGTTGTGAAGATAGAATCAACAGGATTTGCTGACTATGTGAGTTTTATGAGAGAGACAAATCGAGGATGATGCCAAGATTACGGGCTTGTGAGATAGGGAGGATAGTGGTAATGTCTACAGTGATGGAGAAGTCATGGGGAGGACAGGGTTTAGGTGGGAAGATTAGGAATTCTGTTTTGGACATGTTTAATTTGAAGTGTTGGTGGGACATCCAGGTTAGAGATGTCCTGAAGGCAGGTGGAAATGCAGGACTGCTGAGAAGGAAAGTGGTCAGGGCTGGAAAGATAAATTAGGAAATCATCTGCATAAAGATGGTATTTGAAGCCATGGGAGTGAATGAGTTCTCCAATGGAGTGGGTACAGATGGAGAATAGAAGGGGACCCAGAACTGAGGGACACCCACTATCAGAGAGTGAGAGGCAGAGGAGGAGCCTGCAAAACAGACTGAGAATGAGCTGTCAGACAGATAGGAGGAGAACCAGGGGAGGTCAGTGGCAGTGAAGCCAAGGTTGGATAATGTTTCAAGGAGAGGGAAGTGCTCCACAAAGGCAGCTAAGAGGTCAAAGATGATTAGGATGGAGTGGATACTTTTGGATTTGGCAAGACAAAGGACACTGGTAACCTCACAGAAGATTGGTTCCATGAGTGAAGGTGGCAGAAATCAGGTTGGAGGGAATCAAGGAGAGAATTGGAGGAGAGGCAGTGGAGACAGCAGGTGTAGAGAACTTTCTCAAGAAGTTTGGAGGGAAATGGGGCAATAGCTGGAGGGAGCAGTGGGGTCAAAGGAAGGTTTGTTTTAGGATAAGGGGTTACTTGAAAACATTTGAAAACAGTGGGGAGGAAGCCATTGGAGAGTGAACAGTTGAAGATGGTGGTCAGGGAGGGAGAAAGAAGGGGACAGTGCTTTCAGAAGCAGTGTGGTTCAGTGGAAAGAGCCTGGGCTTGGGAGTCAGAGGTCATGGGTTCCAATCCCACCTCTGCCACTTGTCTGCTGTGTGACTTTGGGCAAGTCACTTTACTTCTCTGTGCCTCAGTTACCTCATCTGTAAAATGGGGATTAAGACTGTGAGCCCCACAAGGGACAACCTGATGACCTTGTATCTCCCTCAGCACTTAGAACAGTGTTTGGCACATAGTAAGTGCTTAACAAATACCATTATTATTATTATTAAATAAGATATGAAGGGATAGGGTCAGAGGCACGGGGGGGGATGGATTTTGAGAAGAGGCAAGGCATCTCTTCTTGAGATACTGCTGGGAATATTGGGAGAATCCAAGTGGATAGAAGCAGGAAGCCTTGAGAGAAGCAGGGGAAATTTTAGGGAGATCATGCTAGATGGCTTCTATTTTGTCGATAAAAAATTTTGTCAGGCCATTAGGGGAAAAATATGGCGGGGAGCAGAGGACGGGAGGATAAGAACTTTGAGGGGGGAGTTAAATGCCTGGAGTTGCCGGTGGGGGCAATGGGTTTAGGAGTTAATTGCCCACGTCTCACATGCCCATGCCCACGTCTCCCCCATCCTAAAAAAACCCGCTCTTGACCCCACTTCCCCCTCCAGTTATCGTCCTATCTCCCTACTACCCTTCCTTTCCAAAATCCTAGAACGGGTCGTCTACAATCGATGCCTAGAATTCCTTAACTCCCATTCTCTCCTAGACCCCCTCCGATCTGGCTTCCGTCCCCTCCACTCTACCGAGACTGCTCTCTCTAAGGTCACCCATGACCTCCTTCTTGCCAAATCCAATGGCTCCTACTCCATTCTGATCCTCCTTGACCTCTCTGCTGCCTTTGACACTGTCGACCATCCCCTCCTCCTCCATACCTTATCTCACCTTGGCTTCACAGACTCTGTCCTCTCCTGGTTCTCCTCTTACCTCTCTGGCCGATCATTCTCGGTCTCCTACGCTGGAGCCTCCTCCCCCTCCCATCCTTTAACTGTTGGAGTTCCTCAAGGGTCAGTTCTTGGCCCTCTTCTGTTCTCCATTTACACTCACTCCCTCGGTGAACTCATCCGCTCTCACGGCTTTGACTACCATCTCTACGCAGATGACACGCAGATCTACATCTCCGCCCCTGTCCTCTCCCCCTCCCTTCAGGCTCGCATCTCCTCCTGCCTCCGGGACGTCTCCACCTGGATGTCGGCCCGCCACCTAAAACTCAACATGAGCAAGACTGAGCTCCTCATCTTCCCTCCCAAGCCCGGTCCGCTCCCAGACTTCTCCGTCACCGTGGATGGCACGACCATCCTTCCCGTCCCGCAGGCCCGCAATCTCGGTGTCATCCTTGACTCATCCCTCTCGTTCACCCCACACATCCTATCCGTTACCAAGACCTGCCGGTTTCACCTCTACAATATCGCCAAGATCCGCCCTTTCCTCTCCACCCAAACGGCTACCTTACTATTACGGGCTCTCGTTATATCCCGGCTAGACTACTGTGTCAGCCTTCTCTCTGACCTCCCTTCCTCCTCTCTCGCCCCGCTCCGGTCTATTCTTCACTCCGCTGCCCGGCTCATCTTCCTGCAGAAACGATCTGGGCATGTCACTCCCCTTCTTAAACAACTCCAGTGGTTGCCTATCGACCTCCGCTCCAAACAAAAACTCCTCACTCTAGGCTTCAAGGCTCTCCATCACCTTGCCCCTTCCTACCTCTCCTCCCTTCTCTCTTTCTACCGCCCACCCCGCACGCTCCGCTCCTCTGCCGCCCACCTCCTCGCCGTCCCTCGGTCTCGCCTATCCCGCCGTCGACCCCCGGGTCACGTCCTCCCGCGGTACCGGAACGCCCTCCCTCCTCACCTCCGCCAAACTGATTCTCTTTCCCTCTTCAAAACCTTACTTAAAAATCACCTCCTCCAAGAGGCGTTCCCAGACTGAGCTCCTCTTCCCCCTCTACTCCCTCTGCCATCCCCCCTTTACCTCTCCGCAGCTAAAGCCTCATTTTCCCCTTTTCCCTCTGCTCCTCCACCTCTCCCTTCCCATCCCCACAGCACTGTACTCGTCCGCTCAACTGTATATATTTTCGTTACCCTATTTATTTTGTTAATGAATTGTACATCGCCTTGATTCTATTTAGTTGCCATTGTTTTTACGAGATGTTCTTCCCCTTGACGCTGTTTAGTGCCATTGTTCTTGTCTGTCCGTCTCCCCCGATTAGACTGTAAGCCCGTCAAACGGCAGGGACTGTCTCTATCTGTTGCCGACTTGTTCATCCCAAGCGCTTAGTACAGTGCTCTGCACATAGTAAGCGCTCAATAAATACTATTGAATGAATGAATGAATTGGGAAGGATAAGTATAGTCATGTGGAGGAGAGGGCTGAATTAAGGCACATGAGGCTGAATTTTACATGTAGTCAGATGTCTGGATTTTTGCCAGCAGTGCTCTGCAGCTCGAGCACAGGAGTGGAGGAAGCATACTGTGAAGGTGATCCAGGGTTGCAACTTGGTGGAATAAGATTAACAGAGGGACAAAGAAGTGAGGGAATTCAGTTCAGTGGAGAGGGTGGTGTTGAGGATGTTGATTTGTGGGTCAAGAGAAGGTAGTTTGGGTACAGAGGCCAAATGGGACATGATAGCTTTAGAATATTAAAGGGAGGGTCGAAAGATTTAGAGGTCCCTGTGGGGGAATAAGACAGATTTGAGCGGGGTGGCTGTGGGAAAGAGAACAGGTGAGTAGGCTGGGGTCTTATAGAAGAATTTCAGAGTTGGTGAGGGTAGAGTTTGTACAATGACTAGAAATGATGAGACAAGTATGTGTCCAAGTTGGTGAGTGTGCGATGTGGGGTGGAGCGGGAGGTCATTGGTGTTGAGGTTTGAAAGGAGGTGGACAGTGGAAGGATCATCAGGAACATCTACATAATAATAATAATAATGTTGGTATTTGTTAAGCGCTTACTATGTGCTGAGCACTGTTCTAAGCGCTGGGGTAGACACAAGGGAATCAGGTTGTCCCACGTGAGGCTCACAGTCTTCAGCCCCATTTTACAGATGAGGTAACTGAGGCACCGAGAAGTTAAGTGACTTGCCCAAAGTCACACAGCTGATAAGTGGCAGAGCCAGGATTCGAACCCATGACCTCTGACTCCAAAGCCCGTGCTCTTTCCACTGAGCCACGCTGCTACATGGATATTGAAGTCCCCAAGGATCAATGTAGGGATGGAGAATGAGAAAAAACAGGTGAGAGAGAAATTAAAATGCTTCAGAAAGTTAGAGGAGGAGCCTGGGGAGTGATAGATGACCATGACTAGTAATTGAAGTGGGTGGTAAAAGCAGAAGATATAGGCTTCAAAGGAAGGGAAGGAGAGGGATGGGGGAAATGAGATGGTGTGAAAGTGAAATTGGAGAATGAGAAGGAAGCCTACTCCTCCCTGTTTCCAAGTAAATTTTGGGGAGTGGGAGAAGATGAGTCCCCCTCCCCTGCCACCAACCCTGATGAGAGGGCAAAGGTGACAGTATCATTTGGGTAAAGCAAGGTTTCAGAAATCAATCAATGGTATTTACTGAGAGCTTACTGTGTGAGAGTACAATATAAAAGAGTTGGTCCCTGTCCACAACAAACTTACAGTCTAGAGGGTAAGGCAGACATTAATATAAATTACAGATATGTACATAAATACTGAGGGGTTGGGGGGGTGAATAGAAGGTGTAAATCCAAGTGGAAGGGTGATGCAGAAGGGAGTAGGAAAAGAAATAAATAATGGCAAGGAGGAGCAGTTACTGGGTCAGGAATAGGTCAATGATGACAGGAGGCTTTCCCATGATGGAGCAGGGGTTCCACAGGCTGTACTTGGCTAAGGCTGTGGTGATGGTACAGGTGGTGGGGACAGCATATGGGATAGAAAGAAGTTGGATGGGAGTGAGTTGATGGAGCAGGTTGGGGGGAGGTGGATGAAGGTAATTGCTGGGATAGAATAACAGGGATGGGGAGGGTTTGAGTGGGAGTGAGCTGAGAGGGGTTGGCATGTGGAGAGGAGAATGAAAGGTGGTGCTGGGCAGGGGAGGCAGGGGCAGGGCAAACATAGGGAAGGGACTAAGGGACGTGCAGGGACTAGAGACTTCAAGAAAGAAATCCCAGTGCTGCAGCAGCTGACCTTAAGAGTCCAGGGACCAAAGCAGGTTTCTCTAGTAAGTGGAGACTCAGCAGTTCCCACCTGAGAGGGATCTCCAGAAGAAATGGGCAAAGTTAGTTATTAACTGCTAATGGGCAAATGTTAGCCAATCATCATAAGTGTCTATCCAAAGTGAATGGGTGAGCTAACAAGCACTGAGTAGTTAATGGATGTGTAACTAGCTGCTTTCTCCTTGGTCATCTCCAGTTCAGATCACAGTCCTGCTTCTTTAGAGGGGACTATCTATATATCATCTCTATGCAGATGACACACAGATCTACATTTCTGCCCTTGTCCTCTCCCCCTCCCTTCAGGCTCGTATCTCCTCCTGCCTCCAAGATGTCTCTACCTGGATGTCTGCCCGCCATCTAAAATTCAACATGGCCAAAACTGAGCTCTTCATCTTCCCTCCCAAGCCCTGTCCTCTTCCTGACTTCCCTATCACTGTGTATGGCACGACCACCCTTCCCATCTCTCAAGCCTGCAACCTCGGTGTCATCTTCGATTCGGCTCTCCCGTTCACCCCACACATCCAATCCATCACCAAAACCTGCCGGTCTCACCTTTATAATACCGCCAAGATCCGCCCTTTCCTCTCCACCCAAACAGCTATCTTACTGTTACAGGCTCTCATAATATCCCGGCTGGATGATTGTGTCAGCCTTCTCTCTGATCTCCCTTCCTTCTGTCTCTCCCCACTCCAGTCTATTCTTCATTCCAATGCCCGGCTCATCTTCCTGCAGAAACGCTCTGGGCATGTCACTCCCCTTCTTAAAAACCTCCAGTGGTTGCCTATCAACCTCCGCATGAAACAAAAACTTCTCACTCTAGGCTTCAAGGCTCTCCATCACCTTGCCCCCTCTTACCTCTCCTCCCTTCTCTCTTTCTACTGCCCATCCCGCACTCTCCACTCCTCTGCCGCCCACCTCCTCACCGTCCCCCGTTCTCTCCTATCCCCCCGTCAACCCCTGGGCCATATCCTCCCGCGGTCCTGGAATGCCCTCCCTCCTCACCTCCGCCAAACTCTCTTCCCCTCTTCAAAACCCTACTTAGAGCTCACCTCCTCCAAGAGGCCTTCCCAGAATGAGCTCTCCCTTTTCCCTCTGCTCCTCCTCTACCCCACCCTTCACCTCCCCTCAGCTAAGCCCTCTTTTCCCCCTTTTCCCTCTGCTCCTCCCCCTCTCCCTTCCCCTCAGCACTGTACTAGTCTGCTCAACTGTATATATTTTCATTACCCTATTTATTTTGTTAATGAGATGTACATCAACTTGATTCTCTTGTTATATCCCAGCTAGACTACTGTGTCAGCCTTCTCTCTGATCTCCCTTCCTCCTCTCTCGCCCCGCTCCAGTCTATTCTTCACTCCGCTGCCCGGCTCATCTTCCTGCAGAAACGATCTGGGCATGTCACTCCCCTTCTTAAAAACCTCCAGTGGTTGCCTATCAACCTCCACACAAAACAAAAACTTCTCACTCTAAGCTTCAAGGCTTTCCATCACTTTGCCCCCTCCTACCTCTCCTCCCTTATCTCTTTCCACTGCCCACCCCGCACGCTCCGCTCCTCTGCCACCCACCTCCTCACTGTCCCTCGGTCTCGCCTATCCCACCATCGACCCCTGGGCCACGTCCTCCCACGGTCCTGGAATGCCCTCCCTCCTCACCTCAGACAATCTAATTCTCCTCCCCTCTTCAAATCCCTACTTAAAGCTCACCTCCTCCAAGAAGCCTTCCCAGACTGAGCTCCCCCCTTTTTCCCTCTGCTCCCTCTACCCCCCCCACCTCTCCGCAGCTAAACCCTCTTCTCCCCCCTTTCCCTCTCCTGTCCCACCCCCTCAGCACTGTACTCGTCCACTCAACTGTATATATCTTTATCACCCTATTTATTTTGTTCATTTTGTTTAATGAGATGTAGATCACCCTGATTCTATTTGGTTGCCATTGTTTTTATGAGATGTTCTTCCCCTTGACTCTATTTATTGCCACTGTTCTTGTCTGCCTGTCTCCCCCGATTAGACTGTAAGCCCGTCAAACGGCAGGGACTGTCTCTATCTGTTGCCGATTTGTACATTCCAAGCACTTAGTACAGTGCTCTGCACATAGTAAGCGCTCAATAAATACTATTGAATGAATGAATGAATAAAGGCCCCTTGTCACTCTTTTCATGGTATAGGGAGAGGGAGGGGAAGAATCTATCAATGAATGGTATTTATTGAGCACTTGCTGAGTGCAGAGCACTGTACTAAGTGCTTGGGAAAGTACAATACAGTAGAGTTGGTAGACACGATCCCTGCCCTCAAGGAACTTACAGTCTAGTAGAGGGTGGGAATAAGCAGGTCTTTTAGGCCTGATTCTCTTTGGTTTTGCAGAGATTCCAGACAACCAATAGTAGCCCATGTGCTTCTCGAAAAGAATTATTTCCTATCCTCTATCAGTTGATAAATAGAAATGATCTAAAGAACTAGGAGAAAACATAATTTATTACAAAACCTCTTCATTACTGCTTCCTCCTTGTCTGCAACCAGGCCAAGCAGTCTCATGTCAGTTGAGTCAACACAGTTTACTTATCAGGTTACCTTGAAAAAAGCTTGGAAATTAGCTCTTGATCCATCAACAGGCAACAAGGAAATTTCAGATACTGAAAGGTCTGTTAATATTCTCTCCCTCAAGCAGTCCCTGAAGTAGAGGAGTCATTTACTACTGTAAGAGTTGATTAATGGGACAAGCACTCTCATATGAAAATGTCAGTAGAGCAGACACAGAATAGTATAGCCAGATATAGTAAATGGGCTTAATGGTATATTATGCATAATTTTCATATATGAGCATATCTCCACAGGCTACAGGGGTGGAATGAGAAACAAAAAACTGACTATAGGCCCCAGAGGATTGTGTGTACATACACATGTACACACACATATGCACACACACACACACACACACACACACACACACTAGAGAAGCAGTGTGGCCTAGTGGAAACAGTGCAGGCCTGCGAGTCAGAAGCAACTGGGTTCTAATCCTGGCCCTGTGACATGTCTGCAGTATGACCTAGGGCAAGTCACTTCACTTCTCTGTGCCTCATTTTCCTCATCTGTAAACTGAGGATTAACCCCCTCCACCTGCGCCTCGGACCCCATTCCCTCTCACCTTATTAAAACCATCGCCCCTGCCCTCCTCCCTTCCTTAACTTCTATTTTTAACCACTCAATCTCCAATGGCTCCTTCCCCTCTGCCTTCAAACATGCCCACGTCTCCCCCATCCTAAAAAAACCCACTCTTGACCCCACTTCCCCCTCCAGTTATCGTCCTATCTCCCTACTACCCTTCCTTTCCAAAATCCTAGAACGAGTCGTCTACAATCGATGCCTAGAATTCCTTAACTCCCATTCTCTCCTAGACCCCCTCCGATCTGGCTTCCGTCCCCTCCACTCTACCGAGACTGCTCTCTCTAAGGTCACCCATGACCTCCTTCTTGCCAAATCCAATGGCTCCTACTCCATTCTAATCCTCCTTGACCTCTCTGCTGCCTTTGACACTGTCGACCATCCCCTCCTCCTCCACACCTTATCTCACCTTGGGTTACGGACTCCGTAGATACAGGTTAATCAGGTTGGGTACAGTCCCTCTTACAAAGGGTCTCATGGTCTTAATCCCCATTTTACAAATGAGGAAACCAAGGCACAGACAAGTCAAGTGACTTGCCCAAGGTCACACAGCAGACAAGTGGAAGAGCCCGGGTTAGCCACGATAGAGCCAGGTCCTTCTGACTCCCTGGCCCCCATTCTATCCACTAGGCCCTGCTGCTTCTCTTAATGATTTAACTTAATGGCTAGATAATTCCAAAGGATGTTTGACTTCTTACTGTTGCTGCATGATCGAGTCTTTTCCACAATTTGGGGATTCAGTAACTTTATACACTCTATTCCCAACTCTGTTGGATTTATCAGGTGGCTAGAGGCAAGCCTCTTCATTTTTTTATCAAACTATGTGCTTCCTATGGTAGCTCTCCTGTTAAGTCCACAGACTAAATGGTAGATGAAAATTTGATGAGGGGACTTAACTATCACTCTAGGGGTTTGCACCATTGTAGTTCCCAAAGGATGTTAAGTAAAGAAAAGGTCTAGGCTGCTTGATCAAAGGTTGGTAAAAAAAAAAAAAAGAATAAAATAAACCAGCAAAGGTAATCACTTGAACAGTGGATTTTGGAACCTGAGACTTGCCTTCATGTTTCTGTTTACAGGCTAATATAATAGATGATAGAAGTTATCGCCTTCAGAAAGAGGCTGGAAGTATTAAATAATAATAATAATTGTGGTATTTGTTAAGCACTTATTATATGCCAGGCACTGTACTAAGCACTGGGATAGATGGAAGGTAATCAGGTTGGACAAAGTCCCTGTCCCACTTGGGACTCACAATCTTAACCCCCATTTTACAGATGAGGTAACTGAGGCACAGAGAAGTTACATTGTCCAAAGTCACATGGCAGACAAGTGGTGGAGCCAGGATTAGAACTCAGGTCCTTCTGACTCCCAGGCCCGTGTTCTATTTACAAGTCCACATTTGATTATTCCCAGGAGTCTCCACCCAACACTCTCCTCCTCTTGGGCTTTCTCTTAAGTGAATGGGAAAAGTTGCTGGTTTTTCTGAGGGCTGGACTTTGGCAGAATCTCAAATCCCCCCTCTCTGTTTCTGCCTTCCCGGCCCTCCATGCCCCTCAAAACTGAGGAGAGACCAGAGGGATGTGGTGGTCTATTCTTCCCCACTCCAGACGACCCAGAATCCTGGGCTGAATGGTCAATTATGATTCTCCCTCCTTCCTCTCACTTCCCTTCCCACACTCTTTGAGAGTGGAGAGGAACAATGATCAGCATTAAATGTCTATAAATTATGATTTGAAGCCTCTTATGGAAATGTTTTATGGCTTCTCATTTTACAGCAAGTTTTTTCATGGCTTTAAAAGAACTTCAGCATTTGGGAACATACTGAAAAGTGTGACCCAGAAATGCTGATTCATCTTTTTCTATTTATGATTAAAAAATGTAAAATCTGCTATCCCCTCATATCAACATATGAGTTCGGTATACCTTAAGGCAAATCTGTGACCATATAATTGGAGCAGTAAATTGATGGCAATTAGATAATTAGTACTTGAACAGCAGCAAGAAATAATCTTAATTGACAATGTGGTGGATGGTAATTGATGTTAATGATTCAGAGGAAGAGGAAAATAGTGAATAAAAGACCTGTTTTATAGGCTTTTATGACTATAACAAAAATCTAGCAACAAAATATATTTCCAAAATATGTTGAAAAATCCAAAAATATATTCAAAAATACAGCATTTAATGCATATATGCCTGTGCCTATAAATTCTTAGAAACTGTGAGATGCCTTTGGGTGTTTAGGGATTTGTAACAAAATTTATCCGTGTGTAAATAATTTTAAAAAAGCAATGGAAAAATAATTTTACATTTTTTACAGCTACTCTGTTTATTATGTGCCAGGCGCTGTTCTAAGAGCTGGGATAGATACAGGATGGTCAGGTTAGTCACAGTGCATGTACCACGTGGGGCTCACAGTATTAATACCCATTTTGCAGATGAGGTAGCATAGCCCCAGAGAGGTGGTGTGACTTGCCCATGGTCACACAACAGACAGGTGGCAGAACTGTGATTGGAACCCAGGTCCTCAGACTCCCAGTCCTGTGCTCTTTCCACTGGGTCACACTGCTTTTCATCAAGTGATTACTATGTGTCAAGCACCATTCTAAGCACTGGGGTAGATACAAGTTGATCAGGTCTTCAAGCATCATCTTCAAATGTGAAAAGTATCATTCTCTGTAGTTGGAAGACTTGAATCAAAGAGAGATTGTGACTTGATAGTTCTGGTCATGGTGGGGAGGGTGCTAATAGGATGGATTTGGATCTCATTGTCAAGATGCTGGGGGTCTATCCAACATTGGAAGTGGACAGGCAGAAGGAGGGGTAGGAGAAATACAGACTTCCTGCACTCATTCATTCAATCATATTTATTGAGCGCTTTTTGTGTGCAGTGCACTATACTAAGCACTAGGGAAAGTACAACAATAAAAAGTGACATTTCCTGTCCACATCGAGCTTCCAGTCTAGAAGGGGAAAGACAGACATCAATACAGTAAGTGAAATTACAGATATGTACATAAATGCTGTGGGGCTCGGAGAGAGGAAGAACAAATGGAGCAAGTCAGGGCAATGCAGAAGGGAGTGAAAGATGAGGAAAAGTGGGGCTTAGTCTGGGAAGGCCTCTTGGAGGAGCAGGGCCTTCAATAAGGTTTTGAAGGTGGGGAGAATAATTGTCTATTGGAGATGAGGAAGGAGGGCGTTTCAGGCCAGAGGCAGGACATGGGCCAGGGGTCGGTGACGAGACAGGCAAGATCAAGGCACAATGAGAAGGTTAGCACTAGAGGAGCGAGGTGTGTGGCCTGAGTTGTAGGAGAGAAGCGAGGTGAGGTAGGAGGGGGCAAGATGACAGAGTGCTTTAAAGCCAATGGTGAGGAGTTTTTGTTTGATATTGAGGTAGATGGGCAACCACAGGAGCTTTTTGAGGAGCAGGGTGACATGTCCTGAATGCTTTTGTAGAAAAATGATCCAGGCAGCAGAGTGACGTATGGACTGGAGTGGGGAGAAACAGGAGACCGGGAGGTCAGCAAGGAGGCTGATACAGTAATCCAGGTGGGATAGGAGGAGTGATTGTATTAACATGGTAGCAGTTAGGATGGTGTATATTTGTACATACTTATTCTATTTATTTTATTAATGATGTGTATAAATTTATAATTCTATTTATTTTGATGCTATTGATGCCTGTCTACTTGTTTTGTTTTGTTGTCTGTCTCCCCCTTTTAAAATATGAGCCCACTGGGTAGGGATTGTCTCTATCTGTTGCCAAATTGTACTTTCCAAGAGCTTAGTACAGTGCTCTGCACATAGTAAGCACTCAATAAATACAAGTGAATGAATGAATGAATGAGAAGAAAGGCCAGTGAAGGTGGGACCGACTGGATTTTGTGACAGATTGAATATGTGGTTTGAATGAGAGAGACGAGTCAAGGATAACACCAAGGTTATGGGCTTGTGAGTCAGCAAGGGTGGTGGTGCCATCTACAGAGATGGGAAAGTCATGGGGAGGACAGGGTTTGGGAGGAAAGAAAAGGAGCTCTGTTTTGGACATGTTAAGTTTGAGGTGGTGGGAGGACATCCAAGTAGAGATGTCTTGAAGGCAGGAGGAGATGCAAGACTGGAGAGAGGGAGAGAGATCAGGGCTGGAGATATAGATTTGGGTATCATCTGCATAGAGGGGATAGTTGAAGCCAAGGGAGAGAATGAGTTTTCCAAGGGAGTTGGTGCAGATGGACAACAGAAGGGGCCTCAGAACTGAACCTTGAGGGTCCCACCAGTTAGGGGATGGGAGACAGCAGTAGAGCCTGTGAAGGAGACTGAGAATGAACAGCCAGAGAGGTAAGAAGAGAACTAGAGGAGGGCAGAGTCAGTGAATCCAAGGTTGGATAATGTTTCCAGGAGAAGAGGGTGGTCGGCACTGTTGAAGGCAGCTGAGAGGTCAAAGAGGATTAGGATGGAATAGAGGCTGTTGGGTTTGGCAAAAAGTAGATCAGTGGTGATCTTTGAGAGGGTGGGAGGAAACTGAAGGGGACAGAAGCCAGATTGGAAGGGGTCAAGGAGAGAATTGGAAGAGAGGAATTTGAGACAGCACTCTTGGCAGCAGATGTCATTTTGGTAGCCCTCTGGTCTAATCAGGAAGCATTCACCACTATCATTATGTAACCAAAGTTTAATTCATTTCAGTTCTTTCAGGCTAAATGTTGAAAGAGTATTAGTGTCGTATCTCCCTAACGTTACCCAGACAATGAAAGATTGTTAGACTTCTGGAGACAGGTAGAATCTGTTGGTTAATTCCCACCCTAGCTTGGTTCCATGTAGATAGGATGTTTGAAAGCGTGAAACATAAATCAGTATTGTGGGAGAGCTGAGAAATATACCTGCTACAAGTGACCCTTCTGTTGATACAGTGTATACAGTTATGGGCCGGGGTCACCCTTTTATGACAGTGGATCTGTAATTCCATCGGCATGTAATATTGTACTCTCCCAAATGCTTAGTACAGTGCTCTGAACACAATAAGCACTCAAATTCCACTGATGTTGAGAAAAACCAATAGTATCACCCAAGTTATTGGTGGTGGTGGAGACGGTGGGATGGAAATGAAAGATGCACAGAATGAAAGATGCCAGTGGTTAATTCCTATTATCAATCATAGGTATTAAGTACTTACTGTGTGCAGAGCACTACTAAGAGCTTGGGAAAGTACAATGTCAGAGGTGGTAGACATGTTCCCTGACCAAAAGGAGATCATTATATTATTCATTTCATTTTAAAACTTGAAGTTAACCTTTGTTCGTGGATGTATCTCATCACTTTATTCTTGTTAAGATTCTGCATAATAAATTGCAATTTAAAGGGATAGGGAATTTTTTTTTTAACAATTCCCATGTTTATATAATTGCCTCCACTACATAATTCTCTCCCCAGGCCCTGATTTTTGAGGAGGAAGGAAAATATTGTTTTTTGTAAGTGGTCATAGTAGTTCATCCCAGGGAAGGATCAGAGCTTGCTAACACTTACCCCAGGGGAGGGATCTTCTTCCCTGTGACTTGGAAACTCTAGGGGAGGAAGAGAAGGGAGGAATCATTAAATTCATAACTACTTAATTTATTTTCCCCCAGTGTTTAGTTCAGAATAAGTGAGGACATTATTTGAAGAGGAATTTGGCCTAGTGGAAAGAACCCAGGCCTGGGAACAGACACTTGCTGGCTATGTGACTTTGGGCAAGTCACTTAACTTCTCTGTGCCTCAATTTCCTAATCTGCAAAATGGAGAGTCAATCCTTGTTCTCCCTCCTACTTACAATGTAAGACACATGTGGGACAGGAACTGTGTCTGACATGATTACCATTTATCTACCACAGCATTTAGAAAGGTGCTTGACACCTAGTAAGTGCTTAACAAATACCACATTTACTGCAGTGTGGCCTAATGGATATAGCACAGACATGGGAGTCAGAAGGATCTGGGTTCTAATCCCTGCTCCGCCACTTGTCTGCTGTGTAACCTTGGTCAGGCCACTTCACGTCTCTGTGTCTCAGTTACCTCATCTGTAAAATGGGGATTAAAATTGTGAGCCCCCTGTGGGACAGGGACTGTGTCCAACCTGATTATCTTGTATCTTCCCCAGCACTTAGTACAGTGTCTGGCCCATAGTAAGCACTTTAACAAATATCACTAAACAAAAAAAGTCAGAACAAACTATTTAAGAATGCATGATCTTTAAGAGAACATTTTTGAAGAATCTTTAAATCCTTATGGAAAAATTAACCCTAACATAGAATCTCTTCATGGCATTTACTTTGTTCACTCATTCATTCAATCATATTTACTGAGTGCTTACTGAGTACAAAGCACTGTACTAAGCACTTGGGAAGTACAATTCAGCAGAGAATTAGTACAATCCCTGCCCACAAGGGGCTCACAGTCTAGAAGCGGGGAGACAGACATCAAAACAAATAAACAAGCATCAGTAGCATCATTATAAATAAATAGAATTATAGATATATACACAATTAATAAAAATAAATAGAATTATACTTATAAATATGTATATATATACACAAGTGCTGTGGGGCGAGGGGGCGGGTAGAGCAAAGGGAGTGAGTTGGAGCGATGAGGAGGGGGAGCAGAGGAAAAAGGGGAGCTTAGTCTTATAATTTTCTGTTGATATCAAAAGCAATTAGAATAGTATACCTATGGAGAACATTAGGATTTCACTGCTGGTGCACATCTTTCAAGCCTATCTTTAAGGAACATTATCATAACATTAGTCTTATTTGATTTGCAACCTAAGGACTTAGAGGATTTCAAGTGTAATTATTTTATTATTTGTAAGTGATGGCTTCACGGACTTAAAAGATGTCAACGAAGTTTCATGTTAAAGATCCTCTCTACTTGCATAAAACCTGAAAGTGAACTAGCTATCCTCCATATATTTTTTTAGAAACACACACATACCAGAGTAATAAGTCATTTAGGAAGCTTCATTCTTTACTGAAGAGAAGTAATCTTTGTGGAAAGGGCACAATTTGTACTACTATATCAGAGCTACATGCCAGTTGATTAACTCATTCATTAAGAACAGAAAGACTTTAAAGCAATCTCAGAATAAGCTATTCACATACTCACTTTGAAATACTACTCTTTCAAGCTATAAGAATGCTACTTAGGCTGGGGTAGATAAAATGTAATCAGGTAGGTCACAGTTCATGTCCTTCATGGAGCTCATAGAGAAGCAGCGTGGCTCAGTGGAAAGAGCCCGGGCTTTGGAGTCAGAGGTCATGAGTTCGAATCCCAGCTCTGCCACTTAGCTGTGTGACTGTGGGCAAGTCACTTCACTTCTCTGTGCCTCAGTTCCCTCATCTGTAAAAGGGGGATGAAGACTGTGAGCCCCACGTGGGACAACCTGATTCCCCTGTGTCTACCCCAGCGCTTAGAACAGTGCTCTGCACATAGTAAGCGCTTAACAAATACCAACATTATTAATCCCCATTTTATAGATGAGGTAACTAAGACACAGAGAAATGACTTTTCAAGGTCACCCAGCAGACAAGTGGCAGAGCAGAATTCAAATCCAGGTCCCTTTGTACTCTATCCACTTAGCCACACTGCTTCCGCCTGCTGGGACCTCGTCCATCAGTGGTGAAGGTTTCTGACTGAAGAACCACTTACCATGGGGCAGACAGGACAGGAAGGAATACCGAGAAATAGCAGGTTAACATGGGTGATGGAGACTGCACTGGTTCTAAGTCAACTCCCTCCAGGACTAGGCTGTGATCTCCTTGTGGGCAAGGAATCTATTTGTCATTTTACTGTACTCTCCCAAGTGCTTAGTATAGTGCTTTGTACACAGTAAGCACTAAATAAATACGATTGAATGAATGCTGGGTGACCTTGGAGAAGTCAAGTCATTTCTCTCTGCCTAGGTTACCTCATCTGTAAAATGGGGATTGAGACTGTGAGCCCCACATGGAAAAGGGATAGTGTCCAACTCGATTTGCATGTATCCACCTCAACACTTAGTACAGTACCTGGCACATAGTAAGTGGTTAACAAATACCATTATTATTATTATCTAGAGGATGAGCTTACTGTGTGTAGAGCACTGTACAATACTTTCCCAAGCTCCTACTGTCCCTCCACCACAGACTCCCCTCCCTTTCTGGGTCCTCCAAGGCACCCCACACCTGCAGTGTCCTGACCACCCCCTTGCCCATTCCCTGGGTCCTCTTTCCTCCTCCTCCCAGTGCCCCCTGCCCAAGCCAGGCTGGGTTATTCCTTCTCAGCCTGGCCTCCCCACAGCAGCAGCATCCAGACAGCAGATAGACTGTCAGCTCACTGTGGACAGGGAATGTGTCTATTGTTATACTGTACTCTTCCAAGCACTTTGCACACAGTAAACCCTCGATAAATATGACAATGAATGAAAGGGTCAATGCACCATGATATAGAACCAACACTATGAGCTGACCACTTTGGACAGAAACAGGCTCTGTGTGCAAAAGTCCCCCACAGGTACTTCAAAACATACCGCATCCCTGTCCATCTACTTGCTTATTACACTCTGTGCCTCGGCTCTGCAGAGATGCGACCGGCAGGGATTAAAGAGTGTGAATGATGCTGCCCAAGCCACTAGCCCGTTAATCCTAGGCGCACACTCCATAGAGACCACTAAAGCCATGATTCCTATAGAGATGGCACTGTGGGAGCAACACTATTTGCTTTGTCCCCACAGCATTTTAGGATAGCTTGGAGCAAGAGAAGGCCAGAGGTGGATCCAACCTGGAGGGTTCCACTCTTTGTCTTCTGACAGCAAGATGTGAGATGGGCCTACCACTTTGCCACTTGCTTGGGGGCGAGCTGGTTCCCACAGACCCACTGCCAGTGCTCAAACATGGCACGACTAACCAGCACTTGTACTGTTGGATGGGATGCAGACCCCGGCAGCTCCCCTTGGATCACCATCAGGCAGAGAGCAGCCCCCACTGGAATTCGTAGAGCAGGGAATGAGAACTGACTGGTTTTTAGTTAGGTTTGTGCTGGCAGCCCCAGAGCCACATCCTCCAATCCTTCACCCCCAAACCACCCACTCCCAGTCCCAACACTGAAAAAAGACCCAAAAGCAGCTGTAGAAGAAAAGGAGAAGCACCATGGAGTACCCTTTCTTCCTCTTCCTCCTCCCTCGCTCTTTACCTCTTTACTCCACTTCCTTCTTCCTTTTTGCCCCAGGACCCATTTCAAATGTCCTTCTCAATCAGTCAGTGCTCTTGGGTAAGCCCCCAAGGTTACCCCCCAAAGGATACAAATACTTGTACTCTCTCAAGTGTTTAGTACAGTGCTCTGCACACAGTAAGCACTCAATAAGTATGATTGAATGAATTCATTGATTTGATGTCAGAAATATTTATGATTAGTATTTGCTGATATTGTGCCCACTGTTACTGTATGGTTCTACCCATGTATAGGGCTCTTGGGGTAGCCCCCCTGCCCTCCCTGCTGCATACTGTCTCTTTAGTCACCGGCAGTCACTGCCCAATCTCTTCAGTGGTCATCTCCCCCTTCTTTCCCTCTACTATCCTCACCCCTATCCTGGAAAGTCAGACAGCAGTGAGCTGGATAAACTTTCTAGGGCTCTAAATGCAGCTGTCAAAAATAATAATAAATGTAGTATTTAAAATGCTTACTGTGTGCCAGGCACTCTACTAAGCACTGGGGTAGATACAAGCAAAGTGGGTTGGACACATGGGGTTCAACTGTCTTAATCCTCATTTTACAGGTGAAGGAACTGAGGCCCAGAGAAGTGAAGTGACTAGCCCAAGGTCACTCAGCAGAAGGTGGAGGAACCAGGATAAGAACCCAGGTCATTTTGACTCCCAGGCCCATGCTCTATCCACTAGACCTCACTACTGTTCCTGTCAGGCAACAGGACTCTCTTTATCTAATCCTCCATGAATACTGTTAGTGGCAAGTATTCATTTTCAAATTGATATCCACAGATATAATGATTGATGGACTCAGATAAGAAGTCCCAGAATTTCTACGATCAAGTGAGTGAAAGATAAAGTTGTACAGTCAATTCTCAATGATCTGAGTGCTGATTATTCTGTTAATTATTAGAAATTACTCATTTATATTAATGGCTATCTCACCCCCTAGACTGTAAACTCACTGTGGGCAGGGAATGTGTCTACCAACTCTGTTTTACGGTACTCTCCCAAGTGCTTAGTATAGTGCTCTGCACATCGTAAATGCTCAATAAATACCATTGAGGAGGAGGATGATTAGTCTATTATACAATTGTTCTGTTTTCCTTTTGGTGTCAGCCCTTGAGAGCCTTCAAATATTAGTTAGCACCCCCAACTGAGAACAAAGGAAAGAGAGGGATTAGGGAAAGGATATAAAGGATGTAATTCTACTCATTCAATTTTAGGATTGTTAGCCACTCATGTGAAGACAGGTCAGGCAAGAGATGGAATCTGAACATAGCAAGAGATTTTGGATTGTCTGTGCCTCTCCTTTGCCCTTCTCCCTTCAACTAGCATAGATAATTGATTTGCCTATAATATACCATAATGACAGATAGTATTTTCCCTAATGCTTCAAACACTTCCAAGGTTGTTTTACATTTGTTGGTAATAACGATTCACAGTTGGGAATGTCATTTTGAATGCATCAATGCCAGGAAAAAATTTCCTAAAGACAAACGTTGTTATTGCTTAGTGCATGTTAAGCATAGATTACTTCTACACAGTTGCAGTAGACATTCAGATATTCATTAGATACTCCTCTTATAAAATCAATTGGTAACCTAGTTTTATGTCATTTCTCTATAAGCAGCTGAAATTATCTTGCTAAAAGGCTCTATTGCGGTTTGCTTCTTTTAATAAGATTTCTCACCCCTATTTCAAAATCAAGTGCTAAGATTCAGGATGCACTTGTTTTGTAGGATATCAGCTTCCAAAATTGTGAGCATAATTTTTATGCAACATTAGTTTTCACTAAAAAAATACTTTTAGAGTGAATTTAAATGGGGATTATTTCTATTTGCATCTCCAGATGAATTTGAACATATCAAAACACATTCAAATATAAACCTCTTTTCTGTGCAACTTGCAGCATCTGACCTTTATCATTTTAGAAATTTATCCGACCTTTATGTCCCCTATTTTACAATTGATCTACAATGTTTATTGGAGGCTACTCTAGGCTGCTGTCTTTCTGAGGAAAATGTTTATAGTTTTCTACCTTCACTAGGTCAATCCCTCCAAAAATATGTCCAAAGAAACACTGAGAAATGTGATTTTATGAAATTCTTTCTATTTAATTCCCCCCCCCCCCCCCGCTTCTTGGTAGTTGTGAAGAACACTCCCATGAACACAGGTGAATTGATGTTTTGGGGATTAGCAACAGCTGCTGTGTGATTTGGGAGAATGGCCAGCTGTGTGTAATATTAGACCTGATCACAATCACCCCTCCAAAAGGAGTTTTATGTTTCATTCTCAGAGTTGTTTAAGATAACTTGGATCATGACTCCAAACCACAGGAATCCATTTACTATATATATGGCACTCTTTGAAATCAATCACCAATCAGTTAATGGTATTTATTGAGCGCTTACTGTTTACAGAGCATTGCAATAAACACTTGGGAGATTACTGTACAACAGAGTTGGCATACAGGTTCCATGCTTACTAAGAATATAGAGTCTGGAGGGGACTATAAGCAAACATCCTTATATATACAAAGTTCTGAACATGTGCACTCAAAAAGCACAAGAACAGCTAAACTACTAGTGTTTCCCAGGATGGGGAGCGGAGGAGAAAGAGAGTGGTAAGAAGAGGGAGAGACAGAGAAAGCAAGAGCAAGAGAGAGAAGGAAAGGAATTTCCCTCTGCTGAATTAGAAGGCACGGCCTGGCTTGCTGATTGGGTCTCACTTCCAGGTAATTCTGGTAAACGGAGTAGCCAGGCAGCATGTCCTTCAAGAATAAGTTTTCTACTTCCTCTTCTGTCCTTTGACCTCAGTTCTACCTCCAGTAGGGGCCTAAATATTTACACAACCAGAAACCCTGACAATAATGTGTCAAGGTTTACTCTCAAGGTTTACCAAGTAGCAGTCATGTTTCTGAATGTAAAGCCATGAAGGAGGAAAAAAAATTGTTTCCACCCTCTAGTTCACCTTCTATCTGTTTCAGGCCAGCAATTATTCACCAAATTCCTGCTTTTCTCACTGGAAGTAGAAAGGGAAACATTTGAGCCCAGAGGGCTTTGCAGGAAGTGCCTGCCAATACTGGGATTACAGATTTTAGCAAAGTTGCCATATCAAGAGAGATGGGATTTGGTTATATCCTACTGCTGACCTCCTTGTTTAAATGGGGTAAGGCGATGGAGTAGTGCAAACCTATACCCAGGGTAAATTATGAGTTGACTTCTGGGCAACAGGAACTTCAAACAAAGGATATCACTTAGGAGTGGATGTAGCGTGTCCCATCAGAAATGATGGGTGAGCTTCCATCTTGAGGATTCAGGATCAAGAAACCGTGTAGAGGAATTGATTATAGTCCTAGGGATTTGTGAAGTGCCATGCACACTGCTTTGTCCCTTGGGGGTCCTGATCACACTGGGTCATGACTTGCAGTGAACAAGTGGGTGGGGAAGGGTGCAGCACTTTGTGAAGAGCAGGTGCAATCTTTGTTCACCTTAGCCAGAGGCAGAAAAGGGATTAGAATCCAGATCTCCCAATTGCCAGAGTAGTGTTCTTTCCGTTGCAGCAGGATTTCAAATTACAAAATTGAATGAAATTTATGATGTGATAAACTAATTCCAAGGAAGGAAAGAATAAGTTGTCTGTTGAACTTCATGCAGTAACATTGGTTTTATTTAACAAAACTGAGTTGTAATAAGTTGAAGGCAAAAGTTCTAAAGAATGCTTGGAGGGAAAACAATGTCATAAACCACAAAAAAGAATGGCACATGTAATTGAAAGATTAAGGAGGTAAGCGATTTTTGAAATAAATTAAAAGCTTGTAGCTTTCAATTTGAGATTTCCTGGTCACAAAACACATTTTCCAGATGACTTGATGAATTTTGGTTCAGTTTTTGAATTAAGTACCTACAACTTGGACAAAATGAAGTAAAGAAAATAGATGTTTTCTTTCATGGGTGCTTGTATTTTATTACATGGAAAAGTACAGGCCACGGTAAGAAAACTTTTAAGATTGAAATTATTTTTCCATTTCTCTGTGTCCAGAAACTTCACTGGGAAGTGGTTACTTAAATGGAGGACTTTTTTTTAATTTTTTTTTTTTTTACTAAAGCAATGGGTTCAAGTTAGGGACAATATTTCCAGGCTTTTGAAAAATATTATGAATTAATTATTAGTGTCTACCTTGAGCATAACAAAACCTTTTTCTGACCTTGCCTTAGTTTACACAGTGGGTCAGTGGAAGAGATGAGATTGGAACCCAGGAATCCTGACTCCCAGAGCCACTTGCTATTTTCATGAACCAATCAAGCAGTCAATGGTATTTATGAGCACTGTATGGCACAATAAGTACTTGGTAGACTAAAATACAACAGAGTTGGTAGACATGATTCCTCCCTTCAAGGGGCTTACAGTCTCGTGTGGGAAATGGACACTATAATAAATTACAGATAGGGGAAACAGCAGAGTATAACGATATATACCTAAGTACTATGGGACTGGGATGGGGAGAGAATCAAAGTGCTTCAAACCCAAGTCAATGGGTGAAGCAGAATGGAGGGAAAATAGGTGGGGAAATGAGGGCTTAGTTAGGGAAGCCCTTTTGGAGGAGGCAGGATTTTAGGAAGGTTTTTGAAGGTGGACAGAATGGTGGTCTATCAGATGTGAAGGGGCACTTCCACAGTTAGGAGGTGGAAGGAAGAAGGGAAATCTGCAAAAGAGATGGAGAAGGAGCAGCCAGAGAGCTAGGAGGAGAACCAGGAGAGGACAGTGTCAGTGAAGCCCAGGTTAGATAATGTTTGCAGGAGAATGGCATAGTCCAAGGCATCCAAGACAGAGGAGAGGTCGAGAAGGTTTAGGATAGAGTAGTGGCCATTGGATTTAGCAAGAAAGAGATCACTGGTGATATGAGAGAGACAGTTTTCATGGAGTGAAGGCATCAGAAGTCAAACTGGAAGAAGTCAAGGAGAAAATTGGATGAGAGAAAGTGGAGGCAGGGGGTATAGACAACTCGCTCCAGGAGTTTAGAGAGGAATAGGAGTGAGATGGAGTCATAACTGGATGGAACTATGGGGTCAAAGGAGGATTTTTGTTTTAGGATAGAGGTTACATGAGCATGTTTGAAAGCAGTGGGGAAGGAGCTATTTGAAAATGAGTGGTTGAAGATGACTGTCAGGGAAAGAAGAAGGGAGGGAGCCAATATTTTAATAAGGTGAGAAAAAATGGGGTCAGACATACAATTAGAGGGGGTAGATTTTGATAAGAGTCAGGAGATCTCCTCTTGACATGTTCCTGGGAAGGAAGGGAGATTAGAGGAGAGCAGGAGGAGGGTGAGACCGAAGAGTACAGGGGAGATTTAGAGTGATCATGCCTGATGATTTCAATAAGGACTGAAAAGTATTGTTGTTGATTGGAGGAGAGGGCAGAATTACAGCAGGTGAGGATAAGTTTCAAATGGACAAGACATCAGGGACTCCAATTTGCTCCCAGACTGAAAAATCAAACCCAGAATAGTTTTTCCTGTTCATAGCATTCTACTTGAAGTCATTTAATTATCTCTTTGAAATCACTGTAGTGAGCTCTTCCCACTCAAAATCTGTCATGATAGACTTCAAAACATGGATTTTAAGGTGTATAGGAGTTTCCAAATATGCAGAAAAAACGTGGGAGCATTGATAAATCATTAATTTACATTTGGAGTTTAGGATATTCAGGAGCAACCTATCAACTGCATAATACAGATTAAAGCTAAGAAGAGGACAAACAACAAAATAGGCCTAGTGTATTTTATTTTTAAATGTGGTTATTTGTGATTTAAACTTTTCATCTTTCTTTCATCTAGAAAATAACTTCACTCTCCAAATTCTCATATAAGGCCTTTAGTCAGTTATCATTTTCCCTAACTAGGGTCTTCAGTATGGTGTCTGGCATGAATCTGGGAACCATGACAACAGAGTATGAACGGTGAAAAATGATATCTGAATTACATCTAATTTAATAGATTTCATTATTATTATTGTCTAGTTTTTGACTAAACATTCCCCACATTACTTATTTCTTCTGCTGTGAAGTACTAGATGGCTTGAATAAATATTCAAGTGCACTTCTGACATTCCCTAACACTCCCCTATTTTGGGGCTTTCATCTGACATCCTCCCAGCGTCTGCTGGCTTTCCATCGCAGCTCTCGGGGCTCTGCTGCTAATGTGTTCTGCACATCATGGACTGCCCGCATGGACTTAAGCTGCTGCTGATCATGGCCTGGACCTCCCCAACAGACAGTCAGTCAATCAATCATATTTATTGAGTGCTTACTGTTTGCAGAGCACTGTATTAAGTGCTTGGGAGAGTATTTTATAACAATATAGCAGGCACGTTCCCTGCCCACAATAAGCTTACAGTCTACAGTAGCATGACCCTCTTTGGGTACTGGCCATCCCCCATTGTGACTCTCAGGGCCCTCGGCGTCCTCCTCTGCCTCTACCTCTTTTTTATTTTTAGAATGTGAGCCCCCAGTCCCCCCGAGGGACAGGGATCATGTCTATCTCCCACCTTGGGCTAGGTGGTAGTGAAGGAGGAGCACCTCCTCTTGAACCCTATATTGCCTCTTCCCCTCTTTCTCCCTCTTTCCCTTTTCTTCCTCCCTCTGCTAGTCCCTCCCTTCTTTCCTCCCTTCCCTTCTACTTCTGCCTCCCAAGTCTCCCCAATGCCTGCACTCTCAAAGCTCCATCTCCAAATCTGCCCCATGCTCAAAAAGAAAATTTGACAGTAGTAGTAGCAATAATATTAGCATTTATTAAGTGCTTACTGTGTGCAGAGCACTTTATTAAGCACTGGGAAAAAATGCACTTGCACGGCTGGAAACCTCAGTTAATGCTCAGTCCACCAAAGACCTAAGTCCCTGAGGATCCATGAGGAGTCCAGACAAGGCTAGTTATACTCCCTTAACAGAAATCAAAATTCATCTGGAGTCCAGAGCAACAGTCAACCAATGTATTCATTTTTAATGTGGTTTAATATACTTCCTAGATTTTAATAATATAGGAATAGACTCCTATTTTTCCCAGGCAAAATCACTGTCCTGCTATATACTTCAAACTTTGGATTTTTAAGGTTTGCAGAAATATCCAAATATGTAGATAAAATTACAAGAGCAATGACAAAAATAAATCATTAATATGCATTTGAAAATTAGTATATTCATGAGCCACCTATCAACTGCACAATAAAGATGAAAGCTAAGAAAAGGCCAAACAACAAAGTAGGGTACACTTTTGTCCAGTGAAAATAGGTCTTGCATATTTTATTTTTCAGTGTGGTTATCTGTGATTTAAAACCTTTCATCTTTCATTCATAGCAAGTTGCATGAATGCCAAGAGGTTATAAACCTGGATTTTTTTGATGAATAGTCCAATCAGTATTATTTACTACAGACAACAAGACTCAAGGGACATGTAAATTGTGCTTTATCTCTGCTGGCATATTGAAAAATGTATCAAGTACCCCATGGAAGGAAAAAAACTCCACCACCACACTTGGTCTGGTATTAATTTCCTCTGATAATAAGATCCAGGTTTACAGTCTCTTGGTTTAGTGCAACTGACCAACCCACTTTTCATCAAATTAATCTTCCATAAGCCCTCATTTCCCCTATCTGCACACCCCTCTGTATCATATTTGCACTTGGCTGAGTACCCCTTATGAACTTTGATACTTACCCCATTCCCACAGCAGTTATCCTCATACTGTACTATTTCCCTTATCTGTAGTTTATTTTAATGTCTGTCTCCCGCTGAAGACCGTAACATCTTTGTGGCAGGGATCAAGTCTACCAACCTTTTTGTATTGTACTTATCTTCTTAACTTTTTACCTTTCCACCCAAACCCCATCCTCCCCCTGATTTTCCCATCCCTGTAGACAGCACCACCATCCTTCCTATCTTGCAAGTTCATAACCTTGGAGTTATCCTTGACTCATCTCTCTCAGGCAACCTGTATATTCAATCTATGACTAAATCTTGTCAGTTCAACCTTCACAACATCGCTAAAATCCACCCTTTCCTCTCTATTCAAACTATCATGTTAATCTAAGTACTTATCCTATCCCATCTTGATTACTGTATCAGCCTCCTTTCTGACCTCCCTGCCTCCTGTCTCCTTACTCCAGTCCATACTTTATTCAGACTGCCCAGATCATTTTTCTACAGTTACGTTTAGTCCATGTTTCCCCACTCAGAAACCTCCAGTGGTTGACCATCCACCTCTGCATCAAACAGAAACTCCTTATCATTGGTTTTGAAGCACTTAATCAGCTTGCCTACTCCTACCTCACCTCACCGTTCTCTACTACAACGTAGCCTGTACACTTCGTTCCTCTAATGACAACCTACTCTCTGTACCTTGATCTTTGTCTCATTGCCGACATCTCTCCCACATCCTGTCTCTGGCCTGGAACACCTTACCTCTTCATATTCATTCATTCATATTTATTGAGCGCTTACTGTATGCAGAGCACTGTACTAAGCACTTAGAAAGCACAATTTGGCAACAGAGACAATCCCTACCCAACCATGGGCTCACAGTCTAGAAGGGGGACACAGGCAACAAAAGAAAACAAGTAGACAGGTATCAATAGCATCAAAATAGATAAGTAGAATTATAGATATATATATATACACATCATTAATAAAATTAATTGATAAGTATGTACAAATATACACAAGTACTGTGGGGCGGGGAAAGGGGTAAAGCAGAGAGAGGGGGTAAGGGTGATGGGGAGGGGAGGAGGAGCAGAGGAAAAGGGGGGCTCAGTCTGGGAAGGCCTCCTGGAGGAGGTGAGCTCTCAGTAGGGCTTTGAAGTGGGGAAGAGAGCTAGTTTGGTGGATGTGAGGAGGAAGGGCATTCCAGGCCAGAGGTAGGACGTGGGCCAGAGGTCGATGGCGGGACAGGCGAGAACGAGGCACAGTGAGGTTAGCGGCAGAGGAGTGGAGGGTGCGGGCTGGGCTTTAGAATATCTGACAGATGATAACTACCTGCCTTCAAAAACTTATCAAGGCACATCTCCTCCAAGAGGCCTTCTCTAAGCCCTCCCTCATTTCTTCTTCTTCTCCCTTCTTCATTGCCCTTGCACTTGGATTTGTACCCTTTATTCATCCCTCCCTCACCCCAACAGCACTTAAGAACATATCCGTAGTTTATTTATATTAATGTCTGCCTCCCCCTCTTTATTGTAAGCTTGTTGTGGGCTGGGAATGTATCCACCAACTCTATCATATTGTACTCTCCCAAGTGCTCAATACAGTGCTCTGCACACATAATATGCTCAATAAATATGACTTATTAATTGACTGATACTTGCTTAATAAATAACATTGATTGTAGTTGTATATATATATATAGAGAGAGAGAGAGAGAACGAACAAGGCAGATTAAGACCAGTGGGACCAGTCTATTTCTAACAGGACCCTATATCATTCTTCAGGTCAAGTGTTCAAAACTAGGAAATGAACAAAGATCTGGAAATTATTAGGGAAAATTACTGTGGTAATTAATGAGCAAATTAGGTTGTATTTAAAGAGTCAACCATGACACTGTTGATACTTATTTTATAATGTTGGATTCAATATGTTTGTAGATGTGTACTAGAATTAATAGACATGATCCCTGAATAAGACACTAAGTAAAGGGAGGAGGAGGAAGCAGAGTTTAGTAAAAATCATTCAGTAGTATTTATTAAGTGCTTACTCTGTGCACATCATTGTACTAAGCACTTGGGAGAGTACAGAATAGTTCATAGAACTGCTCTCTCTCCTTGAGAAACTTAGCAGGAGAGAGAGGCACTAAAATAAATTAAAAGTTGAGAGAAGATAATCAGATTAGGTACAGATTAGTCTTTGTCTCATAATTTGAGGTAGAGTAGGTATATTATCCCTATTTTATAGATGAGGAAACTGAGGCCCAGAGAGGTTAAGTGAATTGACCAAGGCCACACAACTGGCCAATGACAAAGCTGAGACTAGAACTCAGGAATCTTGACACACAGGGTGTTACCCTAACACTCACCCAAGCTCTTTCCACTAAGCTGGTGGCTTGCCCTATACAACCAATAGGGTCATTCATGCCCTAACAAAGGGTTAGCAAACTATATATACCCAGCTCTCTTATAATCTGTGTTTTCACTGCACATTTTGGATGGAATGCCACTAGGGATGAGGGCACATTCTTCTGACAAGACACAGTTCTCTGGATGGAACAAAATAATAGTTTTGGAAGAAGCAGTTGGGTGCATGCTCGTGTTAGTCAAGATATTAGGGGCAGGGAATGTGTCTACCAACTCTGCCATATTGTTATATTGTACTCTCCCAAGTGTTTATTACAATGCTCTGCACAAAGTAAGCACTCAATAAATACCATTGATTGACAGGCTAGTTTTCCATAACACAATGTTAATTAGGAACATAGTCACTACATTATGGGAGAGCTGAGTGTATCCCCTAAACCAGAAACTTTTTTGCTGCATGTTATGGCTTATATTCTTAACCGGTGTTCACGGTGAATAGAATTGTATTTGGATTCAAACAATTTTCTTTGTTATTCAAGCCCTTTCCTCATCACACCTAGGTCTAATAGTCTGCTGTAATGGAAACGACTGAGATGTCAAAACACTCTAATTATAGCATAATCATATGATCACACAAGGGAAAGAAGAGGATTATGAGGGAAGCTCTATATAGTTTTGAAGGCAAAGAAGAGAATAAATTTGAACTTTATCCTTTTCTTGTTCATTTTTCAGTATGGTTTTGTCTGATTACCATACTTACCCTGTGAAGAAATTTAGTTCTTTTGGAGGTGAGTCATATTTATAATTTAGAATCTTTATCATTATTCAATTCCCTGAGGGAAGGTATGTTAAGGGGATCACTAGGGTTGTTGCTTTCTTTTTAAGAAGGTTGTTACTCCTTGTTTATAATGAGGATGGGAACATGGATACTCTTCAGTGGTACTATGGCAATGTGTAGCCATTCACATACTCTATTCATGGGTGTAGAATCTGTGGTTTTAGATTGGTCTGAATAGTCTTTCACTTTAGTGGCCCGCAATTTGTTCCCATTTTATCTTAATCAATATTTCATAATGTAGGATTCAGTAAGCATTATTTTAGTTAGGAGTAGGAGAATTAGCAGGGTGCTGATGCACTGCTGAGCATGTTGTAGGAGTCTGTAATCTCAGAGTCATTCTCATCATATCAGTCAGTGGTGTTTTCTGGCAGCAACCACAGTCTTAAAGCTTCCAGTCAGATACTGTTTCACAGGAGGACCCATTTGTTGATACTAGAAAATGGGATTTGAAGCAGCACTATCAGAGCAGGAATGTTGCATGAAATTTCCTCCATGGATCCTTATCTTCTATAGATTTGGCATTCAGTCATTTGTAATTTATTTATTCATATTAATGTCTGTTCCCCCTCTAGGCTCTAAGCTCACTGTGGGCAGGGAGTGTGTCTGTTAATTGTTATATTATACTCTCCCAAGTGCTTAGTACAGTGCTTTGCAGACAATAAACACTCAAATATGATTGATTGAATGAATGAATTGATGCCAGTTGGTGGTGATAAGCTGATTTAATCATTAAAGTCAGTTGGGAATATACCAAGTGATGGTCTGTACCATGAACATCCTTCTGGTTCAATGTTGGACCTTGACATGGTCAATTAAAGTGCCACTGCTTAGAAGTTAGGTACACCAAAAATGGCTTTTTTATGTTCAGTAAATAGAAAAATCTCTGGGCATATGCAGGCTATTTTTGGCACAATCACTGAGCGGGGGTAGAGTTTAACTTTCTGGCCTTATATTCTCTAATAATCATTTTCCTTATCTCAGCATTCCACCTTAAAAGTGCACTGAAATCTCACATAATCAGTTTTTCATCTATTAATACCGCTGTAATGAGTCCATTTGGATATTTATAATTTTTTCTCCTCAATGGTGTAAATCATGGTAAGGTCATATGCATCAATGATTTTAGCATGAAAAATATTTAACTTCTCAACCTGTGAAGACACGGATCCATGATGAATGGCAAAACTAATGCTAGTACAGTGAGAGCTACTTTCAGAAAAGGGATGTTATGCACAGATGCCTGGTTAGGCTCTTCCTTAGTGAGAAAATGCCACCAGATTTCATAAAAGTCAGAATTCACTTTAATTTCAAGAAAGGCCAGAAAGCTAACTCCCCAAACTATCACAAGATCTCATTACTCTTCATACCTGACAAATCCTAACCAAAGTCCTTATGGACAGAGACTACCGAAGAATATTCCTGAATCACAATATAGTTTTGAACATGGTAAGCACTTAATAAATATGATTAAATGAATGCAGGAAAGCTACTATACCCTTCATAGGGCAACGTTTACAGAAGAAGTAGAGGGAGTAAGTTTGAGGCTTCTATGCTGTACCCATAGAATTTACAGAGCATTTGACAACACTAGTAGATCTTGGTTCCGGTAGATATCTCTCAACAACCACTCAATGGAATTTATTGAGTGCTTACTGTTTGCAGAGCACTGTACTGAACACTTGTGGGAGTATAATACAACAGAGCTGGTAAACATGCTCCCTGCCCACCAGGAGCTTACGGTCTAGAGGGGACTGTAAGCAAACTTCCTTAGATACACAGAATTCTGAACATGTGTACTCAAAAGCACCTGGAACAGTGTATTTAAGCAAAACTACCAAAGTAGTAAATCAAAAATATTTTATTGAGCTCCTCAGGGTGCAGAGGTCTGTTCTCATTGCTTGGGAAAGTATAGTAGATGTAGGAGGCATAATCTCTGCCCACAGAGAGCTTAAAATTTAATGGGGGTGACTCAATTACAGTGCAGAGGAAGAAGTGTTTAGATAGATTATATACCTACACTACGCAGCAGGTAGCTATGAATACCAAAGTGCTGAGATGGTGCAAAGGTAAGATGTAACTTGGGGATAAAAAATACTTAGGGAAAGCCTCCTAGAGGAACTGGGCTTTCAAAAGGGCTTAGAAGATGGGAATGGTTATGCTCTGGCAGGATTCATTCATTCAATCGTATTTACTGAGTGCTTGCTGTGTGCAGAGCACTGTACTAAGTGTTTGGAAAGTACCATTTGGGAGCTCCAAGAAGGAGGAAGGACTCGGAACCAGGGGTCAGAAGCAGGAGTCATGAAATGAATGAGGAGCAGTGAGAAGGCTCCTGTGAGGAAAAGAAAAGGTGGGTAGGTAGAGGGGGGCAGTGAGAGGAGTAAGAAACGAGAGTGTAGCATAGGAAAAAGAGAACCTTAAAGTCAGTGGTCAGGAGTCTCACTTTAAAATCAAGCACTCATACAGACTTCCACTGATACCACAGAACTGCTAGATTTCACTGAATTCTGCTAAGTAAGCAGAATAATAATAATAATGATGATGGTATTTGTTAAGTGCTTACTATGTGCCAAGCACTGTAAGCCCAACCTGTCCTTTAGGGGGGTTTGGTATCATCGTATCATCCTACTATCAAGTTTCAGAGCAAACTGAAGTCCTATAGAGTAATTATAGTAACCCAGCTTGTGTGTAGTTTACCTCCCACCCGACAACCAACTCCTACGGTTGCTTCACCAGTATCACTTGTGAGGTAAAAATCAAATGACATGACAGGATCAGCAACACTGAGGTCCTGGAATGCCGACACCAATTTTGAACTAGTGCTCATAACCCCAAAGTTTCACTTGGTCCTTCATTTATAATGAAAAAAAGTGCTAGGACTCAAGCAACCGTGCAATTTAGTATATTAAATATGTGATGATGAAGGAGTCTTGTCAAAAAAATGATGGACGAGCCTCAGTCCAGTCACAAATTATTTGGGACCGAGAACCTGCATGAAGGAATTGAATATAGTGCTATTGCTTTGTACAGCATGTTCCCTTTGAGGAGTAGACTGGTTCAGCAATTTTTAAAAGATGGTATTTGTTAAGCACTTACTGTGTGTCAAGCACTGTTCTGAATACAGCAGTAGAGACAGACCACAGATACACATTGCAAAGTGCATGTAAATTTTATGAACAAGACTCATTTACACTAAAAGTGTCTACTGCATAGGAGCAGTGCTGTACCCTCACCCCATCATCCCCAAAGTCTGACTCTCAGCTTACTGTGGTCAGGTTCTGAAATCGTCAGAAACTGAAGAGTGTCTGCTCAAGCCATGCCACAAGTAGTGAAGGTTTCTGAAGGATTGCTTACAGCATCTCACATAGTGGACAAGCTCAGCAGAAATCCTGAAAATGGCTGGCTATAATGGGTAGCAAAGACGTTAGCAGCTACTTTGACATCTATCCTGACTACTGGTCCACATGAAATAGGTAATATTTTGAATTACAGTGCATTATTTATTTTCTTTATTTTAATATCTGTCTGCCCACTCTAGACTGGAAACTTTGTGGGCAGGGACTGTCTATTGGCTCTCTTATATTGTTTTCTTATAACAGAGCCAGTCGACACAGTCCCTGCCCACAAAGTTTCCAGATATATTGTTTTCTCCCAAGCACTCGGTACAGTGCTCTGCATAAAGTAAACTCCCAATAAATATTACCGATTTTTTTTTTTATCATTATCACCAATGTTGAGACTAAGAATTGCCATTTCCAGGTGTTCCTGGGCTATCAGGAAGCCATAGGAACCCTCATCCCAAAATATCCACTGACTTTGCAGAACCCAGAGGAGAATCAATAATAGCAGGATACCCACACAGCTGCTGTACCGTGAACCAAAACCAGCAAGCAATGCAGGAAAAAAACATTTTAAAGCAGGGTGGAGCACAGTAGTAGACCATTAGCAGACAGCTGCATTAGGCAGACTAACATATTATGTAACAGACAGGAGAGGTATTACCCTCTGTGAAAGGGTGTGCTAGGAAAATCAGGAAATCGAGAGGCAGCTTCCAAATCAGGGATTGTCACAGTGAATGTCTAATGTATCTAGGAAGGAAATGATAGTCTATTCATGCACGAATCTTTCCAGCTACACCTACATACTAACCCAACTGGACAATATCAGTAGGATAATGTCCAAGTGAGTCTGTTTGGGCCACATATGACCCTTAGTGGCTTCTTATTTCTTCAGAGATTGGAGAAAGTAAAGGGCTGCCCTGAAACAGTTGGGAGTGTGGCAGATATATGTAGAACAGCATCTTTCTCTCTTCCTTCTCTTTACTCTCAAATGTTCATTTTGGGATTCTGGTCCAGTCCTTGTGCATGGATTTTGGTCAGTTGTATCATCCGAGAAGTAGCATGACCTAGTGGATAGAACATGGGCCTGGGAGTCAGAGGACCTGGGTTCTAATCCTAACTCTGCCACTTGTCTGTTGTGTGACTTTGGGCAAATCACTTCTCTTCTCTGTACCTCAGTTACTTCATTTTTAAAATGGGGATTAAGACTGTGAGCCCCATGTGCAACATAGACTGTATCCAACCTGATTAGCTTCTATCTACCCCAGAGCTTAGTACAATGCTTGGCAGATAGTAAGCACTTAATGAATACTATAAAAAAAACCTTCAGATTTGCAGGAAAGCATTTTATATACATACATTTTCTCTCTCATGTTTCTCCCTAGCTTTCATGGCTTTCATTGCCATATCTCACTCTCTCTCCCCCCTTCTCTCTCCCACACACTTCTCTCTCACACACACACTAGACTACGCTTGTTGTGGGCAGGGAAAGTGTTGTACTATTATACTGCACTCTCCCAAGCTCTTAGTACATAGTAAGAACTCAATAGGAACTCAATAAATACAATGCTCTACATACAGTAGGCACTCAAATACTACTGAATGAATGACTGACACACAGAAATAGGCATATTTTTGTCTAGTAGCACATATATATTGCCTTAAATCCAAAAACCTAACATGAGGGAGAGTCAGGAACAGAACATTTGGCCATCTTAGGGAAGGAAAAAGTTTACCTCCCGATCCCTAGGGTGGCCACCCCAGTCCATACAAAGCTGTTTACACTATGCTGGGCAACTGGTATAACATAGCGACATTGTAGAGAACATTTTGCAGAAGTCCATCAGAACTTATGTCAAGAATATGAAATAAACAAAAATGAAAAATGCAATCCATTAGCAATTTTACTCTAACAATCAGCAGATCTTAAAATTGTCATGTTTCTGAAGTTCTAAATAGCCAATCCTCATAGACTTGCAAGGCTACCCTGCTGCCAAGCTGCTTAACACCCTTATTGGCAGTGAGTCCTGAATTGGAGGGTGGACAATCAAAGCTGATCTCCTCCAAGTGAAGTGGGAATGTGAAAAATATGCCCAGGAGAATGTGGGGAGGTTAGGGGTGGAATCACCATCATTTAGGCCTCTAAGAAATTTTAGGGTTAAAAATATAGCTTGATCTTATTGTCTCAAATTTAGATAAATAATCAAATTCCTGCGGAACATGGATAGAAAACATACTTGAATCCCGACACAAGTTTCTTTCAGTGTCCTATTGCTAAAAGCAGCTTAAGAACAAACTTTGTCTTTTCTTCCAGTACGATATCTGGCAGGTACATTTAGAGCCAGGAAAATGCCCATTTTAAGAAAATTCAGGTGGAGGCATCATTCATTCATTCATTCATTCATTCATTCATTCAATAGTATTTATTGAGCGCTTACTATGTGCAGAGCACTGTACTAAGCGCTTGGGATGAACAAGTCGGCAACAGATAGAGACAGTCCTTGCCGTTTGACGGGCTTACAGTCTAATCGGGGGAGACGGACAGACAAGAACAATGGCACTAAACAGCGTCAAGGGGAAGAACATCTCGTAAAAACAATGGCAACTAAATAGAATCAAGGCGATGTACAATTCATTAACAAAATAAATAGGGTAACGAAAATGTATAGAGTTGAGCAGACGAGTACAGTGCTGTGGGGATGGGAAGGGAGAGGTGGAGGAGCAGAGGGAAAAGGGGAAAATGAGGCTTTAGCTGCGGAGAGGTAAAGGGGGGATGGCAGAGGGAGTAGAGGGGGAAGAGGAGCTCAGTCTGGGAACGCCTCTTGGAGGAGGTGATTTTTAAGTAAGGTTTTGAAGAGGGAAAGAGAATCAGTTTGGCGGAGGTGAGGAGGGAGTGAGTTCCAGGACCGCGGGAGGACGTGACCCAGGGGTCGACGGAGGGATAGGCAAGACCGAGGGACGGCGAGGAGGTGGGCGGCAGAGGAGCGGAGCGTGCGGGGTGGGTGGTAGAAAGAGAGAAGGGAGGAGAGGTAGGAAGGGGCAAGGTGATGGAGAGCCTTGAAGCCTAGAGTGAGGAGTTTTTGTTTGGAGCGGAGGTCGATAGGCAACCACTGGAGTTGTTTAAGAAGGGGAGTGACATGCCCAGATCGTTTCTGCAGGAAGATGAGCCGGGCAGCGGAGTGAAGAATAGACCGGAGCGGGGCGAGAGAGGAGGAAGGGAGGTCAGAGAGAAGGCTGACACAGTAGTCTAGCCGGGATATAACGAGAGCCCGTAATAGTAAGGTAGCCGTTTGGGTGGAGAGGAAAGGGCGGATCTTGGCGATATTGTAGAGGTGAAACCGGCAGGTCTTGGTAACGGATAGGATGTGTGGGGTGAACGAGAGGGACGAGTCAAGGATGACACCGAGATTGCGGGCCTGCGGGACGGGAAGGATGGTCGTGCCATCCACGGTGACGGAGAAGTCTGGGAGCGGACCGGGCTTGGGAGGGAAGATGAGGAGCTCAGTCTTGCTCATGTTGAGTTTTAGGTGGCGGGCCGACATCCAGGTGGAGACGTCCCGGAGGCAGGAGGAGATGCGAGCCTGAAGGGAGGGGGAGAGGACAGGGGCGGAGATGTAGATCTGCGTGTCATCTGCGTAGAGATGGTAGTCAAAGCCGTGAGAGCGGATGAGTTCACCGAGGGAGTGAGTGTAAATGGAGAACAGAAGAGGGCCAAGAACTGACCCTTGAGGAACTCCAACAGTTAAAGGATGGGAGGGGGAGGAGGCTCCAGCGTAGGAGACCGAGAATGATCGGCCAGAGAGGTAAGAGGAGAACCAGGAGAGGACAGAGTCCGTGAAGCCAAGGTGAGATAAGGTATGGAGGAGGAGGGGATGGTCGACAGTGTCAAAGGCAGCAGAGAGGTCAAGGAGGATCAGAATGGAGTAGGAGCCATTGGATTTGGCAAGAAGGAGGTCATGGGTGACCTTAGAGAGAGCAGTCTCGGTAGAGTGGAGGGGACGGAAGCCAGATTGGAGGGGGTCTAGGAGAGAATGGGAGTTAAGGAATTCTAGGCATCGATTGTAGACGACTCGTTCTAGGATTTTGGAAAGGAAGGGTAGTAGGGAGATAGGACGATAACTGGAGGGGGAAGTGGGGTCAAGAGCGGGTTTTTTTAGGATGGGGGAGACGTGGGCATGTTTGAAGGCAGAGGGGAAGGAGCCCTTGGAGATTGAGTGGTTAAAAATAGAAGTTAAGGAAGGGAGGAGGGAAGGGGCGATGGTTTTAAGAAGGTGAGAGGGAATGGGGTCCGAGGCGCAGGTGGAGGGGGTGGCACTTGCGAGGAGGGAGGAGATCTCCTCTGAGGATACTGCAGGGAAGGATGGGAAAGTAGGGGAGGGGGTTGTTGGGGGGGAGGGGAGAGGCGGAGGGGTGACTTTGGGGAGCTCAGACCTGATCGTGTTGATTTTCGTGAGGAAATAGGTGGCCAGATCATTAGGGGTGAGAGATGGGGGAGGGGGAGGAACAGGGGGTCTAAGGAGAGAGTTAAAGGTCCGGAACAATCGGCGGGGGTGACGGGCATGGGTGTCGATGAGGGAGGAGAAGAAGCTTTGCCTGGCGGAGGAGAGGGCAGAGTTAAGGCAGGAAAGGATACATTTGAAGTGTGTGAGGTCGGCTTGGTGCTTGGACTTTCGCCAGCAGCGCTCAGCAGCTCGAGCATAGGAGCGTAGGAGGCGGACGGAGGAGGTGATCCAGGGCTGTGGGTTAGTGGAGCGAGAGCGGCGGAGGGAAAGGGGGGCGAGAGAGTCGAGATGAGTAGAGAGGGTGGAGTTGAGAGCGGAGACCTGATCGTCGAGAGTGGGAAGAGAGGACAGGGCGGCAAGGTGAGGCGAGATGCTATTGGAAAGACAGATGGGATCGAGAGAGCGGAGGTCTCTGTGGGGCAGTAGCGAAGATTTGCAGGGGGAGGGAGTGTGAGAGATGAGGCAGGTGAGAAGGTTATGGTCAGAGAGAGGGATTTCAGAGTTGGTGAGGGAGGAGATAGTGCAGCGGTAGGAGATGACGAGATCGAGGGTGTGACCGAGTCGGTGAGTGGGCGCGGTATGGTGGAGGAGGAGGTCGGCAGAGTCGAGGAGGGATAGCAGGCGGGCGGCAGAGGAGTCGTCGGGTACATCCGTATGGATGTTGAAGTCTCCAAGGATCAGAGTGGGCAGAGAGAAGGAGAGAAGGAAGGTGAGAAAGGGGTCAAGGTGGTTGAAGAAGTCGGAGGTGGGACCGGGAGGGCGGTAGATGACGGCGACAAGTAACTGGAGTGGGTGGTAGAGGCGAATGATATGGGCTTCGAAGGAGGGGAAGGAGAGGGAGGGGGGAGGAGGGATAGTGCGGAAGCGGCATCGGGGCGAGAGGAGGAAGCCGACGCCTCCTCCCTTACCGGTGAGTCTGGGGGAGTGGGAGAAGGAGAGGCCTCCGCTGGAGAGAGCGGCGGCGGAGACCGTGTCTTCGGGAGAGAGCCACGTTTCCGAAAGGGCGAGGAGGAGGAGAGAGCGGGAGAGGAAAAGGTCATGGATGAAAGGTAGCTTGCCTGTAATAGAGCGGGGGTTCCAGAGGCCACATTTGAAAGTAGCTGTGGGTGCAAGGGGAGGAGGGGGGGAAGGGCGGGGGGAGGGGAGGGTTTGGATGGGAAGGAGGTGGCGGGGCCCTGGACGAGGAGAGGGGGATGAGGGGTGGCGGTGGGACAAGAGGACTGGGATGGGGCATGGGTGGGGAAGAGAGAAGGGGGGAGGGGGTGAAGAGGGGGTTTGGTGGGGGGAAGAGTAGGGGGAGGGGGAAGAGGGGTAGCGCTGGTAAAGTGGGGTTCTAGGGTGGGAGAGAGGACGGGGGAGGAGACAGAGGAGAGAGCGGGAAAGAGCTGAGCGAGAGAGGGGAAGGGGAAGGGGAGGATAGGAAGGGGCGGGAGGGGGGGGGGGAGGAGGGACATGGCGAGGCCAGAGAGGTGGGTGGCAGCACTGACAACAATAAACAGTAATAAACGAAATTGGTAATATAGCAACATGATACAATATGATACAATACAGTGGTGCTAATATAGCAACATGATACAGTATGATACAATATAGTCGTGTTAATAAAAGGGGTGATGATCAGGGTCGGGGGTAGACTCGATTAAGGGGCGACCTGATCAAATTCAAAGTCTGACGACAATAAACAATAAAAAGCGAGATCGCAAATATAGCAACATGCTACAGTAAGGCACACTACAATAGTGTTAATAAGCAGGCGATGACCAGGGTCGGGGGACGAGCCGACCCTACCCAATCAGACTCAAAGTCAAGCGGCCAGCGGCCGAGAGAGTCCCAGAGCTCATGACCAAATAACCCTGTGGCGGCAGGGGGGCCCTGAGGTTGTCCGGGGTGGGTGGCGGCCGTGGGCGGCGGCTAAGGTAAGGTAACATGGTGAGAACAAGGACGTCGTCGTCCGGGGCGGGGGCGGGAGAGATGAATCACCTCAAGAGGGAAGAGGGAGTGAGGCCTTCCCAAAATGGCCGCCTCAGGCAGAGTGGGGGCTTCCTAAAATGGCCGCCTCGGGCGGAGTGGGGGAGCGGTTGGGGAGCACAATGTCCCCGGGCCCGAGCAGGGGGACACAATGCCATTGCTAGGTCTTTGTTCCCCACCAAATTGTTAATGAAAGTCAGAACTAGCTCAAAATGGCCATAAACAAGTCATGACTATCTCCTCAGGTTTTTCCAGGTTATTCCTAGAAAATTAAAGTACCTTATTATTAACTGTTGTCTTGCAGCTTGTTCTGTTTCTTAAAACAATGTGCTGTGGCCCCATTCTATTCACCCTGGAGGTCTTTAGGAGAGTCCTATAATTTTTTTGTTCATTTGTTCCATCTTAAATTATCTCTGAACATTAGTTCCATTTGCAATATCTTTTCTTCCTTTATTAATTTTAATCAACCTATTATAGGTTTCTAAAACCAGAAGGTGAGAGGTAATACGGGGTCCCAATATTGAGCCTCGCCATCTGGAAGCAGGGAAATATTCTAACCTACTCTGATACCACCATTTGGCTATGTGTTTAAGAGGATGTGCAAAAAGGTGTCAGCAATGAATCAGTGCCTATCTACAACTGTTTCCAATACAATACATAAATAATGCATAGTTACTGCGAACTAGTGACTAATTTGATGTTATTGGTACAATTAATTTCTGTCATTACTATTCCACAGGAGACCACAGAGCTATTTTAAAATGATTCCAAGGAAATATTAAAGTCTATTATGGAGGTTGACTTATTTTGTTAGTTCTGGGAAAATTGCAGCTCGGATTTTTTTTCACTTCCTGAGAATTACTATACTGTAATGGAGTTCAGTGGTCTGGAAGAAAATTGGGGATAGAGGTTTTAAAGAATGAGGAGGCACTGCTAGGTCTTTAAAAACCTGAGCAAAGGGCTTTTAAAATACATGGCTTATTATTGGACCAACAATTTTATGAACCATTTCACTTCTGAAAAAACATTTAGGATAATTTACTTTTTGGCAAGAACATCAGAACATAAACAATGCCATTACTGGGGTCAGATTAATGATCCATCCAGCCTAGGGTTCTGTCTCTGACAGTGGAAACAGGATGCTTGAAGGAACTGGGAAATGGTTGCCCTCCCTGACATTCATTCTCATTGTTATGGGCAATGGCATTGGTTGTTCTAAACGCTTATTTAAAATAAAACATATTTTCCAATGATCTTCATTTTTCGAGAGTCTGACTTATCCAATGAACCCTAAACCATCAGAAGGAAGCTAGTTGCCTATAGCTATATCGAATGCATCTTGTCTTCAGTAAAGGGAAGAAGATTCCAACATTCTCTACTGTATTAGAACAGTTTCTTCTTTACAGTGTTCTAAAGCCTCCACCATTTCCCTTGTCTGATAGAGAGTTGTTAAAAGTATTTATGATCTATGAAATGCAAAACAAAATCCATTTACCCTAATGAGAAGTGTAACAATTGTTTTCCAGTCTGAATTGTAAATTCCCTTTTAGGAAAGTGCAATTAAACAGTGGAGAAAAGGTGGAAAACCTAGAGGATTTTTCCTTGGTAAGGGGAGTGAGTTCCCAACTTTTTCCTATGTGCCATCACACTGACATCATTATTGCTTGTTAGCTTTAAAGCTGATGCTAATCATCACACTCAGCATAATGATAGATTTATAATATGTGGAATGTGTCCTAAAGCTGCCAGTCAAAAGAACCTGCTCTACATGGCTGTAAAACAAATCCATCACTTGAAATAAATATCTTGCTCTGGGGGGACTTGGCAATTGAGTCATAGGGAAAAGCATTGGTTATCATTCTAACAGCTGGGTAGTCATGCATCCTTACAGGAAAATCAAGACAGCCATCTTACAGGAAAAATTCAACTCCTTCTAAATTAGTGTTTCTTTAAGCACTCATTCCAGGGAAACATATTGTCTTATAAATTAGCTTGATCAGTTAAATTTATTCTAAAAGCCTACTTTCCCCATCAGTAGTGTCATCTTTGAACTCAAAGGACAGGGCTTTCTTGCCTGAATTAAAATTTAAAAAGACAATAGAGAATATGGAGTCTAACACTGAGTCCACACAGGTGTTTCCATAGTTATCCAAAATCTAGCTGAAGAATGATTGGACAGAAGGTGCCAAATGATCAAAAAACAAAATCTGTGTGCTTTTTTATGCTTTTTTCCTGTCTCTTTCTGATGGGGGTAGTCGAGCTTGAAGAGGAGGCGGTGGAGGTGTCTTGTGTGTAGGGGGTGTTGGTGAGAAGGAAAGCAGAAGAGGAAAAGGAGGCGGGGGAGTGAGAGGTGGTGGGGGGGGGCGGGGGAGTTGGTTGTACCTGTTTTCCTGTTTATCTGAGTGTCTTACCTCTTGATGCTCCCCAATGCTAAGTCTTATGTGCCTCATTCTCTGAGTGTGTGTATAAATGGGAATTTTATAAAAGGGAAAAAAAAAATCAGGAAAGGGACAACCAATAGGGTGTTTTAGAGACAAAGGAGAACTAACAGATGAAAATGGTCCTGAAAGTATTAGCTTTAAAGGGTGTCATCTTATATTCCTTCATTCGTGTTTATTGAGCTCTTACAGTGTGCAGACCACTGTACTAAGGGCTTGGAAAGTACAATTCGGCAACAGATAGAGACAATCTCTACCCAACTACGGGCTCAGTCTAGAAAGGGGGAGACAGACAGCAAAACAATTAGACATGCATCAATATCATCAAAATAAATAGAACTATAGATATATACACATGGAGATTATAGTAATAGTAGTGATAATTGTGGCAGTTGTTAAGCACTTTCTATGCAGTAGGAATAGAAATAGTTGGCATAGTGGGAGTTCCTCAAGGTTCAGTTCTATTCTCCATCTATACCCACTCCCTTGGCAAACTCATTTGCTCCCATGGTTTCAACAACCATCTCTATGAGGATGATTCACAAACCTACATCTCCAGCCCCGATCTCTCTCCTTCTCTGCAGTCTCACAGTTCCTCCTGCATTCAGGACATCTCTGCTGCAGCATGGTGTAGTGGATAGAGCATAGGCCTGGGAGTCAGAAGGTCATGTGTTCTAATCCTGGATCCACCACATGTCTGCTGTGTGACCTTGGGCAAATCACTGCACTTCTCTGTGCCTCAGTTACCTCATCTGGAAAATGAGGACTGAGACTGTGAGCCCCACATGGGACAGGACTGTGTCCAACTCGATTTGTTTGTATCCAATCCTGCACTTAAAGTGCTAGACACATTAAGCACTAAAATACCAAAATTATTATTATGTCCCACCAACACCTCAGACTTACATATCCAAAACAGAACTCCTTATCTTAGCCACCCAAACCCTGTCCTCCGCTTGACTTTCCCATCACTGTAGACAATCACCATCCATCCTGTCTCACAAGCCCGTAACCTTGGTGTTATTCTTGAGTCATCTCTCTCATTCAACCTACATATTCAATCTGTCACTAAATCCTGTCAGTTAAACCTTCACAACGTTGCTAAAATTCATTCTTTCTTCTCCAAACTGTTACCACACTAATCCAAGCACTTATCCTATCCCGTCATGATAACTCTAACAGCTTCCTTGCTGACCTCCCCGCCTCCTGTCTCTCCCCAGTCCAGTCCATACTTCACTCTGCTGCCTGGATCATTTTTCTACAAAAACATTCAGTCTATGTTTCCTCATTCCCCAGGAACCTTAAGTGGTTGCCCATCCATCTCTGATTCAAACAGAAACTCCTTACCATTGACTTTAAAACACTCAATCACCTTGCTCCTTTCCAACTCAGTCTGCACACTTCAGTCCTCTAATGCCAAACTACTCCCCTTCATTCATTCAATCATATTTACATTTATTGAGCACTTACTGTGTGCAGAGCACTGTACTAAGCGCTTGGGAAAATACAATACAGCAATAAAGAGAGACAATCCCTGCCCACAACGAGCTCACAGTCTGGAGTGGGTGGGAGGGGGAGACACAAACAGTACAAGTAAATAGGCATCAAGACATCAATACAAGTAAAACAGGCATCAATACAAGTAAATAAAATTATAGATATATACATAAGTGCTGTGGAGCAGGGAGACGGGGAAGAGCAAAGGGAGACACGGGAGTGGGAGATCTCATCTATCTCACTACCAATCTCTCATCCACATCTGGCCCATGGCTTGGAATATCCTCCCTCTTCACATCCAACAGATGATCACTATCCTCACCTTCAAAGGCTTATTGACGGTATATCTCCTCCAAGAGTCCGTCACTGACTAAGCCCTTATTTCCTCTTCTTCCACTCTCCTCTGTGTCACCCTTGCACCGGGATTTGTATCCTTTATTCACACCTCCCTCAGCCCTACAGACAAGTACATACGTAAGGATAAGTACATATCTATAATTTATTTATTTCTATTAATGTCTGTCTCCCCCTCTAGACTGTAAGCTCATTGTGGGCATGGAACGTGACTACCGACTCTGTTATACTATAGTAATAATAATAATACTGATGGTATTTGTAAGCTTTTATTGTGTCCCGAGCACCGTTCTAAGTACTGGGGTAGACACAAGGTAATCAGGTTGTCCTACGTGGGCCTGACAGTCTTAGTCCCTATTTTACAGATGAGATAACTAAGGCACAGAGAAGTCAAGTGACTTGCCCAAAGTCACACAGATGACAAGTGGCAGAGCTGGGATTCAAACCCATGACCTCTGACTCCCAAGCCCAGGCTCTTTCCACTAAGCCATGTACTCTCCCAAGCACTTATTACAGTGCTCTGCACACAGTAAGTGCTGAATAAATACAGTTGATTGAATAGTACTTACTAAATACTTACTTTGTGTGACCCATTTTAGAACAGAATATCAGTGGGCAGTGCTGTGACCCTTACCAATCTTGCTAAAATATCTCTCTCAAAACTCTTAATAATCAAAGACATAAAAAGGTCATTAACTGAGCCATACTATTATTTGTTTGATAAGGGATTTTTAAGGAATATGTTCAAAATGGATGATTCAGTAGGTTCTTGTTCTCAGATTTGTGGAGACATTTTCTCCATCAATGAGAGGTTAAAGGTTATAGTAAGAGAGTGAGGACTAATTGTAGGGCCCAATCCATATAATGGTTAAAATTCAGATGACTAATCTTTTGAAATGATTATTTTTTCCCAAGCATAGGATTTGCAGAAACTTTATAGTTCAAACTAAAGGAAGTCAAGTACCTTGGCTTAGTTAAAAAAAAAAGTTATCTAAATCCAATGGGTCTGTGACAGAGGTTCAATTTGTATAAATCAACCACATCTATTGAGCACTTACTGTGTGCAGAGCCCTGTACCAAGAGCTTGGGACAGTACAATATAACAATGCAACAGAATTGGTAGACAAGCTCCCTGCCCACAATGAGCTTATAGTCTAGAGGGGGAGATTGGCTGGTTTACAAATTTGTCTCAGCATCCAATCAATTCTACCACTCCTGAGACAATAGGGTTGAACCATGATCCAACGTGGTCCCTTTTTTTTTGGTTGGTTTTTTAAATAAAAAGAAAACCAACACGAAGCTTCTTCTGCCCCCCTATGTGGTGATGGACCTCAGGCAACACCAACACCCCTTAGGGAGCTGGGACAGAGCCACTTCAGTTTGTGCAACTTTCATGCTTTGAAGGGAGGGAAAGGATTGTCCCTTCCCCTCTCCCATCAGAGTGTCTTCTCCAACCTCTGGTCCAGTGGTGGAAACCATGAGCATGCATCTCCCCTCACCCACACAGCCTCCTGCAGTGTGGCAGTGCTGCTGGTAGTGGCAGCTCTCTGTGATTCACTTGGGAAAGCCCTCGTTGGGTCAGCCTCTACTAGGGTTTTCCCCTGCCCCCTCCAAGGGGGTCAGCTGGGGAAAATGAGGCGAAACAGACAAAAATGTGTTTTCCTGATTACCCCACTCTGGAGACCAGAAAAATCCCAGGATGGTAGAGGAAAATATGTGCTTAGTCGGCCTCAGTTCCTTCCTTCTGTGCTCCACTCAAAGTCCCACCTTCCTCTGCCACGGTGCCGTCCCCGGCTCAGGAGACCTACTAAATCAAACTATGAAGCAATCATTGAGTGGACATTAAAAAACATCCGATTGTCCCATCATCTTGAAGGATTTCACCTGAATAAAGTTTTGTAGAGCAAAATGCACCAACCCGCTGTTGAACTGATCCAATTAATATCCCACTGTTCTCCTACTAACACAGAATGGTGGTTTTCATTCTTCTATTAGAGAATGAAAAAATCTATGGGAAACCTAGATGGAGCAGAATTGATTTTTTTTTGTTTTTAATAAGGGACCGAATTCTCTTCCCAGGTTTTTATTAGCAAGTTATTATATCCCTTTGCTCATCAATAGCTACATATGTACATTGAACAAATGCTATTACCCCAGAATTGCAATGTGGCTTCAGATTTCAGCATGGCTTGATGAACACAATCTGAGTGTCCTCCTCAATAATGACTGACATAGTGGATGAGGGCACAGCAGTGTCTGTTGCTGATTAGCTCAGAGATATTCAGAGATATTCTGTTCCGTCGCAAGTCATTGTGGGCATAATTTCTACCAGGATCTTTCAACGTGTGCCACTCGACACAGGGAGAACAAGCAAGAGAGTATGGGAAAGCCATCATCATTACTGCAAAATTAATCAAATTAGCTAAAGTGCATATGTATTATTAGTGTAGGATATACCTTTGCCCTATTATCATTCACTCAATAGTATTTATCTATATTTTTATATTATTTGTTAAGCGCCATTTCCCACAGCAAGCACTTGGCAGAGCCAGGATTAGAACCCAGACCCATTCTCTTTCTACTCGACCCTGTTGCTTCTCACTGAGCCCTTACCGCATGTATGTAATAAATGCTTGAGAGTGCCATACAATACATCCCTGCCCACAAGGAGCATACAGCTTTTAGGGGGAAATAAATATTGAAATACATTACAAATAGGAGAAATTGACTAAACGGATATGTACTCAGGTGACTATCAAAGTGGTGTCTGAGCAATGCTCATCCAAATTGACAAAGGGGCACTGCTGCATCTTCCTGGACTTAGTGGGAAGTGGGCACTGTTGGATAAAACTTCATTTTCAGTAGCATCATCTTAGAACCAAAAGGCACCTCCACATCTGTGTCTAGTAATCAATCATTTATTGAGTGCAGAACACTGTCCTGAGCACTTGGGAGAGTTCCACAACAGACACATTTCCTCCTCACAGTCAGCTTTCTTTCTAGAAGCTAGTAGCTCCTGTATGAGTAATTCAGAGACTTTGGATAATACTATCAAACTTTGGAGCTGAAACGGTTTCCCTGAGGAACAGAATCATATTCTGAGATCAGCTTCCCGATTCTGCACTGGGGCCTTAAGCAAGACTGGTCCTAGTACACAACACTGCCCCCCTCCATTAATGGTTTGCAGACTGTAGACTGTAAACTCCTTGTCCTTGTCGGCAGGAAGCACGTCTGCCAACTTTGTTGTTGTTGCAATTTCCTCAAGTGCTTTACACACAATAAGTGCTTCATAAATATCAGTGATTGACTGATTAATGATGAGGAAAGTACCAGACAATGCCCCTTTGTTTCTGACTTGCCCAGTTGTATGATTGGGGCGTAATCATAGGATTTTACTAAACCTCTCAGGGTAGCCAAACCTTTCTGTAGTTGGCAGAATATAGCTTCTGCCAGATTTTGTCCGATGATTATGTAAGGCCACAAGAATCATGTAAAATTTTTCACTTCACTCCTTGGACTTCTCCTGAGTCTAATGTGAGCTCATGGTTAAATGTGTTCTTCAGTAGTTGCTCCAGTCAGTCAGTCGGTAGTATTTACTGTGTGTAGAGCACTGTACTTAAGAGCTTGGGAGAGTACAACAGACACTTTCCCTGCCCACAACGAGCTTATAGTCTAGAGGGGGAGACGACAGATGTTAATATAAATTACATATATGTACATAAAGTACTGTGGGATTGGGATGGGGAATGAATGAAGGAAGCAAGTTGGAGTGATGCAGAAGGGAGTGGGAGAAGAGGGAAGGAGGACTTAGTCAGGGAAAGCCTCTTGGAGATGTGCCTTCAATAAGGCTTTGAAGTTGGGGAGAGTAATTGTCTGTCAGATAATTGGCTGTCCAGGAGGCCTTCCCAGACCGAGCCCCACTTTCCCTCTGCTGCCCCTTCACGCCCCCCCACCTACTGCTCCTCCCCCTTCCCCTCAGCACAGTGGTCATTTGTATATATTACCCTATTTATTTTGTTAATGAGGTGTACATCCCTTGATTCCATTTATCTTGATGATGTCTTGTTTTTATTTTGTTCTGTTTTGCTTTGCTGTCTCCCCCGTTTAGACCGTGAGCCCATCATTGGGCAGGGATTGTCTCTGTTGCCAAATTGTACATTCCAAGCTCTTAGTACAGTGTTCTGCACATAGTAAGCACCCAAATACTATTGAAAGAATGAAGGAAAGTGAAGTATGGACTCAAGTGAGGAGAGACAGGGAGGTCAGTGAGGAGGTTGATATAGTAGTCAAGACAGGATAGGATAAGTACTTGGATTAGCATAGTAGCAGTTTGGATGGAGAAGAAAGGGCAGATTTTAGAGATGTAGTGAATTTGGTTACAGATTGAATATGTGGGTGATGATGATACTGGTATTTGTTAAGCACTTAACACAGTTTTAAGCACGGATAGTGGGTAGAATGAGAGGGATGAGTTGAGGGTAATAATGTTAAGGTTATGAGCTTTTGTGAGACAGGGAGGATAGTGATGTTATCTAGAGTGATGGGAATGCAGGGAGAGGACAGGGTTTGGGCAGAAAGATGAGGAGTCCTGTTTTGGACATGATAAATTTGAGGTGTCAGATTACATAGTCATTTCTTTCTCCTTTGGGTGTTCTATGAAATTATGATTATGATAACACCATTCCTCCTGCTTAGCTTCAATCAAGTGATTAAATCATAGAGATTATCACAGAATCTCAGACTGAGAGTTGATATTTTCCAACAGGCAAAGAAAAGAAACTGAAAAATACTCCCTGGGCTCTCATGCAAGAAGCCAGGTTCTCTTTTTGTTCTTTCATCATGAAAATCTTGGGTCAAACATTTTTCATCTATCCAGCTAAATGCTGGAAGTCCAAATCTGTTCTGTAAATAAAGGCAACTGTTTTGCTATTTCTCAGTGACAATTAACTACACTTTAGAGGAGAGCCTGGCCCCCTTTGCTTTACATTATGACCTTCTTATTGCCAAATCCAATGGCCTCTAATCCATCCTAATCCTCCTAGACCTTTCAGCTGGACCACCCCCTTCTCCATGAAACATCATCCAACCTTGGCTTCACTGATCTTGTCCTCTCCTGGTTTTTCTCCTATCTTTCTCAGTGTTTTTTGCAGGCTCTTCTCTGCCTCCCACCCTCTAACTGTGGGAACCCCTCAAAGCTTAGTTTTGGGTACCCTTCTATTCTCCATTAATAACCACTCCCTTGGACAACTTATTTGCTCTCCCACTGCTTCAACTACCATCTCTATGCAAATTATTCCCAAATCTGCCTCTCCAGACCTGACCTCTCTCCTTCTCTGCAGTCTTGTATTTCCTCCTGCCTTCAAGACATCTCTACTTGGATGTCCTAGAGACCTCAAACTTAAATATCCCAAAGAGAATTCCCTATCTTCCCACCCAAACTGTTCTTCTCCTGCCTCTCCCATTGCTGTAGACAATATCACTATCCTCCTTATCTCACAAGCCTATAACTTGGCATTATTCACAACTCCTCACTCATTCTACCTAATACATCCAATCTGGCACCAAATCTTGCCAGTTCTACCTTCACAGCATCTCAAAAATCTGCCCATTCCTCTCCATCCAAACTGCTATCATGTCAAACCAAGCATTTATCCTATCCCACCTTGACTACATCAGCTTCCTTCTTTACCTCCCTGCCTCTGGTTTCTCCAGTCCACACTTCACTCTGCTGCCTCGATCATTTTTCTGAAAAAAAGTCAGTCCATGTTTTCCTATTCCTGAAGATCCTCCAGTAGTTGTCCATCCACTTCCCTATCAAACAGAAACTCTTTACCTTCAGCTTTAAAGTACTCAAAAGCTTGCCCACTCCTACCTTATCTCGCTGATCTCCTACTACAACCCAGCCCACACACTTCACCCCTCTAGCATCAGCTTGCTCACGGTCCCTTGATCTCATCTATGTTGTCATCAACTCCTTTACCACAACCTGCATTTGCCCTGGAACTCCCTCCACTTTCATGTACATCAGACCACCACTCCCTCCACCTTCAAAGCCTTACTAGGGTCACATCTTCAAGAGGTCTTCCCCAGATAAGCCCTCTTTTTCCTGACTCCCTCTAACTTCTGCATTTTTAAGCACTATGAGCCAGACACTGCACTAAGTGCTGGGGTAGGTAAAGGTAATCAGGTTGGACCCAATCCATGTGTCATATAGGACTCATGGTCTTAATCCCCATTTTACAGATGAGGTAATGAGGTCCAGAGAGTTTAAAGTGACTTGACTACGGTCACATAGCAAGAAATTGGCAGAGACAGGATTAGAACCCAGATACTCAGACTCCCAAGCTCGTGCTTTAACATCTAGGGCCATGCAGCTTCTCAATGGGCTATACTGCTACTGCATTGCCTATGAACTTGGATCTGTACCCTGTGCACTTGATATTCACCCCACCTTCAATCCCACAGCAATTAGGTACATATTCATAATTCATTCATTCATATTTGTCTGTCTTCCCCTCTAGACTGTAAGCATTGTGGCAGAGAATGTGTCTACTAACTCTGTTCAATTACACTCTCCCAAATGCTTAGTACAGTGTTCTGCACACAGTAAGCACTCAATGAATACCATTGATTGAGGTAGCCACCAAAAGAAAGGATTTCACAGCTCTAGACCAAATTCCATCATTTCTGTCCAGCTCTGGGAGCATGTAAAATATACTGAAGAACATAAAAGTCAAGAGATGGGGAGAGGCCACTCTCCAGCAATGGATTCAAGAGAGATTTTAATAAATCTATTGGTGAATAGTTGCTCAAAGGAAAAGTTAGGGATATTAGAAGGATAATAATAATGAAGGCATTTGGTAAGCACTTACTATGTGCCAAGCACTGTTCTAAGCGCTAGAGTAGATGCAAGGTAATCAGGTCATCCCACATGGGGTGCACAGTCTTAATCCCCATTTTACAGATGAGATAACTGAGGCACAGAGAAGTTAAGTGACTTGCCCAAGGTCACACTGCAGACGTGGTGGAGGTGGGATTAGAACTCACAACCTCTAACTCCCAAACCTGTTCTCTTTCCACTAAACCACACTGCTTTGTTAAGGAGGGTGTTTGCAAGACCCCAGTTCATACCAACCAGGACCTTCCTGGACCAGGGAAGCCTCAGTGACATAGTACAGTCAAACGACACCTGTAATCACCAAGGTTACTGTGGAAAGTTTTTTACGTAGTTTTACCAACGTGCAAGGAAGTGATACATACATACACTCACTCACTCCACCACCCAGGGGGCCAATAACAGTCTGTGGTCAAAGGAGCCCATTCTGCCAATGCTTCTTGTTTCTGCTTCCATGTACTGCAGCTTTCAAGTGCTGCTCTCCTGCTGCCTTCTGCTGCTTTCAGCACGCTTCCTTCTTGCTTCTTTGGAAGCTTCTGCTGCCTTCTCTGTGTGTACTTCCAGATGCTTCCTCACAATTCAAAGCAATCGCTTTTTATCTGCCTTAGGTGTCACAGCTGGGGCTCTAATGCAGTCATTGGTTCAGGCCCGTTACTGAATAGAAGAGGGAGAGAAAGTCCCGCCTCTCTCCAGGCTCACCCCCTCCAGACCCACAATCACCTGCCCCAGTTAGAGGCCATCAGTGCCTTTGCAAAGTCTCTTCCTTGGTGGTGTTCACGGGGATAACAAACAATCATTAATAAGGCAGCTTGCTGTGGGCTCACCACACTGGGCTACCAGAACATGAGTTCTCAAAGAATCCTGCTTTTACTCTAGGAGACAGAATGAAGACTGGGCTGAATGAACCATTTCTCTGACATTTTTTTCATGGATTTATGTGTCCATATCTCCAGGTTTAGGCAGGATCATACTTAAACTACCTCTAGCCAATGCAAAATTCTTCAGATCTTAAAGATCCCAAGCAAAGGATAGTCATAAAGTCCCTCACTGGTTTTTTAACAAACCTCACTATGCCTGTTTAAAAAGCTTTGGATCTCTGGAACTTTTCCTAATGACAGACTTTACTTTGCCAGCATTTGCAATACCCTTAGTCCTAGATGTTTTAAAATGACTACCTATGAGTAATTCTTTCTGTCCTTTTAAAATTTCATTTTAAAAATAGCAACTTAAACTTTAACACAGAAGCCTTAAAAAAGTAAAATATTCATCTGAAATAAAGGATGATTCATAACAAAATTGGTCAATAAACATCTTGCAGTCATTCCCTAAACTAGAAACACATCGAGTCAGCGTCCCCTCTATTTTGCTCATTTGTGGAATTGGCATATTCTGAAAGTCTAGTCAATAGCTGTTAGCATTTCTGAAAGGCAACTAAGTGAATTAGAGATATGTAGAGTTCTTTGGCAGAACTTCAAAAATCTCTGACCACTAAATAACATGAAGTTTAGTATAGCAAGACTTTGTTTAAAACTCATGGGCTTTTCCTACTGTGGTTATATTCTGTGTTTCCTAAGGGCCTAGTAGAGTTCAGAGCACCAAGTCGGTACTCAATAAATGCTGCTACTGATAATACTACTGCTCTTTCAGACTTTAGTAAAAGTTGCAGCTGTTATTGTCACCTAAGTAATATTAGTCATACCTAGGCAAATAAAGCATATTAGGAATAGGATAACCCCAAGAACATGACATGAAATTCAAACTGAATGTTTCCTTTACCCACAATGTGAAATGCCTTTCCAATATTTGAGAAAACATAAAATTATCCTATACAATATGCTTTCTTTAAACTCTTTAAGGAGACAGGAATTCAAGACACAACTCTAAAAATAACTGTGGTATATGGTAAGTGCTCACCTCAATGCCAAGGACTGTAGACCCAAGATAATCATGTTGACACAGTCAGTGTCCCACACAGGACTCACAAATCTAAGGTGTAGAGACAGCAGGTATATAATCTCATTTGACAGTTGAGGAAATTGAGGCACAAAAAAGTTAAGTCATTTGCCCAAGTTCACAAAGCAGGGAAGCGAAATAGGTGGGATTAGAATCCAGGTCCTCTGACTCCCTCCTCCCATGCTCTTTCCACTAGGGCACACTGCTTGTCATGTTCTCAGAGATGGACTAGCAGAATTATGACACTAATATACCATCTACAATCGTATGGTGGTATGTTAACAATTTTTATTATTCCCATGGGGAATGGGGGAAAATAGAATTGTGCAAATTTGTGTATGCTCGACATTTTTATGGAGGGGATGGAGAGCAATAGGAAAGAAGAGGTTAAGACACCTAGCTGTTAGAAGAGACATCACTCACTGTCCCAATCAATCAATAGCATTTATTGAGCACTTACTGTGTGTAGAGAACTGTAATAAGCACCTGGAAGAGTACAAAGAGTACAAAGGTTTTTTTTCCAAAAAAAAAAGGGAGAGGGAGCAGGGGAAAAGAGGTCTTAATTGGGGAAGGCATCTTGGAGGAGATGTGACCTTAATAAGGCTTTGAAGGTGGATAAGGATTTGAAGATGGGATGGGCAACCAGTGTTTTTTGAGGAGAGGGGAGATATGGACTGAATGTTTTATATTTTTGAAAAATGAACTGTGCAGTAGAGTGAAGTAAGGACTACAGTGGGAAAGACAGAAAGCAGGAAGGTTGATGCAGTAGTTAAAGCAGGATATGATAAGTTCCAGTGCTTGGCAGGCCTTCATTGACTCTTAGGATACTCATGCCATCTGAGAACGTGGCTTTGTGGAAAGAGCACGGGCTTGGGAGTAAGAGGTCATGGGTTCTAATCCTGGCTCCACCACGTGTCAGCTGTGTGTCTTTGGGCAAGTCACTTCACTTCTCTGTGCCTCAGTTACCTCATCCGGGAAAATGGGTATGAAGACTGTGAGCCCCATGTGGGACAACCTGATTACCTTCTATCTCCCCCAGTGCCTAGAACAATTCTTGGCACAGAGTAATTGCTTAACAAATACCATTATTATTATTATTATCTGGAGACAAAGCCATTGGGGGAGTATCCACCTTAGCAATATATTTCTAATGTCCTTAGCCCTGTAGTGGCTCTGCCAGATTCTCGAGGAATCCTTAGGGAATCCTAACTGAGCTGCAGGTAAGACATCCCTGGAATTGCTCTGCTCCTTTCACAAGGCACAGGTAAGACTGGATTTTCTCAAACTGTTTTTTTCTATGGTATTTGTTAAGTGCTTACTATGTGCCAGGCACTGTTCTAAGCACTGGGGTAGATACAAGGTAATCAAGTTGGACAAAGTCCCTGTCCTACATGAGGCTCACAGTCTTAATCTCCATTTTACAGATAAAGGAACAGAGGCCCAGGGAAGTGAAGTCACTTGTCCAAGGTCACACAGCAGACAAGTGGCAGAGTCAGGACTAGAAGCCAGGTTTTCATTTTCAGGTATCTACCCCAGAACTTAGCACAATGTTTAGCACATAGCAAACCCTTGAACTTTGGCATAAATTAAAAATTCACAACTGGTTTGGGCTTGATGGCTGCATCCTCTTGTGGGTGTTTGCAGTTTAGCCCACAGTCCCCACACTCTGCACCATGTGGCACTTACACCTAACTGGGGAGAGAGTGGCTATTCTGTCCTTAAAAGTCAGAGAAGGAGATTATCTATCACTTGATTCATTCTGTTCTCCTTGCAACCCTCAGTGGGGAAGTTATTTCTGGTCACTAACCTCCTGCTGCAGTTTAAACTATTCGCTCTTCTTTCTCTCCTCAGGGCTTTGATGCTTCCTAATTGAAAAAAAAAAAACTTTTGGTGTGGCAAAGGTTTACTTCCAATCATACCTTGAGCCAAAGCCAGTTTTGCCCTTTAGGTTCCAAAGATGATGTAAAGTCACTACCTCATCCTCCAGTGCCACTTGAACTTGTCACAGTTAATACCAGAATTTGCTCTTATTTATTGTAACTATTAGGAAAGGGCACAATCATCTCTATCTGCATATACGGGAAGGAAGAGTGGACACACCTGGCCCCGTGTTCCTTTGTCAGTCTCTCTCTTTTTCCATCAGAATTTATTCCCTGGTATGGGGTCATTCTAATATTAAAAGCCTTGGACAAAGGCCACTTTAATACTAGAACAGGGTACAGCACCTTGATGAAGGCCATGCTGAACCCTTAATATCACCTGAGCTGGTTCTAAGCCAAAGCAAATGAGCCCCGGAAAGAATGTGAAAGTTAATTAAAACCAGATCTTAATCTGGGGCGATGGAGAGAGTTTTGGGGACTCCCTTACCTCCTCTGTGACCTAGAACACTCACCTCTGTCATTTTTGAGATTGGATACCAGAGATATCCTCAGGGTCCTAAAGCCCTCCTCTTTTTAAGGCTAAAACTGGGTTGTTTTCAGGGGCACCTTTTGGACACCCCAAAATTGTTCCCTTAGTTTGCCTCCATCATCGCTTCACGCTCAGATTTTATATCCCAGATGTCATGGGAAGCACCTGGGGTTCAGCTTCCTAAGAGCTTGGGCAAATTGAAACACTGTGATCCTAACTGTGATAGCAATCTCTTTGAGGATCATGAATTCTACATACATAGAGTGCACAGGCACCACTGTTTATGAAGTGATAATTGGTATTTACTTATTTAGAGAATTAACATTAACATTAGTTGAGCAAAGGTCTTCAACTCAATCAGCTAGCCCCTTCCTACGTAAACTCACTCCTCCCCTGCTACAATCCAGCCTGTACATTTTGATCCTCTACCTCAGCCTGCTTTAATCTCATCTCTCTTGTCATTGACCCCTTGTTCATATCCTTCCTTCTGCCTGGAACTCCCTTTCCCTTCAGAGTCAGTGGACAACCACTCTCCCCATTTTCAAAGTCCTACTAAAATCAAATCTCCAAGAAACTTTCCCTGACTAACCTCTTACCTCTTATTTCCCCAGCCTATTCACTTCCCACTTCTTCATTGACAATGTACTTGGGTCTCTACCCCTTAAGCACTTGGAGACTCATCCTGCCCTCAGCCTCACAGCAGTTATGTACATATCCTTCTACTCAGCTGCTTCTCCTATCTATAATTTATTTTAATGTCTATCTCCTCCTCTAGTCTCTAGGCTCCTTTCATTCAATTGTATTTTTTGAGTGCTTACTGTTTGCAGAGCACTGTACTAAGCGCTTGGAAAATACAATTTAGCACAAAGGGAGAGAATCCCTGCCCAAACTGGGCTTACAGTCTAGAAGGGGGGAGACAGACATCAAAACAAGTAAACAGGCATCAAGGGCATCAATATAAATAAATAGAACAAGTAAAACAGGCATTAATATAAATTAATATAAATAGAATTATAGATATGTACATATATACACAAGTACTGTGGGGCAGGGAGGGGGGTAGAACAAAGGGAGCAAATTGGGGGGAGCTGAGGAAAAAGGGGAGCTTAGTCTGGGAAGGCCTCCTGGAGGAGGTGAGCCTTCTGTTGGGCTTTGAAGGGGGGAAGTGTGATTGTTTGGTAGATTTGAGGAGGGAGGGCATTCCAGGCCAGGCTCCTTGTAGGCAGGGATCATGTCTACCAACTTTGTTGTACTGTACTCTCCCAAGACCTCAGTACAGAACTCTGCATACAGTAAGCACTCAATAAATATCATTGACTAACAACAAACTAAATTTGGGATTAATCACCGTTTCGTGACTCTAGAATTTATTCCTCACTTCTCCCTGGGAAGGATAACTTTCCCCCAAAGCCATGTTACTTCCTTGTAAAATAGCTCTTCTCTGGGCCACCATGTCCCCCATTCCCCCAGGAAGATGTCTTGCTGACTGTAGCCATTTCGATGAAGTCCAGTGTCTCATGTCCATTCCCTGTAAGTCTACTTACAGGGAAGTAAGTAGACGGCGGGACAGGCAGGAATGAGAGACAGTGAAGAGGTTAGCGGCAGAGGAGTGGAGTGGGTGGGCTGGACTGTAGGAGGAGAGATGGGAGGTGAGATTTTGGAAGTCCCTACTCTCAGATGCCTTCCCTCTGGATCTTAAAATGAAGACATGGCCTTTTATTCATTCATTCATTCAATTAAATTTATTGAGCATTTACTGAGTGCAGATCACTGTATTAAGTGCTTGGGAAGTACAATTTGGCAACAGATAGAGACAATCCCTACCCATTCATTCATTCATTCATTCAATAGTATTTATTGAGCGCTTACTATGTGCAGACCACTGTACTAAGCGCTTGGGATGAACAAGTCGGCAACAGATAGAGACAGTCCCTGCCGTTTGACGGGCTTACAGTCTAATCGGGGGAGACGGACAGACGAGAACAATGGCACTAAACAGCGTCAAGGGGAAGAACATCTCGTAAAAACAATGGCAACTAAATAGAATCAGGGCGATGTACAATTCATTAACAAAATAAATAGGGTAACGAAAATATATACAGTTGAGCGGACGAGTACAGTGCTGTGGGGATGGGAAGGGAGAGGTGGAGGAGCAGAGGGAAAAGGGGAAAATGAGGCTTTAGCTGCAGAGAGGTAAAGGGGGGATGGCAGAGGGAGTAGAGGGGGAAGAGGAGCTCAGTCTGGGAAGGCCTCTTGGAGGAGGTGATTTTTAAGTAAGGTTTTGAAGAGGGAAAGAGAATCAGTTTGGCGGAGGTGAGGAGGGAGGGCGTTCCAGGACCGCGGGAGGACGTGACCCAGGGGTCGACGGCGGGATAGGCGAGACCGAGGGACGGCGAGGAGGTGGGCGGCAGAGGAGCGGAGCGTGCGAGGTGGGCGGTAGAAAGAGAGAAGGGAGGAGAGGTAGGAAGGGGCAAGGTGATGGAGAGCCTTGAAGCCTAGAGTGAGGAGTTTTTGTTTGGAGCGGAGGTCGATAGGCAACCACTGGAGTTGTTTAAGAAGGGGAGTGACATGCCCAGATCGTTTCTGCAGGAAGATGAGCCGGGCAGCGGAGTGAAGAATAGACCGGAGCGGGGCGAGAGAGGAGGAAGGGAGGTCAGAGAGAAGGCTGACACAGTAGTCTAGCCGGGATATAACGAGAGCCCGTAATAGTAAGGTAGCCGTTTGGGTGGAGAGGAAAGGGCGGATCTTGGCGATATTGTAGAGGTGAAACCGGCAGGTCTTGGTAACGGATAGGATGTGTGGGGTGAACGAGAGGGACGAGTCAAGGATGACACCGAGATTGCGGGCCTGCGGGACGGGAAGGATGGTCGTGCCATCCACGGTGACGGAGAAGTCTGGGAGAGGACCGGGCTTGGGAGGGAAGATGAGGAGCTCAGTCTTGCTCATGTTGAGTTTTAGGTGGCGGGCCGACATCCAGGTGGAGACGTCCCGGAGGCAGGAGGAGATGCGAGCCTGAAGGGAGGGGGAGAGGACAGGGGCGGAGATGTAGATCTGCGTGTCATCTGCAAAGAGATGGTAGTCAAAGCCGTGAGAGCGGATGAGTTCACCGAGGGAGTGAGTGTAAATGGAGAACAGAAGAGGGCCAAGAACTGACCCTTGAGGAACTCCAACAGTTAAAGGATGGGAGGGGGAGGAGGCTCCAGCGTAGGAGACCGAGAATGATCGGCCAGAGAGGTAAGAGGAGAACCAGGAGAGGACAGAGTCTGTGAAGCCAAGGTGAGATAAGGTATGGAGGAGGAGGGGATGGTCGACAGTGTCAAAGGCAGCAGAGAGGTCAAGGAGGATCAGAATGGAGTAGGAGCCATTGGATTTGGCAAGAAGGAGGTCACGGGTGACCTTAGAGAGAGCAGTCTCGGTAGAGTGGAGGGGAAGGAAGCCAGATTGGAGGGGGTCTAGGAGAGAATGGGAGTTAAGGAATTCTAGGCATCGATTGTAGACGACTCGTTCTAAGATTTTGGAAAGGAAGGGTAGTAGGGAGATAGGACGATAACTGGAGGGGGAAGTGGGGTCAAGAGCGGGTTTTTTTAGGATGGGGGAGACGTGGGCATGTTTGAAGGCAGAGGGGAAGGAGCCCTTGGAGATTGAGTGGTTAAAAATAGAAGTTAAGGAAGGGAGGAGGGCAGGGGCGATGGTTTTAAGAAGGTGAGAGGGAATGGGGTCCGAGGCGCAGGTGGAGGGGGTGGCACTTGCGAGGAGGGAGGAGATCTCCTCTGAGGATACTGCAGGGAAGGATGGGAAAGTAGGGGAGGGGGTTGTTGGAGGGGAGGGGAGAGGCGGAGGGGTGACTTTGGGGAGCTCAGACCTGATCGTGTTGATTTTCGTGAGGAAATAGGTGGCCAGATCATTAGGGGTGAGAGATGGGGGAGGGGGAGGAACAGGGGGCCTAAGGAGAGAGTTAAAGGTCCGGAACAATCGGCGGGGGTGACGGGCATGGGTGTCGATGAGGGAGGAGAAGAAGCTTTGCCTGGCGGAGGAGAGGGCAGAGTTAAGGCAGGAAAGGATAAATTTGAAGTGTGTGAGGTCGGCTTGGTGCTTGGACTTTTGCCAGCAGCACTCAGCAGCTCGAGCATAGGAGCGTAGGAGGCGGACGGAGGAGGTGATCCAGGGCTGTGGGTTAGTGGAGCGAGAGCGGCGGAGGGAAAGGGGGGCGAGAGAGTCGAGATGAGTAGAGAGGGTGGAGTTGAGAGCGGAGACCTGATCGTTGAGAGTGGGAAGAGAGGACAGGGCGGCAAGGTGAGGAGAGATGCTATTGGAAAGACGGATGGGATCGAGAGAGTGGAGGTCTCTGTGGGGCAGTAGCGAAGATTTGCAGGGGGAGGGAGTGTGAGAGATGAGGCAGGTGAGAAGGTTATGGTCAGAGAGAGGGATTTCAGAGTTGGTGAGTGAGGAGATAGTGCAGCGGTAGGAGATGACGAGATTGAGGGTGTGACCGAGTCGGTGAGTGGGCGCGGTATGGTGGAGGAGGAGGGATAGCAGGCGGGCGGCAGAGGAGTCGTCGGGTACATCCGTATGGATGTTGAAGTCTCCAAGGATCAGAGTGGGCAGAGAGAAGGAGAGAAGGAAGGTGAGAAAGGGGTCAAGGTGGTTGAAGAAGTCGGAGGTGGGACCGGGAGGGCGGTAGATGACGGCGACAAGTAACTGGAGTGGGTGGTAGAGGCGAATGATATGGGCTTCGAAGGAGGGGAAGGAGAGGGAGGGGGGAGGAGGGATAGTGCGGAAGCGGCATCGGGGCGAGAGGAGGAAGCCGACGCCTCCTCCCTTACCAGTGAGTCTGGGGGAGTGGGAGAAGGAGAGGCCTCCGCTGGAGAGAGCGGCGGCGGAGACCGTGTCTTCGGGAGAGAGCCACGTTTCTGAAAGGGCGAGGAGGAGGAGAGAGCGGGAGAGGAAAAGGTCATGGATGAAAGGTAGCTTGCCTGTAATAGAGCGGGGGTTCCAGAGGCCACACTTGAAAGTAGCTGTGGGTGCAAGGGGAGGAGGGGGGGAAGGGCGGGGGGAGGGGAGGGTTTGGATGGGAAGGAGGTGGCGGGGCCCTGGACGGGGAGAGGGGGATGAGGGGTGGCGGTGGGACAAGAGGACTGGGATGGGGCATGGGTGGGGAAGAGAGAAGGGGGGAGGGGGTGAAGAGGGGGTTTGGTGGGGGGAAGAGTAGGGGGAGGGGGAAGAGGGGTAGCGCTGGTAAAGTGGGGTTCTAGGGCGGGAGAGAGGAGGGGGGGAGGAGACAGAGGAGAGAGCGGGAAAGAGCTGAGCGAGAGAGGGGAAGGGGAAGGGGAAGGGGAGGATAGGAAGGGGCGGGAGGGGGGAGGGGGGGAGGAGGGACATGACGAGGCCAGAGAGGTGGGTGGCAGCACTGACAACAATAAACAGTAATAAACGAAATCGGTAATATAGCAACATGATACAATATGATACAATACAGTGGTGCTAATATAGCAACATGATACAGTATGATACAATATAGTCGTGTTAATAAAAGGGGTGATGACCAGGGTCGGGGGTAGACTCGATTAAGGGGCGACCTGATCAAATTCAAAATCTGACGACAATAAACAATAAAAAGCGAGATCGCAAATATAGCAACATGCTACAGTAAGGCACACTACAATAGTGTTAATAAGCAGGCGATGACCAGGGTCGGGGGACGAGCCGACCCTACCCGATCAGACTCCAAGTCAAGCGGCCAGCGGCCGAGAGTGTCCCAGAGCTCATGACCAAATAACCCTGTGGCGGCGGGGGGGCCCTGAGGTTGTCCGGGGTGGGTGGCGGCCGTAGGCGGCGGCTAAGGCAAGGTAACATGGTGAGAACAAGGACGTCGTCGCCCGGGGCGGGGGCGGGAGAGATGAATCACCTCAAGAGGGAAGAGGGAGTGAGGCCTTCCCAAAATGGCCGCCTCAGGCAGAGTGGGGGCTTCCTAAAATGGCCGCCTCGGGCGGAGTGGGGGAGCGGTTGGGGAGCACAATGTCCCCGGGCCCGAGCAGGGGGACACAATGTCCCCCGAGGACACAATGTCCTTGGGGCCGAGAAGGGGAGCACAATGTCCCCAGGGTCGAGAAGGGGAGCGCAATGTTCCCGGGCCCGAGCGGCGGGGGGGCGGGTGGACTGGAAGCTGGTGGCTGGGGGTCTGTGGGGGCGAAGATCCGTAGTGTCGGAGTTCCCGAGCGGGGGTGCGGAGATCCAGGTTGTGAAAGGCTGAGGCGGGCGTGGGTCCGGACGGTCCGAGGCTCAGCTCCCCGGTGGAGGCGGAGGAAGCGCAGATGAGTCAGCGAGCGGTAGGCGAAGGGGGGCTTGTCGGGAATCGGGGCAGGGGCCGGGTGGGCCGAGGCTGCGCCTCAGGGGAGCAGAGATCCCGAGCCCACGAGGTAATGGCGCCAAGGGTCCGGGCGATGACAAGGCTCAGCTTCCCGGGAGAGGGGGGGTGGTCTTGGCGTGGATGAGTCGGCGGTCGGCGGCCAAAAAGCCGCTAAAGTCGGCGGTCGGTGGCCAAAAGGCTGCTAAAGAGCTAGGCTGGAAACGGGGGGCAGGCAGCCCAAGGAACCACCGCCTGGGAGGAGAGCTCCCTAGTCCATGTGGTGGTCGATTCAGCCCCAGGGGAGCAGAGATCCCGGGCCCACGAGGTAATGGCTCCAAGGGTCCGGGCGATGACAAGGCTCAGTTTCCCGGGGGAGGGGGCTGGTCTCGGCGTGGATGAGTCGGCGGTCGGCGGCCAAAAAGCCGCTAAAGTCGGCGGTCGGTGGCCAAAAGGCTGCTAAAGAGCTAGGCTGGAAACGGGGGGCAGGCAGCCCAAGGAACCACCGCCTGGGAGGAGAGCTTCAGAGTCCATGTGGTGGTCGATTCGGCTGGCAAGAGGGGGCCCGGTGGTCTGAGACTTACCCCCAGGGGAGCAGAGATCCCGGGCCCACGTGGTAATGGCTCCAAGGCTCCGGGCGATGACAAGGCTCAGTTTCCCGGGAGAGGGGGGTGGTCTCGGCATGGATGAGTCGGCGGTCGGCGGCCAAAAGCCGCTAAAGTCGGCGGTCGGTGGCCAAAAGGCTGCCAACAATGGGCTCACAGTCTAGAAGGGGGAGGCAAACAACAAAACAAAACAAGGAGACAGGCATCACTACCATCAAAACATATAAACAGAACCATAGATAAATGCACATTATTAATAAAATAGACAATAAATATGTACATATATATACAAGTGCTGTGTGGAGGGGAAGGAGGTAGAGCAGAGGGAGGGAGAACAGGCAATGGGGAGGGGAGGAGGAGCAGAGGGAAAGGAGAGCTCAGTCTGGGAAGGCCTCCTGGAGGAGGTGAGCTCTCAGTAGGGCTTTGAATAGGGGAAGAGAGTTAATTTGGTGGATGTGGATGCGGGGGGAGGCATTCCAGGTCAGAGGTAGGATGTGGGCTGGGGTCGACGGCGGGACAGGCAGGAAGGAGAGACAGTGAAGAGGTTAGCGGCAGAGGAGTGGAGTGGGCAGGCTGGGCTGTAGGAGGAGAGATGGGAGGTGAGGTAGGAGGGGGCAAGGTGATGGAGAGCTTTGAAGCCAATACTGAGGAGTTTTTGCTCCATGGGAAGGTTGATAGGCAACCACTGGAGATTTTTGAGGAGGGGAGTGACATGCCCAGAGAGTTTCTGCAGAAAGATAATCTGGGCAGTGGAGTGAAGTATAGACTGAAGCGGGGAGAGACAGGAGGATGGGAGATCAGAATGGAGGTTCATGCAGTAGTCCAGTCGGGATATTATGAGAGATTCTACCAGCAAGGTAGCTGTTTGGACGGAGAGGAAGGGGCAGATCTTGGCAATGTTGTGAAGGTGAAACCGGCAGGTTTAGGTGATCGATTGGATATGTGGGGTGAATGAGAGAGCACAGTCAAGGATGACACTGAGGTTGTGGTCTTGTGAGATGGGAAAGATCTGGTTCACTTGAAGCCTGGTCCTGACTGAACCAAAATGGCTGTGGAGTCCTTTCCCACCTTACTAGATCCCTCCTCCTTGGTGAAAGTCACCCCTGTAATTGGCTATGTTCCAGTTGATGCCACCATGTGAGTGATTGATATCCTACACAGATGAGTGTTCCCTTTGGGAGAGTTCCAAGGAGTGAATAGTTCCTGCTGTAGAAATCTTTGAACTCTCCCTGACTCTCCTCTCTAAGTATGGGGCTAATTCAGCTTGATGGGATCTTAAATCTTGCACTTTTGAAGATTCATTTTGGCAGCCAAACAAGTTATGCTGGATCAACAGAAATCCAGCATATCCAAATTGAACTGTTTGGTTTAGCCCAGATGTTTTTTTGCCCTGGTTAGATTTTCACTTTAATGACCCTAATTTACAATGAGAGAATCAGACAATTGCATATAGTTGGAATCCAGCAAATCTTATACTAGCAGTACCTGCTGCTTAACAAATGTAGTGCTCCCAGACTAATTTTCAATCTCACAAAATGAGTATTGGTAACTAGGAATGCCAATTTAAACATGGTTCACTGTGCAAATCCCAGATAAGACACAAAGAGAGGTCAAGTGGCAGGGCTGCAGTCTAGTTTCCTTGTGCATCGCTTCTGGTTGGTTTTCATTGGCATGGTTAATGTGCAGTTCCAAAAGCTAATGGCAGTCCTCTCCCTTTCACACCACCAATTGCCAGTTCACACTCATCCTGAGACCCTCTAGCCCCTATGCAGGTTTAGACAATGGAAAATGGATAGAAACCCCCGAGATAGGAACAAATGCTGGTGCCCATATTCCCAGGACAAATTTAGGGGCAAAAACAGTGATGTTGGGCCACTTTAGTATACAGCTGTATCTGCATCATCCAGATCCCATGAGTGTTATGACTGGGGCAGTTCTGCTGTAACATTACTTTAGGAAAAATACAATTTCCTACACAGACATAATAATCACCTTGCCCCTTCTTACCTCACCTCCTTTCTCTCCTCCTACATCCCAGCCTGCATACTCCACTCCTCTGGTGCTAACCTTCTCATTGTGCCTCGATCTCGCCTCTCTTGCAGCCGACCCCTGGCCCACATCCTAGCTCTGGCCTGGAATGCCCTCCCTCCTCACATCCACCAAACTAGCACACTTCCCCCCTTCAAAGTCCTACTGAAAGCTTACCTCCTCCAAGAGGCCTTCCCAGACTAAGTTCCCTTTTCCTCAGCTCCCCCTCCCTTCCACATCACCTCGATTCACTCCCTTTGCTCTTCCTTTCCTCTACCCGCCCCACAGCACTTATGTATATATCTATAATTCTATATATTTATATTAATGTCTGTCTACTTGTTTTGATGTCTGTCTCCCCCTCTCTAGACTGTAAGTCCATTGTGGGCAGGGATTATCCCTACTGCTGTATTGTACTTTCCAAGCACTTAGACAATGCTCTGCACATAGTGAGTGCTCAATAAATGATTGAATGAATAATCAAAAGCCAGATGTGAGGCTGTTGTATAATAAACTCTTTTCAAAAGGCAAAACATGTTAGAAACAAACCTATTAATTCAATTAATTGTATTTATTGAACGCTCAGTGTGTGCAAAGCACAGTACTAAGCACTTGGGAGAGTACATTATAACAATAATCAGATACATTCCCTGCCCACAACGAGCTTACAGTCTATAGGGCAGGCCAAGATTCCAATCAGTCCCTCAAAATACCACAGGGATTGATACCTACTGAATGCTAAGGTCTGTACTAAATAATTGATAGAATATAACAATGGCAAGACAAACATTTCCTGCCTTCAAGGAGCTCATAGTTTGATGGAGGACCACAGGCAAATATTATTTGCAGATAGTGGAAGCTGCAGGAAGGACAAGTATTGAAACAGGAAGCAGCACAAACACTTCAGTATGAAACAGCTGAACAAATAACAGAATATACAATTATAATCATTAATGGTATTGAGTGCTTTGTGCAGACCACGTACTAAGCTCTTGGGGGAGTACAATTCAGCAGAGTTAGAAGACATTCCAATTCTATCAATAAAACACATAAATAGAAAAATACCTGTATGTAGGTGCTAGGGATAGGAATAAAATACACAAGTGCTAAAGTTGAGAGCTGGGCTGACATCCCTTGTTAGGAATGTAATGCTTCTCCTCCAACTTTATGCATCACCTAATACTGTCTGTGGCCTTGTAGTGGTAGCTTCTTATGGCATAGAATTGAATTCCTGCTTGTCCCTACCTGGAAACTTTCACATCATCATCATCGTCATCAGTGGTATTTACTAAGCACTCACTGTGTGCAGAACGCTGTACTGAGTGCTTAGGAGAGTCCAATACAACAGAGCTCGTAGGCACGTTCCCTGTCCACATGGAGATTACAGTCTAGAGGGGTAGAAAGACATTAATAGAAATATGTATGGAGAAGATGTGGTTTTAGTTGGGCTCCCTCCTCTCTTCCCCAGCAGTCTTTTGCGGCCCCCTTCCCTTTCCCCCTTTCCTCTTCAGGGGTGGCCCCACACATCAGGCCTCAAGGCCTCCTTGCTCCTGGCCTCACCTCCCACTCACCTTTCCCAACTCACCTGTCACCCTAAGACCTCCACTGGGCATCCCAGTCTGCCCACCCCCACTGGACCCAGAGCTGCACGCTCCCAAACCCTACCACCTCCAATCCATTAGACTCTGGCTGGGTAAAATGAATGAACATATTAAGGTTCATTCAGTTTGGGGAATTAATCAAATTTTGAATATGTCTTCTGAGTTCTTGTTGCAGGTGTCACGTGCTTCCTACTGAAACAACGTTTACTCCATGACTCTGCATCTTTTGGTTCCACTGCTCTTCCTTGGATTCGGACATCAATTCCTATTCTAACTCTTCAAGCTAGCCATTTGTCTTCTTGGCAACATGGGAGGTTGAGGGCACATGGTGTCATCAGTCATTATCAGGTTTCTTTTTCCTGCTGTCCATCACGTTTCAAGCTTTAGACTTATGTTTTGTGCTTTCCTAACAACAAGCAGTGTGGCTTAGTGGAAAGGCACAGACTTGGGAGTCAGAGGTCGTGGGTTCTAAGTCCGGCTCCACCACTTGTCAGCTGTGTGACTTTGGGGAAGTCACATAACCTCTCTGTGCCTCAGCTACCTCATCTGTAAAATTGGGATTAATAATAATTGATAATAATAATAAGTATGGCTTTTGTTAAGCACTTACTATGTGCAAAGCACTATTCTAAGCTCTGGGGAGGATACAGATGATCAGGTTGTCCCACGTGGGGCTCACAGTCTTAATCCCCATTTTACAGAAGAGGTCACTGATGAGGTCACTAAGGCACAGAGAAGTTAAGTGACTTGCCCAAAGTCACACAGCTGACAAATGGCTGAACTGGGATTTGAACCCATGAACTCTGACTCCCAAGCCTGTGCTCTTTCCACTAAGCCATGCTGCTTCCTTAAGAAGATTAAGACTATGAGCCCCACGTGGGACAACCTGATAACCTTGTATCTATCCCAGTGCTTAGAATAGTGCTTGGCAAGTAGTAAGCACTTAACAAATACCAATATTATTATTTGTTTTGTTAATTTTTTGGTATTGTTTTGGTATTTGTTAATACTATTGCTTAGTTCATTATTATTATTTAGTTCAGCCTGTAATTTAATACTAACATAGTAGGTGAGAAAGAACCATATATTAGTCAGCTATTTTCAGTTTTCGGTGCTTTCAACTAATGTGAATCCGAATGAATGCAGGTAAGTATGAGGAGGATACACATGACATCTCAGTTGTTTAGACAATACTTTTGATATTGCCATTATCCTCCTTCGCCAGAATCCTACCACCTCACTGTATTCCTCACTGTATTTCAGCTATCACATTCAATCTACTGCTAAACCTGATAGGCTTTCCTTTACAATTATAATAATAGTGATATTTGTTAAACACTTACTATGTGTCAAGCACTGTTCTAAACTCTGGAGAAGATATGGGATGATCAGGTCTGACCCAGTTCTTATCCCACACAAGACTCACAATCTAAGTAGGAGGGAGAACAGGTATTGAATTCCCATTTTACCAATGTGGTAACTGAGGCACAGAGAAGTCAAGTGACTTGCCCAAGGTCACACAGCAGACAAGTGGTGTAGCTGGGATTAGAACCCAGATCCTTTGACTGCGAGGCCCATAATCTCTTTCTACTAGGCCATGCTGCTCCCAGTTCCAGTACTACTCCACCTACATGGCCACCACCCTAATTCAAGCACACATTATATCACCTATAGAAATGATATCAACTTCTTCACTAGACTCTTTGCTTCTATTATTTTGTCACCTCATCCCATATTCCATCCTGCTGACTGGATTACCCCCCTGAACATCTCTCAGCATGTCTCTCCACTCCTCAAAACCCTCTAAATGCTACTCATTTCCTCTGCATCAAATAAAAATGTTTTAGTGATGGCTTCAGGCTCTCCAACAGCATTTCCCTTCTCATTTAATTTATACGGTCTTTTCACCCACTAGTCTCCATCTAACTTCTAACTTACGTCCTTCCAAGCTAACTTCTAAATGTACCTTGCTCTATAGTCATAAGTCCAACCCCTTGCTCATGCTGTCCCGTCTTTGCCTCATGGTGTTGACACCTATTGATGTCTCCACGTGAGGTGAATGTGACAGTCGGCTACCCAAGCAGCTGTCATTTGGTGAACTGTAATTGGAAAACCAAAAGTGAGGAGGTTCATTGGCTCTTTGATGCTGAATCTATTGTGGGTGGACCTAATTCCACATATAGCTATATATATATGGTTTTCATTCACATATGTCAGGATGCAGATGTCATAGAGGAAAGTTATTTGGTCAAAGAACTAGTAATTTGCCCCAAGATGGAATAAGGATCCTTCTGTGGCCTTAGTGTCTATCAGTCCATTAAAGTTTAGTAACAGGAAGGAAATAAAACACCTAAAATTCTTATCAACTCAGAGAACCTAAATCTAAACAAGTTTCTACTTTAAATGCAAAAGTTTCCCTTTCAGTTGCCAGATTAGCATCTGAATTCTGAGCATTATGAATTTTTCACTGAATCTTTGGAGAGATAGCTGCGTATGTATTTTTTCTTTGAGTTTCATGTGCGGAGAGTATATTCATTGGTTCAATAAAGTGTATGTCTGTCGCATCTATGTGCTTTGAGAATTGTGTGTGCTAAAGTGTTATTATATTGTGAAAAATTTCTTAATTTTCATTCATTTCATGGTGATTTTGGGGTAGCCAATCAAGGAACATCTGCAAAATTTGCAGTGATTTACATTACTTTTAAACCTATTACATCAAAATTTAGTCACAGTGCAAGTACAGTTTGCCTTTCCTATGCACAAACTATTCAATGGGGATTTTACATTCCCAGTGTCTATTTCTTTCCCTCTTAAGAAGAAAAATCACCCAGAGTGCACTAATGTATCTGGTGACCTAATTCTGTTCTATCAGGTAGACAATGGTCCCTTTCAAATGGGTTATAGATATGATCTTTAAGAAACTAATTTATAAGTTAACTCTCCCTTTGAGGGAATTGTCTTAAGTAACTGGGAAAAAATAAATCAAAGTGCTATCTACTACTTAAACATTGCAGTGTATCTGTAAGATATGCTGAAAAGGCAAACAATGCTTTCAATCTTGAAAGGTCTAAGTAGTTAGTATTTAGTGAGAAATGCTCCTGAAAATGTGGAGGAGGTTACAGCTGTAAAAGGGGATAAATAATGAAGAAAATATTGAGGAAAAGTTACTCAAACAATGCACTATTCAAAACCACTGGCTAGCAGCCTACAGAAAAATCAGGGTTGGGTTTATCTGATTAGTTAGGTTGAACTTTTTTATCAACACAAGATTGATTGTTTTCCTAGCCATTTCATGCATGCATTAAACCCTCGGTTCCCCAGCTCACTCTCCCTTCTGCGTCGCCTATGCACTTGGATCTGTAATCTTTAGACATTTGATATTCGTCCCACCCACAAACCCAAAGCACTTATGTACATATCATTGAATTATATATTACAAATAACTTATTTATTCATATTAATGTCTATCTCCCCCTCTACACTGGGCAGGAAATGTGTCTGCAAATTGTACTGTACTCTTCCAAATGCTTAGTCCAGTGCTTTGCACATAGGAAGCATTCAAAATTGATTGATTCATTCATTCAATCGTATTTATTGAGCACTTACTGTTAGCAGAGCACTGTACTAAGCACTTGAAAAGTATAGAGCAATAGAGACAATCCCTGCCCACAGTGGGTTTACAGTCTGGGGGGGTGGGGCGGGGGGAGACAGATAACAAAACAAGTAAACAGGCATCAATATAAATAAATAGAATTATAGATAATAATAATGATGGTATTTGTTAAGCGCTTACTATGTGTCAAGCACTGTTCTAAGCACTATGTATATGTATTCACCCTAAGTTCTTTGGAAAGTGAGGGAAAGGAGACCTTGAGTGTGGCTAAGATTCTACTATCTGGTGATGCTCCAACACTTGTTGCAAAAAGGTTGAGAGCTTTTGCTTGACTGTTTATTGCTTCCTCAGGGTAGCTCATCTGGGACTTATCTAGAGATCACATAATATCTAAAGTGTCCAAGATTTGGCATTAAATTATTTTTAGGATTGAGGGCTGTTATAAGGAAAGCTATCTGCAATCAAGTTAACTGAATGTAGAGAAAGATAGGCATTCTAAAATGGACCTCTCAATTATCAGGGAATACAAAATTGAGTAGCAATCAACATTACATGCAAGAAAGAACATATTTCCTACGAGGACATAAAGAAGTGAATATTGGCCCTACTGATTCTCACAGACGAAACATTCAGATTTAATCTAAGGACTGTAGCAGTGTAAAGGCAGACATATACTTTGACTTGCAAACTTTCACTTCCATTTTATTATCATTCTCATCAACAGTATTTGTTGAGTGTCTACTGTGTGCAGAGCACTGTATTAGGTGCTTGGAAACATACAACGGCAATAGAAGAAACTGTTCCTACCCTAGTGGTGTTTACTGTCTAATGTCTCTCCCCACTCCAGTCCATACTTCACTCTGTTTCCCAGATCATTTTTCTATAAAATTGTTCAGTCCATAGTTCCCCACTCCTCAATATCCTCCAGTAGTTACCCATCCAACTACGCATCAAACAGAAACTCCTTACCATTGGCTTTAAAGCACTCAATCACCTTGCTCCCTCCTACTTTACCTTGGTACTTTCCTACTACAACCCAGCCTGTACACTTCACTCCTCTAATGCCAACCTACTCATTGTACCTTAATCTTGCCTATCTCCCCACCAATCTCTTGTCCATGTCCTGCTTCTGGCTTGAAACACCCTCCCTCTTCATATTTGACAGACGATTACTCTCCCCATCTTCAAAACCTTATTAAAAGCACATCTCCTCCAAGAAGCCTTGACTAAGCCTTCATTTCCTCTTCTCCTACTCCCTTCTGTTTCACCCTCACACTTGGATTCTCAACCTTTATTCACCCCTCCTCAGTCCCACAACACTTATGTATATATCCATAATTTATTATGAAAATTCTTCCTCTCCCTATAAACTGTAAGGTCATTGTGTGCAGAGAACATGTCTACCAACTCTGTTATATTGTACTCTCTCAAGTACTTAGTACAGTGCCCTGCATACAGTAAGCACTCAATAAATATGATCGATTTATGAGGACAAAAAAATGGCCAATTATAGAATAGATGAAGGAATAAAAGCAAAAATACAGATGAAAAAGAATGAAAGAAATAAAATAAATAACAATGTAGATGTTAGGGTGGCCGATGGCATGCGGTGATGGGAAAAGTGGGGATTGGTCAGAGGACTTAGAAATACATCTTGCTTTTTGTAGGAGGACTTTGAAGATGGAGGGAGATGTGGTTCGATAGATCTGAGGGGTGAGGGAGTTTCATGGTGGGGAAAAGTATGAGGATTTTCTTGGGTTTTTAAGCTGCCCATGGATCAGAAAAAAACCCAGCCCTAATACCCTATTAATATCACACTAGAAGATACAGACTGCCTCTAGAATACCTTTAATACCAATAAACCAATGAAAGAAAATGCCTCCAAACTAGAATCACTGAATTAATTCACTCTCTTAATCTACTTGATACTAATTGAATTTCCCAGCTGTACACTGGTTTGGATCTTTGGGCGAGTTGGCAAGTTGGGCAGGAGTACAGTTCAGAGTGGAATGAGAGTATGTGTTATAATTACAATCAATTCCTCCATGCAGGTTCTCAGTCCTGAAGTGCCAGGACTGAGGCTCAACTACTGTTCCCCTTTACTCAGGTTGAACACAGTCCATGTCCCATACAGCGCTCACAGTCTCATCCCCCTTTTCACAGATGAAGGAACTGAGGCACAGAGAAGTGAAGTGACTTGCCCATAGTCACACAAGAGAAAACTGGTGAAGGCAGGATTAGAATCCAGATCTAAGTTTACCTCATCTGTAAAATGGGGATTGAGACCACGTGCCCCATGTGGGACATGGACTGGGTCCAACTTTATTAGCTTTTATCTACCCCACTAGTCAGTACTGTCCCTGGCATATAGTAAACGCTTAAGAAATACCTTTAAAAAAAGTCATCTGACTCCCAGGTTCTTGCTCTTTTCACTAGGCCATCCTTCTTCTCTGTGGGAGATTCCATCATCGTCATTGGCTTTGGGCAAGCTGCTGGCAAAGAGAAACCAAATACAAAAACAGGGTAGACAAACTCTGACATATAGAACATAGTATTGTCCTTGAATATCTGTGGCAAAGACCCAATTCACTGTGCTTTTAAAAACTGCTCTTTCTGAATCATTATATTAAATGAAACATACTAAACCGATATTCTCCTGTAGCCAAATGACTGAGTACTCTAAATACAGTGTTTAAAATAGGCTCTTAACATGGGTTTGCTTTTTTAATAAAGGTTACGAAAGTTTAAAGTCCACTTTCAAAGGGGAAATTACTACAGGATTCATAAAAAAGGATTTACAATGGTTTATAATTCTAACTTAATCTCTGATAATTTCTTGTCGTAGCAAGGGCCTGAGAGTTTTAGACTTGTACTTCTCCTTCCGATCCAGCTCATGATGTTGATTTACACTCCGAAGGTTTGGCATGATAACACCTGCCCATTACCTGTTCACAGGATATTTGTCACAGCAGAGGCTCATGGAGCTGGAAAGGAATGCCAGAGATCATCTCATTCTCTCTAAAGCACCAATGGCAGAGAATCGATTCTTTAAAGTACCTTGGGATGCATGTCATCAGATGCAGTTGATACTCTGCAACTATTTTCCTCTAATCTAGGGTGGCAGCCAAGGGTAAATATCAAAGGATTTGGTGTCAGGAGACTCGGATTTAGTCCTTGATCTGTCGCTGGTCTCCTATGTGACCCTGGGCAAGTTACTTACCTCTCTGTGACAGGGCTACCACATCTGTCAAATGGGGAGACATTCCTTCTTCCTTCCGCTCCTTACATCTTTTTTTTCTTTTGTTTTAATGATATTTGTTAAGCACTTACTATGTGTCAAGCATTGTACTAAGCACTGGGGTAGATACAAGCTAATTAGGTTGGACACAATCCATGTCCTACTTGGGGCTCCCAGTGTGAATCCCCATTTTACAGATGAGGGAACTGAGGCACAGAGAAGTTAAGTCACTTGCCTAAGGTCAAGCAGCAGACAAGTGGCAGAACAAGGGGAGCTGGGATTAGAATATAAGTACTTCTGAGTCCCCAGACCCTTGCTCTGTCAACTAGGCCACACTGCTTCTCTTAGATTGTGAGCCTCATGCAGGACAGGGATTGGTTCGCAACTGATTATCTTCTATTTACCTTAGTGCTTAGCACAGAACTTGACATATAGTAGGCACTTAATACCACAAATACCATAACCATAGTTTTGCTTTACATCTTCAATCGTAGATGTGATATTTGATCTAGCTTGCAAAGCTAGAATTGAATCTGGTCCCTTCCTTCCTTTTGTAAAAGAGAAAGAAGACAATGGATTTGGCATTTAATGAGAGTTTGGGGGAGACCTCAGGAACTGTAATGGTGGTGACAACCATGAATTGGGAGTCAGTTGTGGAAGAGGCTGTTGCTTCCTGCCAACCTGTTTCATCTCTTGTGGACGGGGCAATTGAATGGGGTCAAACTCGGAAGGGAAGAATGCTACATCCCCTGGTGTCAGCACTGTTATTGGCTCAAACTTTTAAGAAACCAGAAGGCAGAATGGCGTCAGAGTGTTGAAGGCCCATGGTATTTTGGAAAATCTCCTGTGGGGGAGACATGTTGATATTTAGGAGAAAGTGTAGTTGTGTGGGAACTATGGGAACAGTGGGTGCAATTGTGGGCCCGTGAAACTCTTAGGGAGATCTGGAAGAGGAGAAAGAAAGAAAGAAGTGTTGTAGGTTGGAAGATGTCCATTCCTGTGAACTACTTCAGACATCTATAAAATGTTGCATGTGTAGACATGGAATACAGCATATCTTAGGCTGCAAGAGGCCTAACAGTGTTTTTATTTCATTTTTGAATAGGGTACAAAAACCCCCACAGTTGAACTGCCCGTAAATACATCCAGTTAGTGCAAGAATTAATCTCCTAATCCTCAGCACATTACTATGCCCACTTGGGCATGTCGCTTCTATGTATCCTTATACAGGTCAACAAATCAATCAATGGCAATTACTGAGCATTTACTGTATGTAGAGCACTGTACTAAGTGCTTGGGAAAGTATAGTACAACAGAGTAGGTAGATGCAATCTCTGCCCACCTGGAGTTTACAGTCTAGATGTAGTGACAGACATTAAAATCAAATAAGAGAGGGACAAGGAAGAGCATAAGGATATTTATATAAGTGCAGTGGGGCTGGGGTGAGTATCAAAGTGCTTAAGTAGTACACAGCCAAATGCACAGCTGACACAGAGGGGAAGGAGGATGGGGAATCAAGGGTTTAGACTGGGAAAGCCTCTTGGAGGAGATATGCCTTTAGGAGGCTTTTGAAGGTGAGGAGAGTGGTGGAATGTCAGATATGAAGGTGAAGGGAGTTCCAGGCCCAAGGGGGAACATGGGCAAAGTGGTCAGTCGAGGGATAGACAAGAAGTAGGTTGGCGTTAGAGAAGTCACTGTGCAGGTTGGACATCAGTGAAATAAGGAAGAGGTGGAGAGCTGATTTGAGTGCCTTAAAGCTGATGATGAGGCGTTTCTGTTAGATGTGGAGGTGGACAGGCAACCCATTGGAGGTTTTAGAGGAATGCGGAGATAAGAACTAGATGATTTTTCAGAAAATGGTCCAGGCAGCAGAGTGCAGTATGGACTGGAAAGGGGGAGAGACAGGAGGCAGGAAGGTCAGTGAGGAAGCTGATGCGGTAGTAGGCTACAGTCAGCTATAAGAAAAGAACAGAACAGCAAAAATTCTTGGCTGAAATTCATTCATTCAGTAGTATTTATTGAACACTTACTATGTGCAGAGCACTGTACTAAGCACTTGAAAAGTATAATTCGGCAACAGATAGAGACAATCCCTGCCCAGTGATGGGCTCACAGTCTAACTGGGGGAGAAATCATGGCAATGAATAGCTTTTCCTTTCCCAAGTTTCAACAGTTTCATATTCATTGTAGGCCAATATCAGGCTCTACATTTAGTGACAGTACTCATAATACAACACTATAAACCCAGAATGCTCCTCCCTTATCCAAGGTAGAATAAAAAGAAACAGCATGATTATAAGCTACATATATTACTAAAATTAATTTTATTTTATAAAATTTATTTTATAAAATCTCATATTCTTTTCATTTTGAGGAGGAAAATTATTTTTTGGATCACTTCAAGAGAATGGGGTATTTAGGTATTTGCTGCCTAAAAATGTTTTTATTCCCTGATAGCCCTTAATGTTTTCATATTTATACAAATTTTTGAATCTTCAAATGATTAAGCAGAAGGAAGAAAATCCACAAGAGATATGCATATCAGTGTCAAGTATTTAAATAAAAGGACTCTAGTGATAACTCCAGAATTCTGTATTGGTGCGTGAATGTCAAGGATTTTTTGATTGACAGTACCAAGTAAGAACATTGAACTAAGTTGTTTTTCATTTTCATTTTGTTCTAACCAGAATGACAAAAATTCCCAGTAAAGAGAAGAACCCTAGCTTCAATTTACCCATTTTGGAATAAGACTAAGGATATTTAAAATATTGTTATTTATGTTTCTTAGAAAAGTATATGGAAATAAAAAATAATTGAATAAATAATTGATTAATGGAGTACTAAAAGCATGCCAAAAGTATTATAAAAAGTCTGGGCTTTAAATTCAGCAGGAAGTATTTAGAACATAGCTAAGGAAGAGCTTTCTGAGAGTGAAGACAGACACACTGGAAAAAAAAATCCTGAAAAATATGGTGGAATATTCCTTTTTAGAATATCTAAGTAAAAGCTAAGTTATGGGGTTGTTTGGCTGTAAATATGAAATCAAAGTCTTGGCTGTATTATTTGCTCAATCCTACCCTCAATTATATACCCTCAGTATTGCCATAGCACATATTTTCACTACATACTTTGGCTCAAATGTTGTTAGGGAATTAGGGAGTGTTCATCCAACAATTTGAGCCTGTGTGCACATGTGTGGCATCAGGAAGACAGACACACTGAGTACTATAATGGGAAGCTTACTTAATATGTGGTTTTGTACTCATACTACCCCTGCAAGAGAACTGAGTCTATTATGTATTGGCACGTGTATGTATAAAATTATATACTCTAACATATATATATATATATATATGTGAAAATTCTACTGATGGTAAATTTTAATGCATTATATGGCACAAAAGTAAAGAATGATAAGTGATTAACATTTTCTTCTAACTCTGGAACTACAAAAAATACTCTCTTAACTGGGCTGGGAAACCTGTATTAGCAGGTCTAGATTCATGCAGTGGCCCAAAAGGCCTAAACCCAGGGCCTCTGCTAACAGGGATTTCAGTGGACACCCTGCCCCCCGCCACCAATTGCATCCTCTCTTGCCCTTACTAACATAGCTTCTGCTTAGGGCATCATGAAGATTTTTTTTTTTAAAGGGTTGCTTCATTCATTCATTCATTCAATAGTATTTATTGAGCGCTTACTATGTGCAGAGCACTGTACTAAGTGCTTGGAATGAACAAGTCGGCAACAGATAGAGACAGTCCCTGCCGTTTGACGGGCTTACAGTCTAATTGGGGGAGACAGACAGACAAGAACAATGGCAATAAATAGAGTCAAGGGGAAGAACATCTCGTAAAAACCGATGGCAACTAAATAGAATCAAGGCAATGTACATTTCTTTAACAAAATAAATCGGGTAATGAAAATATATACAGTTGAGCGGACGAGTACAGTGCTGAGGGGATGGGAAGGGAGAGGGGGAGGAGCAGAGGGAAATGGAGGGAAAAGAGGGTTAAGCTGCGGAGAGGTGAAAGGGGGGTGGTAGAGGGAGTAGAGGGAGAAGAGGAGCTCAGTCTGGGAAGGCCTCTTGGAGGAGGTGAGTTTTAAGTAGGGTTTTGAAGAGGGGAAGAGAATCAGTTTGGCAGAGGTGAGGAGGGAGGGCGTTCCAGGAGCGCGGGAGGACGTGGCCCAGGGGTCGACGGTGGGATAGGCGAGACCGAGGGACGGTGAGGAGGTGGGCGGCAGAGAAGCGGAGCGTGCAGGGTGGGCGGTAGAAAGAGAGAAGGGAGGAGGGGTAGGAAGGGGCAAGGTGATGGAGAGCCTTGAAGCCTAGAGTGAGGAGTTTTTGTTTGGAGCGGAGGTTGATAGGCAACCACTGGAGTTGTTTAAGAAGGGGAGTGACATGCCCAGATCGTTTCTGCAAGAAGATGAGCCGGGCAGCGGAGTGAAGAATAGACCGGAATGGGGCGAGAGAGGAGGAAGGGAGACCAGAGAGAAGGCTGACACAGTAGTCTAGCCGGGATATAACGAGAGACCGTAGCAGTAAGGTAGCCATCTGGGTGGAGAGGAAAGGGCAGATCTTGGCGATATTGTAAAGGTGAAACTGGCAGGTCTTGGTAACGGATAGGATGTGTGGGGTGAACGAGAGAGACGAGTCAAGGATGACACCGAGATTGCGGGCCCGAGAGACGGGAAGGATGGTCGTGCCATCCACGGTGATGGAGAAGTCTGGGAGCGGACCGGGCTTGGGAGGGAAGATGAGGAGCTCAGTCTTGCTTATGTTGAGTTTTAGGTGGCGGGCCGACATCCAGGTGGAGACATCCTGGAGGCAGGAGGAGATGCGAGCCTGAAGGGAGGGGGAGAGGACAGGGGCGGAGATGTAGATCTGCGTGTCATCTGCGTAGAGATGGTAGTCAAAGCCGTGAGAGCGAATGAGTTCACCAAGGGAGTGAGTGTAAATGGAGAACAGAAGAGGGCCAAGAACTGACCCTTGAGGAACTCCAACAGTTAAAGGATGGGAGGGGGAGGAGGCACCAGCGAAGGAGACCGAGAATGACAGGCCAGAGAGGTAAGAGGAGAACCAGGAGAGGACGGAGTCTGTGAAGCCAAGGTGAGATAAGGTATGGAGGAGGAGGGGATGGTCGACAGTGTCAAAGGCAGCAGAGAGGTCAAGGAGGATTAGAATGGAGTAGGAGCCATTGGATTTGGCATGAAGGAGGTCATGGGTGACCTTAGAGAGAGCAGTCTCGGTAGAGTGGAGGGGACGGAAGCCAGATTGGAGGGGGTCCAGGAGAGAATGGGAGTTAAGGAATTCTAAGCTTCAAGGTAACCTGGGCTGGCATGTCTGACTCTTGTAGGGTACGCCACCCTTTAAATTACAGACAATGGGGCATATGAGAAAGGAGCCTGCTGATCCCCAGGATCTCTTTTAAAATCTTACCTTCCTCAGCCTTCTCTCCCTTTTCAACCCATCTGAAGTGTTGGGAGGAGGGTGGAGAGAGAGACAGTGATTAACACAAATAGGTGCTAATCATTACTGCTAATCAGCCCCCATCTCCAATGACCAGCTTTTTCATCTCCTAGAGGAATTTTGTTGATTCCTCAGGTGACATTAAATTGAAAGATCATAGTGCCACTATGATTAGGGAGAAGGGGGTAATCCACGCCACTCCTCTTCTTCCCCTTCATCTGCCTGAACTTTCAGAAGATTCCTCTAGGAGATGAAAGAGCTGGCCTATGGGAGGTGGAGGAGGAGCACAGAGTGGAGAGGGTGAAGAAGAGGCAAAGAGGGAAATGCCACTGGGTCACAGTGGGAGACCTTCTGAATCCTGGTCCTTCCTTTCTTTCTCCTCATCCCTCCTCACCCCACAGATAAGAGGCCTCCAGTCTCCAGATACGAGGCCCATCAAAGCTCTCCTATATCTCTGCTGCTACTCTGGTGGTGCTGCAGTGTTTATTCATTCAATAGTATTTATTGAGTGCTTACTAGGTGCATAGCACTGTACTAAGTGCTTGGAATGTACAAGTCAGCAACAGATAGAGACAGTCCCTGCCCTTTGACGGGCTTACAGTCTGATAACTGATATTTGTTAGGTTCTTCCTATGTGCCAAGCCCTGTACTAAGAATTGGAGTAGATACAGATAATCAGTTTGGACACATTCCCTATAAATAAATAAATTGTGGTATTTGTTAAGCACTTACTATGTGCAAAGCACTGTTCTAAGCACTGGGGGATACAAGGTGATCAGGTTGTCCCATGTGGGGCTCATAGTTTTAATCCCCATTTGACAGATGAGGTAACTGGGGCGCAGAGAAGTTAAGTGACTTGCCCAAGGTCACATAGCTGACTAGCGGCGGAGCTGGGATAGAACCCGTGACCTCTGACTCCCAAGCCCGCACATGGGAGTCACAGTCTAAGAAGGAGGGAGACCAGGTACTGAATCCCCATTTCACTGATAAGGAAACTGAGGCACCAAGAGGTTAAGTGACTTGTCTAAGCTCACTCAGCAGAGCTGGAATTAGAACCCAGGTCCTCTGACTCCCAGGGCTGTGCTCTTTCAACTAGGCCATGCTTCTGCTTAATAAATATCATTACTATTATCACTCATCCATATGTGTACTACCTTGCATTCATCCTTACTTCATTCCACCCCAAGACTGTAGGATCATTTCTCCAATCTGTCAAAAGCACTTAAAATTTTTCCTGTTTTCCAAAGTGCTGGTGACCTTGTCCAATTCACCTTAACTTGAAAATCAGATGAGCCCATTGTCAAATCTTTGATCCAATTTATCAAGAAAATGTGTATCCTTATTCTCCCCTCAAGTGAGCCACACACTAAAGTGGCCAAAGCAACAAAGCTGCCTGGATTACACTTGAATGTTTCAATAGGGATGATGGGGCTGGGAAGGACTGAGGTTCCTGCCTTCCTAGCTGGGTTAGGAATGTTTGTGCTGCTCCTATTCATGGTATGGCCCCACACTCCCCAGAGTGTCAATTTCTTCTACCTCTCCTACCTCTTCTCCTCTTCTACCTCTCCTCCCTTCTCTCTTTCTACCGCCCACCCCGCACGCTCCGCTCCTCTGCCGTCCACCTCCTCACTGTCCCTCGGTCTCGCCTATCCCGCCGTCGACCCCTGGGCCACGTCCTCCCGTGCTCCTGGAACGCCCTCCCTCTTCACCTCCGCCAAACTGATTCTCTTCCCCTCTTCAAAACCCTACTTAAAACTCACCTCCTCCAAGAGGCCTTCCCAGACTGAGCTCCTCTTCTCCCTCTACTCCCTCTACCACCCCCCTTCACCTCTCTGCACTTAACCCTCTTTTCCCCCCATTTCCCTCTGCTCCTCCCCCTCTCCCTTCCCATCCCCTCAGCACTGTACTCGTCTGCTCAACTGTATATATTTTCATTACCCTATTTATTTTGTTAATGAAATGTACATCGCCTTGATTCTATTTATTGCTATTGTTTTAATGAGATGTTCATCCCCTTGATTCTATTTATTGCCATTGTTCTTGTCTGTCTGTCTCCCCCGATTAGACCGTAAGCCCGTCAAATGACAGGGACTGTCTCTATCTGTTGCTGACTTGTTCATTCCAAGCGCTTAGTACAGTGCTCTGCACATAGTAAGCGCTCAATAAATACTATTGAATGAATGAATGAATGAATTTCTTCTGGACAGGGAATGAGGCTCCTGCTTCTGATGTACTTTCTCAAGTGCTTCATATAATGTATTGCACCCTCTGGGCATGCACAAATTACTATTACTACTTCTACTGATGACCTAAATCGCCCCTCGGAGGTAGGGCTAGGAGGCAGGACTGTTATTTGGCCTTTTGCTTTGCACATCTGTGGCTAGGGCATAATTTGTTGTATGCTGTCTAGGTACCTTCTTGCTGCTCAGTCTGGGTGTGCAGATCCTGAAGTCCATGAATGTGGCAAATACCTCGGGTATTCAGGAATTTAGGATGGCTTCAGATAACCTAATCCAAGAATCTAGCATACACAGAGCCAACAGAGGAATCCAGCCTCATGTGGTCTTTCATCTGTTGCAGGTACTCCAGGGGCACACTTTGACACTGTTGCTTGGGACTGATAGATTTTAGGAGCATTCTCGACCTCCCTCCCTCTGCATCCCCCCCCACTTTGAGGTATCCCACACAGGAGAATTGCAACCCAATCCTATCTCCCAGGGAGAATGGGAGACATGGGCAGGCCCCCGGAGCCATTCAAAATACTGCAAGGAAACCACCAAGAGGCTTGGAAATTCTGTCTAGGAAGAGTGGAATGCTCGGCATTGCAGCTATGCTATGCTGGAATGCAGAGCACTGCGAAGCAGCTGTGAGCATTGGTGGATTAATGTGGGAGAGGAAAAATGCTAGATTTCTAAGCCAAAACCAAAAAAAACCAAAAGAAACAGAACAGCTGTCTCACCCTTAATTTTACTGCTGGGGATTCAACCTATTTCAGTTGTCTCAGCTATTCACTGTAGAACAGTTATTTCACCTTGAACGATAGGATTAGGGAATGATCACACAGACTTGGCTCACTGACAGCCTGGAATCAATCAGGTCAGGAAGGAGCACTTGTGTAAATTGTTACTACGTGTGGGGGCTCCACTCTTACTCTCATGCCCTCGACACTTTATTCTCGCTTATTCTTTTCAGAAGATATTTTTTTCCCCTCTTTTCCTCTCTCACTTTTTAAAGAGGATACTATGCTCTCTCTGTCCTGGTCCTTTGGAAGGAAAACACATCGATTATTTCCTTCTTTGTGTGGGGACCTCAAGCCCCCTCTTTCTGGAATTGCCCCCTTTCCCTGGAGATTTATTCTTTCTCAAAACTCACTATGAAGAAAACATGGGCATGTGGAAGAAATCTTAGTGCAGGTACCATCAAATAATCTCTGGCCTTTTGTAGAAAAAGTTCTTGGGATTGAGGGTTGGAGGTGGGGCCAGGTTTACCTTGCAGAGAGGAAGTTTGTCCAGGCAGGGGTAGAGAAAGGAATGGGATAAAAACTGCGGTTTTCCTGAAAAATATCTTGTTAGAATTCTGCAGGGAGAGGAGGGGGAAAACAGGAAAAAGGAGAGGAGAAAAGAAGAAAGTGAAAGGCAAGAGAGAGGGGTCTGATTTTCAGACTCCAGCCCCTTTTTTTCTTCTCTTTCACTCCATCCATAACAGAAAGCACCTAAATGTAACACAAGATAGATCTCTGCTTCCTTGGTACCATGAAGCCAATCCAACTGTTGTGAATTCCCCCAAATTGGCTATTTTACTGGCAGCTTTTCAAATCCACTATGCCCTTCCTCAAGTGCAATAAGGCTTGGTTTGGGAATCCCAGCTCTGCCACTTGTCAGCTGTGTGACTGTGGGCAAGTCACTTAACTTCTCTGTGCCTCAGTTCCCTCATCTGTAAAATGGGGATTAAGACTGTGAGCCCCACGCGGGACAATCTGATTCCCCTGTGTCTACCCCAGCGCTTAGAACAGTGCTCGGCACATAGTAAGCGCTTAACAAATACCAACATTATTATTGCTGGTAAAGAGGAAGTATTGCAGAGGGATCCCCCTCTTCCACAAGGCTGCTTCTCTGGAGACCACCAGTTTATCTTCAATTTTTCTGGAGCTGGAACCCTGGGTCCTGAGAGAGTGTGACAGCTCAGACTTACCCTGCCACCATGAGAAGCAGGATACCATGGTTGCTGAATATGATAGGGGGCAGACTGGGAATACATTCTGGTATGTGTGTTTGAGGGAGGGAGATTTGGGGGGACACTCTAAGCAGGGGTATGAGAGAATGAGAGAAAAGGGGGTGAAACAAGCTCAAGCATCCCCAATGGCCCACCTTGCCATTGCTCCTCCGCCACGCAACCAGATTGTGTCACTGGTCAGGGTGACTTCACAGACATATTTGCCCACAGATCAGATCCTGTTGGGTGGAACCAATCAGAAGAGGAACCAGAAGTGGTGGATGGTAAACCAGTGTTAATTGGAAGAATCAGCACGACAAAGGTTTCCTAGAAGTCTTTCATTTATGGTGAGAGTTCAAGATTAGTAAGCTACAAACCTATCATGTATCTCTTCTTTTTTCCCATTCTTTCTACTAAAACTCCAATACTCTGTATTCTGTCTACAGTAAGTGTTCAATAAATATGTTGATTGATTGATCTTCTCCTGTCAGAATGAACTAATGAGCAAGAGAAAGGGCTAGATGTGAATTCCTCTGGGTGAGTGTACCCCAGGACAGGAAAATGAGTCACTGTGGCTTGGGGTACTTCTGTGCCCACCTCCAAGACTGGATTCCTCATAGTGCCCCAGATTCCCAAGTGGATTGTTTTGTATGTTCCAAAAATTTTTCCCAGAAACTAGTACAAACCACCTAGTAACGGGAGTGTTCTGATTCTCCAATGAATATGCCTCCCACTTCACACAAAATAATGGTGCTTAGCATTTGTTTCTGCAGAACTGGTATCTGAAGGTGCCCAGCCCCATTTGGGGAGGAGGAAATTGAAGCAGTGGGGAATACTGGGGGCCAGGCAGCTGGCAATTCTACCATTACTCTGGCAGTCACAGGTCTTCTCCCCTCTACCTCCCTAATAACTGGCTAAAACAGCCACACTGTTCTGAAATTGAGTGGGTGAGAGTGCAGAGAACTCCCGCCTTTGAAAGGATTCCCTGTTTGAAGCAGGTGTGTGCCTGTTTCAAACAGAGAACAAAGGGTGGGCCAAGAGATCTTACTTTCCTCTCCACAGCTTCCAAGGGCTCATTGCTATACCCTCGAGAGCTTTGGATTGGAGAGCTGGGCTCAACCAAAGCAGTCCTGAGTGGCTGGGGAATGCTCTTAATGACAGTAGCAGACAAAACAATTTGGTGTAAATCATGAGAGTGGGTCTTTTAGAGCAAAGGAATTCAGAAGAGACAGTGCCTCCTACAGCAATAGATTTGGTCGGTAGCCACTGTGGCTTCAAAGCAAAAGGCGGTCTTTAGGTGTGGAAAGGACTGCTGATAGGTATGGTAGTTTTTGGCCAGTCTTACATATGCATGAGGAAAACAGCAGCAGCCACAACAACAGAAGCATCTCCTACTATAAAAGGTGCACTGACATACAAACCCAAAATAGGGCTTTTGATAATTATGGAGAACTGACAAGTCTAACAAAGATCCATTACTTTTATGGAATTAGAGGGGCAGCATTGCCTAGTGGAAAGAACACAGGACTGGGAGTCGGGGATCTGGGTTCTAATCCCAGTTCTGCCACTTGACTGCTGGATGACCTTGAACAAATCACTTAACTGCACTGTGCCTCAATTTTCTCATTGGTAAAATGGAGATTCAGTACCTGTTTTCCCTCCTCCTTAGAGAGTGAATCCCATGTGGGACCGGGACTGCGTCTGCCCTGATTATCTCGTATCTACCCCAGCACTTAGAATAGAGATTGGCATATAGTGAGCATTTACCAAGTACCACATATATTATTATTATTAAATTGCATCTATAATTATACATCAATATCCTAGTTGTATTTCTGAATACCAGCTTTTATTTTAAAAATAAAAATAAATAAATTGTGGTATTTGTTAAGCACTTACTATGTGCAAAGCACTGTTCTAAGCGCTGGGGGATAAAAGGTGATCAGTTTGTCCCACGTGGGGCTCACAGTTTTAATCCCCATTTGACAGATGAGGTAACTGAGGCATAGAAAAATTATATGACTTGCCCAAGGTCACACAGCTGATCAGCGGCAGAGCCGGGATTAGAACCCATGACCTCTGACTCCCAAGCCCATGCTCTTTCCACTGAGCCATGCTGCTTCTCTTTTTAGGAGCATTAGAAAGAAATTAGTTCTGTGCTCCAGTCACGCATGGTTGAGAAAACTGTGATTTTTACCCCCAACAAAAATAATACAAAATATTGGCAAAAGTTCACATTGCCAGTTGTTCCCCTCCCCCTTCAGGCAAATCATAGTGCTGGAGAATAGTTGAGCTCCCCAGTGGCTTGGCTGGTTGATCTTCTAGTCATCTTTTTGCTCCAAGTCAAGGAGATATTGGCAAACATTGTTTAGTACAAAATAAAGTAATAATCTTTATAAGAATGTCTATATACTACTAAACCTGTAGGGCCTTAAGAACCACAAAGTGATTGTGAACATGGGTCTCCTGGGTTAATAGCTGGGAATCAAATGCATTAGGAAGTCCAGCAGGAAAGCACTGATAAGAAAAATTCTTTGTTCCTTTGGATATAGCAATACTTAAGATAAAGCTAGAGTACATTCAGAGCATGGCCAAGTTGAACTTCAGAATAAAGCATGAGGTGAATATTGAAGAGAACAGGGGGAAAGCATTTTTGATTTTCATACGCAGTTCAAACATTTGATCTTCAAAACGAAATCACTTCCTGGTCATTTTTAATAATTTTCTAGTTTAGACCTATCCTTGACTAAAATTGTCCAAGCATCTTTTAAGCATGTGGTTCAGAGTCAGTTAATTAAAATTTTCTATAGAAAAGAATTTCTTTTTAAATTATTCATTTAAGACAATTAGATTAAATTCATTTCCTAAATGCTTCTATTCACTAGAATGGATTAATGTGTAATTTTAAATGCTAAAATATGCTCTTGCATTGTGTCAATCAGTAAAATAGTCATGGCTTGAACAAAATAGAATATTAAGCACAGAATTCTCCTCCATATGATATTAGCTAAATATTTGTTTCATGTCCATTAATCTCTGGACCTGTGCTGTGGCAACTAAATAGAGACATAAAATCCAACCCCATCCTCAGATTCCAGTAGAGTAAATGCTCTGAGGCTCCATGATATCCTGCCTGATTTAAGTGCTGAATAGAACAATTAAATTTTATGAGAGTCTTGCAGGTAGGTTTTTTTTAAAAAAAAAATCTATCTAGAAAAAAAATTCACCATGCTATAAATTTGTATTTCACATTTTCCAAGGTCATAATAATAATAATAATAATGGTATTTGTTAAACGGTTACCATGTGCCGTTAGTCCGATTAGACTGTAAGCCCGTCAAACGGCAGGGACTGTCTCTATCTGTTGCCGACTTGTTCATCCCAAGCGCTTAGTACAGTGCTCTGCACATAGTAAGCGCTCAATAAATACTATTGAATGAATGAATGTGCCGAGCTCTGGTCTAAGAGGTGGGTAGATACAAGATAATCAGGTTGTCCCATGTGGGGCTCACAGACTTAATCCCCATTTTACAGATGAGGTAACTGAGGCACAGAGAAGTTAAGTGACTTGCTCAAGGTCACACAAGTCATAAGTGGCAGAGCCGGGATTAGAACCCACGACCACTGACTCTCAAGCCTGTGCTCGACCCATCCACTTCTCATATTTTTCTCGTAGCAGCATATGAGAAATCACAAGCAGCACACTGAACTGCAACTAAAAAAAACTCACATGTCCTTAATTTCAAAGACAACTTTTACTGAAAATCTGATCCGTGTGTGTAGGTGTTTCTGAAGAAACGATGTGCTACTGACAGCCCTCTCTTCATTGTAAGAATACAAAGCTTAAATAGAGCCGTAAGTATACTCCAAAACTACTCCCTCCTCAAAACACTATCAGGACTTGGTTTTTCTGACAGTACCAAATTTATGCCAAATCCCGCTGCGTCTTCCTCTCTAACTCAAATAACTACCACCCTGGTACATGTTCCGATCATATCTCAGCTAGACTTTCAAGTTTGCCTCCTTGCTGGCCTCCCTTGTCTCCAGCCTATACTACATACTGCTGCACCAATCATCTTCTTGAAGCATTGCTAGACTCATACTTTACACTCATCAGAACTAGCTTCCCAGGAGCCTCTGCATCAAACAAAAACTATTCACAATTGATTTACAGGGTCTTCGCCAACTCGCCCCATCTTCCATATCAGCTTGTTTCTCCTGCTACTCCCTAACTTGTTCTCTTCATTCTTCCCAAGCAAATCTTCCAATTATATTTCACTTTTGACTCTCCCACCTCCATCTCTGCTCATATTGTTCTCCCAGTTTGGAAACCTCTCCCTCTCCAATTCTGACAAACAACATCTCTCCCCATTTTCAAAGCCCTTCTGAAATCTCATCTCCTCCAATAGATCTTCCCAGACTGATCTCCAGTAACTTTAAGCCTTATTTCTAGTGCCTACTTTTTCTAATCTGTACCACTTTAGTAAATATGTTTATTCAATTGTCCATTCAATTATTTTTCTAATTACATTTGTAAATATTTTCATATCTATCTCTGCCATTACAGTTTTAGGTTCTTATGGACAGCTAACAGGTCACTTTTTTTTTTTTTTTTGGTAATTCCCTCCTATGGTTTCTTTGTATTTCTCCTGCTTCCCAGTTGACATTCAACCCACACTAGGGATTTATAGAACAGAAAGAATAAGTAAAAGATGTTATCTCTGTTCTCAAAGAGCTTCCAATCTTGTGGACTTGAATGATTGTTTACACAAGGTAAACATTTCCAACTGTGCTATTTAGCACTAAATATTTTCCCCTCTTTTGCATATCTTTATAAACTACAAGAATACATGTTAAAGTCAGGGCCAGTCATAGAGGACAACATTCTGTCCTAACTTTTAGCTCTTTTATATAGTGTCTTTAATTTAGCTCTTTGATCTGCAAGTCCACTGTGGGACTCACAATCCTCTTCACAAGCAAGCAAAACTTCATGGTCCCATGGAAAGAAAATTGCTCTGGGAGTCAGGGGACCTGGGTTCTAATTCTGACCCCACCAGGGGCCTGCTTTGTGACCTTGAGTAAGTCACTTAACATGTCCAAAACTGAGCTCTTTATCTACCCTCCCAATCCCTGTCCTCTTCCTGACTTCCCTGTGACTGTGGATGGTATGACCATCCTTCCCGTCTCTCAAGCCCGCAACCTTGGTGTCATCCTTGACTCAGCTCTCTCATTCACTCCACACATTCAATCCATCACCAAGGCCTGCTGGTCTCACCTTTACAATATCGCCAAGATCTGCCCTTTCCTCTCCACCCAAACGGCTATCTTACTGGTACAGGCTCTCATAATATCCCGGCTGGATTATTGTGTCAGCCTTCTCTCTGATCTCCCTTCCTCCTGTCTCTCCCCGCTCCAGTCTATTCTCCATTCCGCTGCCCAGATCATCTTCCTGCAGAAACACTCTGGGCATGTCACTCCCCTCCTTAAAATCCTCCAGTGGTTGCCTATCAACCTCCGCATGAAACAAAAACTTCTCACTCTGGGCTTCAAGGCTGTCCATCACCTTGCTCCCTCCTACCTCTCCTCCCTTCTCTCTTTCTACTGCCCAACCCGCATGCTCCGCTCCTCTGCCGCTCACCTCCTCACCATCCCCCATTCTCGCCTATCCCACCGTCGACCCCTGGCCCACATACTCCCGCTGTCCTGGAATGCCCTCCCTCCTCACCTCTGCCTAACTCTCTTCCCCTCTTCAAAGCCCTAATAAAAGCTCACCTCCTCCAAGAGGCCTTCCCAGACGGAGCTTCCCCTTTTCCCTCTGCTCCATCTGCTCCCTCTCTGCCCCCCCTTCACCTTCCCTCAGCTAAGCCCTCTTTCCCCCCTTTCCCTCTGCTCCTCCTCCTCTCCCCCTCCCCTCAGCACTGTGCTCATTTGTATATATTTTTATTACACTATTTATTTTGTTAATGAAGTGTACATCCCCTTGATTCTATTTATTGTGATTAAATTGTCTTGTTTTTGTCCATCTGTCTCCCCCGATTAGACTTGAAGCCCATCAATGGGCAGGGATTGTTTCTGTTACCGAATTGTACATTCCAAGTGCTTAGTACAGTGCTCTGCACATAGTAAGTGCTCAATAAATACTACTGAATGAATGAATGAATGAATCAGAAATTTTTTAACTGTTCCTTAAATCCTCCTCCTCTATTTGTGCCCCTGGCTCTATCTCATTTCATCTCCTAAAAATCACGTTACTACTCTCCTTCCCTACCTCCCTTCCATCTTCAACCTCTCACTCTCTGATGACTCCTTCCCTACTGCCTTCAAGTATTCCCCTTATTAATAAAGTATCCTCTTGACTCCATGAATATCCCCCAAAACACACACACACTCTCTCTCGCTCTCTTTAATTCTCTCTCACCCACCACTGCTCTCCTTCCTCTTATTCCTATCCAAACTCCTAAAATAGATTAAATACACTCACTGCTTTAATTTCCCCTTCACAAACTCTCTTTTCAACCCTCTCCAGTCTGGCTTTTAACCCCTTCACTCCACTGAGACTGGTGTCTCCTAGGTCACCAATGACCTTCTTAAAGATCCAAAGAGATCTACTCCATCTGTGATCCTTATCAATCTCTCTGCTGATTTCGACACTGTGGACCACTATTTCCTCCTTCTCAAAATAACAACAACAATAATATTAACTGTGGTATTAAGTTTTTACTATGTTCCAAACATGAGTATGGCTCAGTGGAAAGAGCACGGGCTTTGGAGTCAGGGCTCATGAGTTCGAATCCCAGCTCTGCCACTTGTCGGCTGTGTGACTGTGGGCAAGTCACTTAACTTCTCTGTGCCTCAGTTACCTCATCTGTAAAATGGGGATTAAGACTGTGAGCCCCACGTGGGACAACCTGATTCCCCTATGTCTACCCCAGCGCTTAGAACAGTGCTCGGCACATAGTAAGCGCTTAACAAATACCAACATTATTATGAGTATCAGCACTGCTTAGTGGAAAGGGCATGAGTCTGGGAGTCAGAGGACCTGGATTTTAATCATGGCTCTCCCATTTGCCTGCTGTGTGATCTTGGACAAATTACTCCACTTCTAAGTGACTCAGTTACCTCATCAATAAAATGAAGATTAAAACCGTGAGCCCCATGTGGGACATGGACTGTGTCCAACCTGATAAGCTGGTAGCTTTGCCAGTGCTTAGAAGAGTACCTGGCATATAGTAAGCTCCTTACAAATACCATTAAAAAACACTGTAATAAGCGCTGGGGTAGATACAAGATAATTAAGTTGGATATAGTCCCTGTCTCACATAGGCTCACAATCTAAAACACTATCAAAGTTTCAGTTTTGCTGACACAGTACTAGCCTGGTGGTTCTTCTACTTCCGATAGCTTCTACTGAGTTTTGTTTGCTGGCTCTGCCATTGTCTCTCCTCTTACTGTGGTCATCCCCCAAGGTTTAGTTCTGAGTCTATTATTCTTTTCACTTTACTCATACTCTCTCAGGAAGCTCATCCACTCACATGGCTTCAACTATCACTTTTATGTTATGACTCCCAAATCTATCTCAAAATAATAACAACAATAATAATAATAACAATAAGTTGTGGTACTTATTAAGTGCATACTATGGGACAAAGCACTGTTTAGATAGTCAAGTCGGACACAGCTTCTCGCTGGTCTCTTTGCTGGTATCCTTGCCTCCAGCTGCTCCCCATCTCCTATCTACACTACCAACTGAGTGCCAATCATCTTCCTGAAGTGTTGCTCAGCTCATACCTTTCCAGCCTTCAAAAAGTGACTCCCCATGTCCCCCTGCATCAAGCTAAAACTCTTCACAAGTGACTTAAAGTCTGTCCTCTTCTCAAAACCCTCCACTGGTTCCCTGTGTCTCTTTGTATCAAATCCTCTAAAGCAGCTTTTTGGCTCACCATCATTTGGCCGTGACTTATTTGCTCTCATCTACTATGCCCCCAACCTACTGCCATCATTCCTTCTAAGCCAGCCTTCTAGTTGTGTACCTCACCTCAACTCTCTCACATACACCCCCTTGCTCACACTGTTCCCTGATCTTGGAACTCCCTCCATCCCCACATTAGACAGATTGCAGCTCTCTCCACATTTTAAGCCCTCATCTGCAAAACAAGCCTTTTCTGATTCTGATTAATTTCCTACCATCCTGCAACATATCATCCTGTTAGCCAACTCTGGCATTTATGCACTTATTTGCACCCTCCCTAACACTCATATGTGTCCACTCAATTGTAATTTATTCATTTATTTATATCGATGTTAGTCTCCCCCTCTAGACTGTAAGCTCGTTGGGTGCAGGAAATGTGTCCATTTATTGTTATATTGTACTCTCTCAAGCGCTTAGTACAGTGCTCTGCTTGCAGTAAGCACTCAATAAATATAATTGACTGACTTTAATTTCTACTTACCTAGTTTCTAGCACAATGTACCACATCACTCAATACATACTGTCACTACTATAGTGCACTGCATCCAGTGGACATTTGATATCGCTACGACCAGGGTGTTACTGAACACGGCTTCTGCCTCATCAGAAATCTTACAACCAATATCCTGGGCTGCCTACTTGTTAGGATTTTTATTTAGGGCTGGACAAGGGGAATACTTCTTGAGTTATAATTATTCTCTTACAGTATTTGGAACACTCCTGCGAAGGATTTCCAGCTTAGTTGTCGGGAAACCAGAATGGAATGTAGCTCTTGTATAAAAAACAAATTGCTATGGAAAAAAAAAATCGAAAAGGCAATAGAAGAAAGAGGTAGAAATTATTCCACTTCTCTTAGGTCCACTACCTGATCCCTTTCAGTAAAATCTAATTTCTTTCAGGAGCTAACATATAGGTACATGCTAATTTGCACAACTGATGCTGCAATATTGTTCATTTACCACAGTTAATGTTCAAAACGATGTCAAAAGAAACTACTCTTTCTTCTCTTACAAGTGGAAAGCTATTAATAAGAAACTTACCGACCCTGGTTTTTTGCACATGACCTAGAGTTCTAAGAGAATCTTGAGAATAAAATCTGCAATTCAGAGTTCTGTTCTCTGTCAAACACTCACACATAGACAGAGTCTAGATACTTCACGTCATTCATTAAAAGAATTTTCTATATCGAAGGCTAATTCATGATGGCTTCTAGTCATAACTACATTGAGTCGACTAACCATGTACTACATATTCAGGTAGCCATTTTGTTTCACTTCACAGAAAGAATTTTAGGTATTGCATTGCATGCAGAGAAGATTATTTTATCCCCATTCTAATCTGCCTATTTGAATTAATTTTTTTGAATGTGAGGATTTTTATAAGGGAGACCAGAGGAAATATTCCTTTCAGACGCCACTTCAGAGAGGTAGGAGGGACAGAGCTGGTGAAAGTCAGGGGTCAGCAATTTCATTTTATGAGAGGGAACTGAATTGCCATTGGAAGCTTTTTAAGAGGACATTTACATGTTTTAAGACAATGTGTGGCTGGAAGAGGGGAGATTCTTGAGGCTCAAAGACCAGTAATGAGACTGTTTCAGTATCCATCAAGGAGGCAAGGAGTGCTTTAACCTGGGTACTAGGCGACTGTGTAGAGAGGAAACAGAGTTATGGTATGTTATATAAGAAGAATGTGGAGGGATTTGAGACTGACAATATGGGAGGTAAATTAAAAAGGAGAGTCAAAGATAACACCCAGATTTGAGTTTCTGCAGTAGGAATGATATTGGTGAGGATTTTAGGGAAAAATTCTAGGTTTAGAGGGAATGGTTGAGGGTTCAGTATTTGACATATAAAGGGTGATGTTTTAGCAGATCATTCTGCTGCTGTAGGGGATGTGGAAAAGGGGTTCCATTTAAAATTAGGGCAGGAGATTTCTTTTGACAGCCCATTAAGAAGGAGGAGAATGTGAACATGGGACTAGGAAGATAGTGAGGAAGTGGCGGCTCTTTGAAGAAGTTTATGTCTCCTAGCATCTCTTATCAACAAAATAGTTAGTGAGGTCATCAGTGGTTAGATGGGAGTTGGTAGAGGCACTCAAACTCTCAGGTTGTACACATTACAACCAGTTCATCTGGAGAAGTCCTCCAAAATGAGCAGAGAAGTTGCCGCAGCATGTCACCTCCTCATTCAAGTTGTTTAAACAAGGGGATGGAGCTGAGGAAGAGGGAGATGGGATATTCTGGTGAGCCCAGCTTCTACCCCTTTCAGAGCCCACTCACCTCCCTACTGACACCACCCCTCCCAGAACCTCCACCACCCTACAGCCTCCTCCCTGTCCTCTGGTGGGGGGATGGTTGTGGGGGCTGGACGTTAGGGAAGAGAATGACCCAGCTGGACACCACCTCTCCCGAGGAGTCAGAATAAAGCCACCTCGGGTTTCCCTTCCAACCCTGAGAAGCTGGGATGTGTCATTGAGTGGCTTGCAAGAAAGGATGCTCAGTCTTGGTCTCTGTGTCCCACTATGATTTCACTGAGTCAGAAGGTTGGCAGATTGTTCAGTTCATGAGATCCTGTCTGCAGGAATCAGACAACCTAGCTTACGAACATGTTGTAAATCACCCTCATTCAGGTGGATGGAGGGTGATCAGATATGGGTGCCCAGGGCCAGCTATGATCCAATCAAAAGTAATTTAGGCAATGCACACTTGTATCAGGTACCCATGTAGGGGATGGCAGTTGCGATAGTGGTGGTGAATGACTGAATCATTAGATCAAGGGTGTTTCATCATTGGTGAGTGGCTGATGAGGTATGGAGTTGCAGGTCAGGAGAACTGAATCAAGTGAGAAGTGGGGGGGGGGGGGCGAGGGGGAGAGAAATCAGCAGATTATAAACTCCTCCTCTAAATTGTAAACTCCCAGTGAGCAAGGATCATGTCTACCAACTTTACTTTATTGTACTCACCAAAGCACTTAGTATGGTGCTGTGCACACAGTAAGCACTCTATAAAATACCACTGATTGATTGATTAACATAGATGTTGAAGTCTCCCAGAGCCAACACAAGTGATGAGATCGAGTGGAAGAATTTGAAAATGGCAACTCTTTCAGAAATGCAGTGATGGGGCTAAAAGGTACCTATTGTTGGTAGTAGAGGTGGACAATGTAGACTTTAAATGATACCAAGTAAAGGGAAGCCGTATAGAGAGAGTCTAGAAGCAGCACTGGGGCAAGAAGTTGGCTGACTCCTCCCTCTTTCCCCAAGAATCATGGAGGGAGTGAAAAAAAGGGAGGGATGACAGGGAATGTACTCCATGTCTTTTCAATGGTGGGGAGTTGGAGTAACCACTTTAGTAAATAGGGCCAGGATGAAGGGAGTTTGTCCCCAGTGGAGTGGGAGTTCCTTAAAGTGCAGTGCTGTTGAGAGGCTGGTAATGAATGGACTAGATGGTGATAAGGTTTTGTGGGATATGTTGGAGTAGGTGGTTTGGGACAGCAACAAGAGAGGAGAACATGGACATGCTGAGCAGAGGATAAGGTGGTGGGTAGTCAGGGGATGGGGCAATGACTCAGTATCATGTTTCCTCCATTACTGGGAAGCTTATTTGGTTAATGGACAGGACAGGCTCCACGCAGGGGTTGGGATAACAGTTGATGAAAGAGGGGTCATATAGAGGAGGAAAAGCAACCTGGGGAAAAGGTAGGCAGTCCCAGGGGAGGAAGGGGAGCATCAGAGGTAAGGATGGCTCCATGAGAATACTAAGAACCATTGTGGCTTTTTTTTTTTTGCTATGGCATTGTTAAGCACTTACTATGTGCCAAGTACTGTAGTAAATGCTGGGCTAGATTCAAGCTAATCAGGTTAGACACCATCTATGTTCCACATGAGGTTCACAGTCTTAATCCTTATTTCATGGATGAGGGAACTGAGACCCAGAGAAGTGAAGTGACTGGCCCAAGGTCACACAGCAAATAAGTGGCAGAGCTGGGATTAGAACCCAGGTCCTTCTGACTCCCAGGCCTGTGCTCTATCCAATAGACCACGTTGCTTTAATCCAGCTTTCCCCCTCAACCCCATAGAAAACTGTAAATCACCGGACAGGGCTCTGAAATGGTGATTGGACTCAGATACTCTGGGACCTACACCTTTTCTGGTGTTCCTCAATAAAATAAGGTGGGAATGGCATAGTGCCCTGTAGCAGGATCAATTTCTTTTCATTCATTCAATCATATTTATTGAGTGCTTACTGTGTGCAGAGCACTGTACTAACTACTTGGGAGAGTACGATATAACAGATGCATTCCCTTCCCATAGTGAGCTTACAGTCTTCAGCAACCTCTCTTTGTCAAAATTATGCTGCATGGTGTAGGACAGAGCTTAGTGTGTTTGTCCCAGGGTAAAGTCTGTGCTGTTATACATGTGTGGGGGGGGTGGGAGAGGAGGGTCAACAATTCTGACATAACATTTTTGCCTGTAAATCTCTTCACAACAGTTGATTAATCCTTAGACCTGGGTTTGGAAAGTAGATTAGGTATTATCAATCTGCTTTCCAAGTTATACAATATAAAGCTGATGGGCAAAGGTATAAAGAAGCCTAGCATCAGGGAAGTAATTATATGTCAGCAGTTCCTGGGGCCCTGGGCTTGGGCTCTGACCACTGTTATCCATTTTTCCAGTTTCATATTGGTCACTTCAGAAAGAAAATACCATACAGTATAATGGAGAATGGAGAAGAAACACTTACCAAGCATAGGGAATGTCAAAAACTAGGGAAGTACTGCAGCTGTTTACAAACCTCTAGCACTGGGACATTTTTCCTTTCATTTCAGTGCTTATGTTTGCAAGCATTTCAGCTCTGCAGTCTTTTAAAGCATCATGGCCAAAAGCATAATAATGGTGAATTCTTTCCCCACCTAAAAAATCATTCATTTTGTACCTCAGAAACCACAGTTAAGTTCAGTGCTATTTAAGGGCTTATTTTCTTGGCCTTTTCTTTTTACCAGCAAATCCTCTATTTATATCTCAATATAATGGGGGGTTTCAAATATATTTTCTGGTACATCTCCTTTTAGCTAAATACAAAAATGACACAGGTGAAGTCTTTACCTTATTTTCATTATAGTCTATATTCTTTCAGATGTATTCAAAATGTCTGGGACTAGACAACTGTGACATACTAGAAAAAGGAGCAGAGACTAGGTTCACTGAATTCATTCTCTATCTCCTGAGGAATATTGCTATGGGTGGTGAAGTTTTATTACCATGAAGAGTCTTCCTAAATACAAAGCAGACACCTTTGCCATATTAATTGTAGTATTAACCTTTAAATACTGCATAACCTACTTGATTTATATAAAATTTGCCCATTTAATGGGGGTCTCTGTTAATGGGCACAATGTCCAAATTCAACATTTAAAATAAGTCAAATAGTTTAAAGCCAGAGGCAGAAAGCTGGAAATGGAAATAATTGTTCTATTATTATTTTTCAAAAGTTTGAATTTGCCGGGGAGAAATCATATGTTCCTCTCCCTACACATATTTCTGTGCATTTATTTATTGGAGTGATAAATGAAGCAGCATGGCCTAGTGGAAAGAGCAGTTTATAGTATAGCGAGGGAATCAGACAAATTTAAAAATGAAAGAAATGGGATAGTATAAGTACATGTACACAAGCAATGCATGGCTGAGGGTGGGGTGACTATTAAAGTGCTTACCCGGTGCATAGGTGATGCAGAAGGGAGGGTGAATGACAGATTAGTCAGGGACACTTCTTGTAGGGGGCAGTAGTAGGGCTTTGAAGATCGGGAAAATGGTGCTCTTTGGGGTATGAAGGGGAAGGGAGTTCTGGACAGAAGGGAGGATGTGAGCAAGGGATTGATGGTAAAAGAGACGAGATTGAAGTACAGTAAATCGGGTGGTGTTAGAGGAGAGAAGTGTGCAAGCTGGGTTATAATGGGAAATAAGTGAGGATAAGTAGGATGGGGAGAAGATTAGATGGCCTAAGTTTAAACGTGGTAGTAGGAGATGACTCCAGGAATGGAGAAGCTATGAAGACAATCCATGATGATGATCATAATTATGTAATGATTATATTTTATTATTACATTTGTTAAGCATTATGTGCCAAGCCCTTTTCTTAGCACTGGGGTAGTTATGAGATATTCAGGTCAGACAAAGTCCTTGTCCCACATGGGCTTCACAGTCTAAGTAGGAGGGAGAACAGGTATTGAATCTGAGGAAACTGAGGCCCAGAGAAGTTGTGATTTGCCCAAGGAAACATGGCATCCTAGAACCCAGGTACTCTCACTCCCAGTTCCATGCTCTTCCACTTGCAAAAACAAAAGCCTAAAATTACCTTATTACTAATATAATCTTCAGGAGGAAAAATTGTGTGGCTACCCCAATCTGTGTAAAATAAATATCTCTTGAAATGGATTGATGGCACAGCAAACCCCAGTGGCTTGCAGTCAGTATATACAAGTCAGGCAGTATGTGAGCAAATAGCAGCAGGGTTACAATCCCCTTTCTGACTCTTGATTCTCCATTTAGGTCAGAACTCACAGCCTGTGCAGGCCCTAAATTATTTTAATGCAGCAGAAAAATACAGCTCAAATAATGTCAGATTACAGGAGCTGGGCCCTCCCAGATCTCACTTGTCTCCTGTTGGCAGCAGTGAACCTACAAGCACCTGTTTCTCTCAAAACACAGAGTAGGGGGTGTCCGAGCACTCCATCATTCATTCAATACTGAACACTTACTCTGTACAGAGCGCTTGAGTACAATAAAGTTAAAAGCCCTGATCCCTGCCCTCAAGAAGCTTAAAATCTAGATGGAAAGACAGATACTAAAATTAATTACATGAACATAATCAATGGTATTTATTAAGCAATTACCATGTGCAGAGCACTTTACTAGTCATTTGGGAGCATGCAATACTACAGAGTCCGTAGACACATTACCTGCCCTCAAATGAATTTAGAGGGGGAGAGAGACAAAGTAAATTACAAATATGTACATAAGTGCAGTGGGACTGAAGGTGGAATGAATATCAAGTGCTAGGGAAGCAGCATGGCTCAGTGGAAAGAGCCTGGGCTTGGGAGTCAGAGGTCATGGGTTCTAATCCCAGCTCTGCCACTTGTCAGCTGTGTGACTTTGGGCAAGTCACTTAACTTCTCTGTGCCTCAGTTACCTCATCTGTAAAATGGGGATTAAGACTGTGAGCCCCATGTGGGACAACCTGATAGTAATAATAATAATAATAATGTTGGTATTTGTTAAGCACTTACTATGTGCCAAGCACTGTTCTAAGCACTGGGGTAGATACAAGGTAATCAGGTTGTCTCACGTAGGGCTAAGAGTCTTCATCCCCATTTTACAGATGAAGTAACTGAGGCCTAGAGAAGTTAAGTGACTTGCCCAAGGTCACACAGCTGACAAGTGGTGGAGCTGGGATTAGAACCCATGACCTCTGACTCCCAAGCCTGGACTCTTTCCACCGAGCCATGAACCTGATCACCTTATACCCCCCCCCCACCCCAGCACTTAGAACAGTGCTTTGCACATAGTAAGCACTTAAATGCCATTAATTACATATCTAAATGCACAGGTGACACAAGGGAGAGAGAGTAGGGGAAATGAAGGGTTTTGTCGGGGAAGGCCTCTTGGAGATGTGATTTTAGTAAGGCTTTGCAGGTGGGAAAGTGGTGATCTGTTGTAGGTGAAGGAGGAGGGAGTTGCAGGCCAGAGGGAGGATGAGGGCAAGGGCTTCGTGATGAGATAGAAGAGATCAAGGTACAGTGAGTAGTTTGGTGTTAGAGGAATGAAGCATGTGGGCTGGACAGTTCTAGGAAATCAGCTAGGTAAGAGATGGAGAGTTGAGTGCCTTAAAGCTAATGGTAAGGAGTTTGATGCGGAGGTGGATGGGCACCCACTGGAGGTTCTTGAGGAGTGGGGAGATGGGGACTGAATATAAGATGTGCTCATAAGTGCTGGGCTCATATGAACAGAATGTTCCCCAATTCCTTAACTATGTTCCATCCAAAATGCATCTGTATGTTATGGCAGAACTGAGTGCAGTATGCATCTATATTCCACAGCAGGCATTCAATCATTTATTGAGCGCTTACTGTGTGCAGAGCACTGTACTAAGCACTTGGAAAATACAATTTGGCAAGACATGATAGTAAGTACACCTTCCAATAACCTGTTCAAATGCCTCCTAAGATATACGTATCATTTGCATATTTCAAGTATGCTGTCCTTTAGTATATACTTGCTATAATTTTAGTGTCACACAATTCTGAATTACTTCAGCAAAGAGTAAATCTTGCTTGAGCCATATGTTGAAAATAATCAGACCCCAGGGGATGTGAACACTTCGTTAAAACAGCACTTGACATGGCAACATGAAGATACAGCTCCGTTCAGTAATGGTATACTGGCTTCTGCTCTTTGGCAGTTCATTCTTTATACCACACCTGTCTACAGCCTTGAAGTTGAGAGTTCTAGTTGAATGCTGTGATTGATTACTCATGCATTGTTTTACTTAGCCCGCACACCTGCCCCCTTCCCTCCCCCCACCTTGAATTCCATACAGCTGTTTTCCAGTCCCAAGAACACTTAAAGCTATCCAGATTTTGGAGACCAGCAAAGTGGGAGAAAGAAAAACTAATCAGAGCAAAGATTGATGATAGCACTTCTGTGAAGGCACACACAAGCAGAATCTTTGATGATTGAGAACTTCCCTGGATTGAACATAAACAGAAAGGACTGGGGTTCTGAACATAGAAGCCCTCACCAGGAAACCTTACATTCAACCAAAGATTTTCCTAGCAGTACTGAACTTAATGCCACCACTAAACTTAGCTCTCCATTTTTTCATTCAGTGGCATTTATTGAGTGCTTACTGTGTGCAGAGCACTTTACTAAGCCCTTGGAAAGTACAATGCAGCAATAAAGAGAAACAATCCCTTCCCACAGTGGGCTCTCTAGGCAATAGACTATCCAGTGAGAGACAAAGAAATTGAAAACCAATCTAGACCAGCATGTCCTTTGGGAGACTGAGCAGCAGCATCTAGTGGTTAGAGCATGAGCCTTGGAGTCAGAAGGACCTGGGTTCTAATCCCAACCCTGTCACTTGTCTGCTGTGTGATCTTGGGCAAATCATTTCACTTCTCTGCATCTCTGTCTTCTCATCTGTAAAATGTTGATTAAGACTGTGAGCCCCATGTAGAACATGGATCGTGTCCAACTTGATTGCCTTGTATCTATCCCAGCACTTAGAACAGTGTCTGGCACTTAGTAAGCATTTAATACCATTAAAAAGCAACAACAAAACCTAAGAGACAGAATTTGGTAAAAATAATAATAATTGTGGTATTTAAGTGCTTATCAATCAATCGTATTCACTGAGCACTAACTGTGTGTAGAGTATTATACAAAGTGGTTGGGGGAGTACAACACCACAATAGAACAGACATTCCCTGCCCACAATGAGTTTACAGTATAGAGGGGGAGCTTACTACATGCTAGGCACTGTATTAAGTGCTGGGGTAGATACAAGATAATTGGCTTGGACAGTCCTCGTTCCACGTAGGGATCACAGTCTTAATCCCCATTTAACAGATGAGGTAACTGAGGCACAGACAAGTGAAATGACTTGACACAGGTCACACAGCAGACAAGTGGAGAAGCTAGGATTAAAACCCAGGTCCTCTGACTCCCAAATCCATGCTCTTTCCACTAGACCATGCTGCTTCTCAATATGGTACAACATGTCATATAGGATTAGGCCAAATTTAATATTGCCAAAGTGGTAGCACTGTTCAATTTTCCATGTGGCAGTGAGACCTGTGCCTATCAAAGTGTATCCAGTTTCTTGAGCACTTTCAATGTTAGCTGTGAGCCATATCAACATTAAATGCCAAACAGGATCACCAACCATGGTGACGTGGGATGTACTTGGTTAACCACCACTGAGTCAAAGAGTAATACAGCTTCTCTATGAGGCACTTGAGGGGAGAATGGATAACAGGGGAATTCCCAAGTAGCTTCTGTATGATGATATTGTTGTGGGCAGGGAATGTGTCTGTTTATTCTTGTACCCCAAGGGCTTGGTATGGTGCTCAGCACACAGTAAGTGCTCGATAAATACGATTGAATGAATGAAATAGGACGAATGTCACAAGGAATGGGGTAAACAAAAGCTTTAGAAATGTAGTAAAGCATAGGCTCAAGAATATGGCAAAGCAACAGGCAATTCAGATGTGAGTGCAGCAGATGGAACAGTCTGGCTTTGAAAAATCTGGAAAGAGGTTATTGAGTAGTGTCTTTGGGAACATTATGATACCATGAGGCAGTTATAAAATGAGTGATGGGTGCCTCAAGGAGCATAAGTGGAAAGAGCACGGGCTTTGGAGTCAGGGCTCATGAGTTTGAATCCCAGCTCTGCCACTTGTTGGCTGTGTGACTGTGGGCAAGTCACTTAACTTCTCTGTGCCTCAGTTCCCTCATCTGTAAAATGGGGATTAAGACTGTGAGCCCCACGTGGGACAACCTGATTCCCCTTTGTCTACCCCAGCGCTTAGAACAGTGCTCGGCACATAGTAAGCGCTTAACAAATACCAACATTATTATTATAAGCATTCAGGGTGTCAAAGGACTCAGTTTTAGGTGCTCACAGGAAGGAATATGCACCCATACAATCACATCCATGTACATGGATGATGTATTGACAATTAATTAATTAATGTTGGTATTTGTTAAGCGCTTACTATGTGCCGAGCACTGTTCTAAGTGCTGGGGTAGACACAGGGGAATCAGGTTGTCCCATGTGGGGCTCACAGTCTTAATCCCCATTTTACAGATGAGGGAACTGAGGCCCAGAGAAGTTAATCTTTGACAATCAAAAATTGCATGATTAGTAATAATTACTAATTAGTAATAGTAAATTAAATAGTAAATAGTGAATAGCAAATCTGTACTATTCCCCCCCAGAGACCTCCGATCTTTTGACCCCATCCAATTTTCTCAACTCATCATGCCCCACAGCCTCCATTCCCAAACTACCCTCTCTTGATGACCAAATAGATGCTCTCAACACCACCCTCTCTACTGAACTCAACTCATTTTCTCCCCATTCCTTAGTCAATCTCATACCACTAACCCACAGCCCTGGATCACCTGCACAGTCCACCACCTCCGCGCTTGTGCTCAAGCCACAGGGCGCTACTGAAGAAAATTTAAATATCCGGCTGTCAGAGTGTCTGGCCTAGGAAATTCCTGGTCTATGAGAAAGGATTTATATTCAACTTGTCTGGGGGTCCAGCACAAAGCTATTGACCAACAAGGCCTTGATTCAGTTGAGGCCCGAGCTTCCCTTGAGCACTCCCAGGTGCATGGGAGTCCTCCCAGTGACCTCCCTAATCTACTTTCTGGGTCTTCTAGGCTTTTAGGATTTCAGGCTAGGGCAGGAGAGAATGAGGGGTTGGGGGACAGTGCCCTGGATTCTGGTTGCTGTTTATTCAGAAGTTTCCCTTTTCTCCCAGTGTTAGGGCCCTGAGGATCCCCTCTAATACTGATGTGGGGAGACCATCAGTATCCGCCCTCCACGTTCCCAGGTCCAGAAGTTGGTGCCATATTTTATGGCCGGCGCTTGTCCCAGTCGGCCTCCCTTGACTACGGTTACCATGTGGACCCAGGTGAGAGGGGATGCCCTCCCTCGGGTTGTGATCCAGAGCTTCTTTTCATCCATTTCAGACGATCTAAAACAGTGATAACAGTGGCATCCCTTGCTAGACCTATTAGGCCATTTACCTAGGTATTCTGAGCAGCGTGGCTCAGTGGAAAGAGCATGGGCTTTGGAGTCAGAGGTCATGAGTTCGAATCCCAGCTCTGCCACTTGTCAGCTCTGTGACTGTGGGCAAGTCACTTAACTTCTCTGGGCCTCAGTTACCTCATCTTTAAAATGGGGATTAAGATTGTGAGCCCCATGTGGGACAACCTGATTCCCCCGTGTCTCCCCCAGTGCTTAGAACAGTGCTCTGCACATAGTAAGCGCTTAACAAATACCAACATTATTATTATTATTATTCTGAGAGGAACTAGGGACAAGTAGGATTAAGGTCCTTAACATGACCTTTTTAGGGGGCTTTCTTCGGGCTCTGGATCATACTTATCCCTGTGTGTAAAATTGTTCCATAGAGACCACATTAAGCCCAGAGCACACAATCCTTGTTGTGCTTCATCCATATCCTTCCAGAGTCTGTGGGTGTAAGAAACTTCCCTCGGGCCCTCATAGGCTGACCATGGGGCTGCCATTATCCTACTCCAAAGAGAACCCTCGTATGCATGAAATGTACTCAAAGCTTTATCCCCAGTATGCCCAAGTCACCTACACCTTTTACTTTTCCCCCCCAACAGGGTAATTACTGTTGCTTCATTATTGTAAACTTGGAGGAGCTATTCTTTCTGGTTTGGATTTCCCAGCATGGAATCATTGACTCACACCTGCTAGTTCTGTCCCAGTATAATCTCTAGAGGTGGTAGTGGGGCTCCTTCTTCCCGTGCTTTTAGGAAGCACAACTGGGGCCACCCTTAAAGTGGGGTCAGTTTCGAGGTCAAGAGCCTGATCCCCCGCCTCTGGACCCTCATCAGACTAATTGTGTCCATTCCATTTCTTAGGGTCAAACCCACCAGCAACAGTTGCTAACTATACATGAGATAATGAACACAAGACCACACCAAGCGACACATGAATACACTTTCCCAGTGGTTTATCAGTTTCAGTATCCCATACTCATTGCCAATTTGTGTCATGAGCCCTGGGCCTCTAATCAAATGTTCCAGGAATTTCCTAGACCAGGAAACTCTGTGACGAGTTTGAAGTAAAACCAAACTATTGCTGTATGCTGTGGACAGCTTTACTCAAGTCTTAATCTAAATGCATGGGACTAACACATACATATGCTCACAAGCACACACACACACACACAACCACCACAACAAATGTATCTACCTGTCCAACTGTTACACCACGTGCTTGTAGATGATCCCACTTTGGAAGAGTTGGAGAAGTTCTTGCCAGCTTGGGGCAGCTGCACTCAGGTCTATCCTGGTGGCCCAGACTTCTGATGCAAGTCTCCGCAACCACCTTCCTTCTTGGGATTCAAAGTAACCACCTTTTATCTGCCTTGGGCATCACAGCAGCTCTAGGTGGCAGTTGTTGATTAGTCAAGGCCTGTTACTGGGTAAGGCATGGAGAGAAGGCCATCTGTCCTGGAGCAGAACAGTTTAGTTCTTTCTCAAATTCTTTCTTGGCTGCTGTTTGTGGGATCAAAAACTGTCACTTGTAAAATGGCTTGTGCAGCTCACTATATTGACCAACTTTATCTACTTCAAGTTTATTCTTGCATGCTTTAACACTGCCCTCTCCTCAGCCTGACAAAACTATTTTTCCACCCTTATTAACACCGATGCCCATCGCCCTCACCACTTGTTCCAGACATTTAACTTTCTCTGCAGATCCCCTGTTCCCCTGGCCCCAGTCCATCCTTTGCCCCCGAGTGATTTTGCTACCTAATTATGAAGATTGACACTATCTCCCCTACCCCTTCTCAGCCCCTCCCTCTTTGACAATCTCATCCTTCCCAGCAGTATCTCTAGAGGAGATCTCCTGCCTCCTCTCAAATGCTACCCCCCTCCACCTGTGCATCCGAACCCATTCCTTTATAACTTATCTCTTGCCTCCTCCCTTCTTCCCTCCTTAACCGCCATCTTCAACTGTTTGCCCTCCAATGGCTTCTTTGCTACTGCTTTCAAATATGTCCATATGCCCCATATTCTAATAATACTCCCTTGACCCCAAGGCCTCCTCCACTTATCACCGCATCTCCCTCCTACCATTCTCTCCAAACTCCTTGAAGCAAGTTGTTTACACCAGCTGTCTCAAATTCCTCTTATCTTGTCTCCAATTCTCTCCTTCATCCCCTCCAATCTGCTCCCTCCACTCCACTGAAACCACTCTCTCAAAGGTCACCAATGACCTCCTTCTTGCCAAATCCAATGGCTCCTACTCCATCTTAATCTTCCTTGACCCCTCAGCTGCCTTTGACAGTGTGGACCACCCCCTTCTCCTCAATATATTATCCAACCTTGACTTCACTGACTCTGTCCTCTCCTGGTTCTCCTCTTCTCCCTCTGGCCATTTATTCTCACTCTCCTTCACAGGCTCCTCCTCTGCCTCCCACCCCCTAACTGTGGGGGTCCCTCAAGGTTCAGATCTGGGTGCCCATCTATTTTCCATCTACACCCACTCCCTTGGAGAACTCATTCGCTCCCATGGCTTCAACTACCACCTCTATGTGGATGACGCCCAAATCTACATCTCCAGCCCTGATCTCACTCCCTCTCTCCAGTCTCGCATCTCTTCCTGCCTTCAAGACATCTCTACTTGGATGTCCTCCCCTCACCTCAAGCTTAACATGTCCAAAATAGAACTATCTTCCCACCCAAACACTGTCCTCTTCTTGACTTTCCCATCACCAGAGATGACACCACCATCCTTCCTGTCTCAAGCCCATAACCTTGGCATTATCTTTGACTCCTCTCTCTCATTCAACCCACATATTCTATCCATCACTTAATCCTGTCATTCCTACCTTTACAACATCCCTAAAATCTGGACTTCTCCATCCAAACTGCTACCATGTTAATATAATTACTCATCCTATCCTACCTGGATTACTACATCAGCCTTCTTGCTGACCTCCCAGCCTCCTGTCTCCCCCACTCCAGTTCATACTTCACTCTGCCTGAATCGTTTTTCTACAAATGCATTCAGGACTGGTCACCCCACTCCTCAAAAAACTCCAGTGGTTAGCCATACATCTCTGCATCAAACAAAAACTCCTCACCATTGGTTCTAAAACACTACCACCTTGCTCCCTCCTACCTCACCTTGCTACTCTCCTTCTACAACCCAGCCCACACACTTCGCTCCTCTAATGCTAATCTTCTCACTGTTCCTCAATCTCCATCATGCCACTAACCCCCTACCCAAGTCCTGCCTTTGGCCTGTAACACCGTCTCTCCTCAAACCCAAAAGACAACCACTCAACCCTGATTTGAAGCTTATTGAAGGCACATCTATTCCCAGAGGCCTTCTCTGAGTAAGCTCCCCTTTCCTGTTCTCCCACTCCCTCTGCATCTCCCTGACTTGCTCTCTTTGTTTTTTCCCTCTCCCAGCCCCACAGCACTTAGGTACATATCTGTATTTGTATTGATGTCTGTCTCCCCCTCTAGACTGTAAGCTCATTGTGGGCAGAGAATGTGTTTGTTTACTGTTGTATTGTACTCTTCCAAGTTCTTAGTACAGTGCTCTGCACTTGTTAAGTGCTGAATAAATACCAAGGAATTGTAATTATTGTATTTAGGGCCATCTGTGTTTCTCTTGGGAGTCCTGACAACGAGATAGGTCTCTGGGCTTTGGGACTTGTGTTTTAGACGTATTTGGGGTATTTGTTCCAGGTTTTGTTTACATTCAATTTTCCTTTAACACCTTTACACTCTGCGTTTTGGATAAAACACGATTCAGAGGCAGAAAAAATGGTTGTGCAGAGACTCACACAGTTGTCAGGCAAGGTATAAGTACTATAACATGAGTTTTCCTAACGAGGGGTTCTTCAAGAACACAATCCCCGTGTGATCTGAGAACTGAATGTGGTTTCCTGTTAGCACATGAAATGCATCATGTTCAAAAACATGTATTGAATGAATAACAGACTAGGGCAGAGTAGCACTGTGGGATACTAAGAGCAGTACTAGTAATATAATTTATTAAGCACTTCCTGTTTGAAGTGTGCTGTGCTAAGCCCTGGAAAAAAAACCCCAAAATCATAAAACAAAACACACACAGCTAAGCATTAGACATGGGTCCCTGGCCCAGGGAAGGGTTTGGCAACAGGCAAAAGTTGGAAAAATGAAATAATCCAAATACAAAATCATAAAAGACAAAGCTCAGAGTCCAAAAGGTATTGAGTGCTGACTTGGTGTGGTATGCTGTACTAGGCATTTGGGAAGTATAGAAGAATGAAAAGATACATTCCCTGCCCACAAAGAACTTAGAATCTATCAGGTGAGACTAACATAAAATATTTACAACTAAGGAGGGTTTAAATAAGTTCCTAAGTTCTAGAGTTGGCTAAGGCAATGACAAGGCTAGATGAGATGGCTCCGGATACTGAAAAAATAAACAGGAAACACTTGTTAGAAGAGGTGGGATTTTAGGAGGTATTGGGAGAGAGAGAAAGCTGTGGTCTGATGTTGGGCGGGAGCGAGTATTCAAGGGAGCAGAGTTTCAACCCTTTTTAATTTATACACTCACCTGTTATCTTTGCTTGGATCTCAGCACATGGCCTAGAAATTAGGTCACCACTACTGAAAGACTTCTCGGATAAACACGTGCTGGCACTAGTATCCCTAGTGTATCTTGCCAAATATGACTCATATGTAGTCTACACTTAAAATGGTAGAAGAATATATCCATAACACAGAAGGATATTTCTCAATGCCAAGCTAAATTGTGTCTCTCTGTTCCTTCTGGTCCCCAGGGGTCTTGTGTCTTGATTTGGCTAAACCAAATAAATCAGTGAAGTTGTCTACATGATTCCATCAGCATTTTTCCCTCTTCAGCAGTAAAAGGAACAGCCACCAAATTAACAGTGACAGTCTTGCTCCTGCTATCGCATTCCCCATTCCCCATCTCCGCAAGGTAATCTTAAACTCAGTTTCTATAAATAGGAATCAAAGGGAAAAAGGACTCTATTTGGTAGCTTAATATCAAAACACCAAACTTGTCTAAACCAGTAATTTCTGCATTTGTCCTCCTGAAGTAGATTTATGCAGTTTATGCTCTGCATATTTTGCTGATATATACCTTTTTTTGTCAGTTGTGCAAATGGAAGAAATACACACAATGTGACATAGGTCAATATAAAATGGCGACGATCTTTACAAGGGGAAAGGGAGAGTGTTAGGTATTATTTTAGGGACTATCAGAAGCAAACATTCAAAATCTTAGTGTGTTTAAATTGCTTAAAAATGAATCTTTGAATGATAATGATTCAAAGTACCTTTTATTTTGTAGGATGAAAGACACTTAATATTAAATCAGCATCTTACCTTTTCAATTTGCATACATTATGTCTGCATGTGGTCTATTCCAGCAACTGCTCTCAAATTACAGTTCTTATCTCCCATCATTTAAAATATGGTGGCAGCAGAGATACAAGCTTTGGGTACCAACTGGCAATGAACACACTTACGGAGAAAAGAATGAAAGCTAGCTGACTTTCTAATGCTGAACAGCATTGAAAAATAAATGGATTATGGAAACATTTTCAAAGATTTCCCATAGAGCCACTGAGTGCTTGTTTAAACTCTCTCGAGGAGATTCTGGTGCATTCCATGATTGGGTTTGAGGCTACACTGACAAGGGGCTAAGCTAGGTCCTTCAAGGTAGGGGTGGGGCACTCTCTGTCACTAAGTGTTCAGGTCCTCTACTGGGGTGGTTGGGAGTGAAATGAGAGAGAGTACCTCACATGCAGTTTCCCACAGAAGCCCAAACATCGTTAAGAATTTTGGTGATGGTGTTACGACTATCTTCCCTTCCTTCTTGAATATCCAAAGTCATGCAGTCCAGAGTGTAAATCAAGTGGTTTGCCAATCAGGGAGAACAAATGTCCAGCACCAACTTCCAAAAGACTAAATTTACCAGTCAGCCATGTCTCACTGGGTAACTTTGCACAAAGTAAGCGCTTAACATAAGCCATCATTATGCCTTTCATTCAATAGTATTTATTGAGCTTATTGTGTGCAGAGCACTGTATTCAATAGTATTTGTTGAGTGCTTACTATGTGCAGAGCACTGTACTAAGCGCTTGGAATGAACAGTCGGCAACAGATAGAGACAGTCCCTGCCGTTTGACGGGCTTACAGTCTAATCGGGGGAGACGGACAGACAAGAACAATGGCAATAGAGTCAAGGGGAAGAACATCTCGTAAAAACAATGGCAACTAAATAGAATCAGGGCGATGTACATTTCATTAACAAAATAAATAGGGTAATGGAAATATATACAGTTGAGTGGACGAGTACAGTGCTGAGGGGATGGGAAGGGAGAGGGGGAGGAGCAGAGGGAAAGGGGGAAAAGAGGGTTTAGCTGCGGAGAGGTGAAGGGGGGGTGGTAGAGGGAGTAGAGGGAGAAGAGGAGCTCAGTCTGGGAAGGCCTCTTGGAAGAGGTGAGTTTTAAGTAGGGTTTGAAGAGGGGAAGAGAATCAGTTTGGCGGAGGTGAGGAGGGAAGGCGTTCCAGGACCACGGGAGGACGTGGCCCAGGGGTCGACGGTGGGATGGGCGAGACTGAGGTACGTTGAGGAGGTGGGCAGCAGAGGAGCGGAGCGTGCGGGGTGGGTGGTAGAAAGAGAGAAGGGAGGAGAGGTAGGAAGGGGCAAGGTGATGTAGAGCCTTGAAGCCTAGAGTGAGGAGTTTTTGTTGGGAGCGGAGGTTGATAGGCAACCACTGGAGGTGTTTAAGAAGGGGAGTGACATGCCCAGATCGTTTCTGCAAGAAGATGAGCCGGGCAGCGGAGTGAAGAATAGACTGGAGCAGGGCGAGAGAGGAGGAAGGGAGGTCAGAGAGAAGGCTGACACAGTAGTCTAGCCGGGATATAACGAGAGCCCGTAGCAGTAAGGTAGCCGTTTGGGTGGAGAGGAAAGGGCGGATCTTGGCGATATTGTAAAGGTGAAACCGGCAGGTCTTGGTAACGGATAGGATGTGTGGGGTGAACGAGAGAGACGAGTCAAGCATGACACCGAGACTGCGGGCCTGAGAGACGGGAAGGATGGTTGTGCCATCCACGGTGATAGAGAAGTCTGGGAGAGGACCGGGTTTGGGAGGGAAGATGAGGAGCTCAGTCTTGCTCATGTTGCGTTTTAGGTGGCGGGCCAACATCCAGGTGGAGACGTCCTGGAGGCAGGAGGAGATGCGAGCCTGAAGGGAGGGGGAGAGGACAGGGGCGGAGATGTAGATCTGCGTGTCATCTGCGTAGAGATGGTAGTCAAAGCCGTGAGAGCGAATGAGTTCACCGAGGGAGTGAGTGTAAATGGAGAACAGAAGAGGGCCAAGAACTGACCCTTGAGGAACTCCAACAGTTAAAGGATGTGAGGGAGAAGAGGCGCCAGTGAAGGAGACCAAGAATGACCGGCCAGAGAGGTAAGAGGAGAACCAGGAGAGGACGGAGTCCGTGAAGCCAAGGTGAGATAAGGTATGGAGGAGGAGGGGATGGTCGACAGTGTCAAAGGCAGCAGAGAGGTCAAGGAGGATCAGAATGGAGTAGGAGCCATTGGATTTGGCAAGAAGGAGGTCATGGGTGACCTTAGAGAGAGCAGTCTCGGTAGAGTGGAGAGGACGGAAGCCAGATTGGAGGGGGTCTAGGAGAGAATGGGAGTTAAGGAATTCTAAGCATCGATTGTAGACGACTCGTTCTAGGATTTTGGAAAGGAAGGGTAGTAGGGAGATAGGGTGATAACTGGAGGGGGAAGTGAGGTCAAGAGCTCTTAGGAGAGTACAAAACAACAATAGACATTCCCAGCCCACAATGAATTTACAGTCTAGAAGCGGGGAGGCAGACATTAATATAAATAAATTACAGACGGGGAGAGTAATTGTCAGATTTGAGGAGGGAGGGCATTCCAGGCCAGAGGCAGGATGTGGGCGAGGGGTCGGTGGTGAGATAGGAGAGATCAAGGCACAGTGAGTAACTTCTCCAACCCTTTCTGGTTCACTATGTAACCATAATCCTCTCCTAGGCTCCAATGTCTCAACTTTCAAGAGGCTAGAGAGAGATAGCATCACCATCCTTCCTGTCTCATGAGCCCAGAACCTTGGCATTATCCTTGACTCCTCTCTCTCATTCAATCCACATTCAATCCATCACTAAATCTTGTCAGCTGTACCTTCACAACATTGCAAAATCTGCCCTTTCCTTTCCAAACTGCTACCATGTTAATACAGTCACTTATTCTCTCCCACTTCAAATTACTGTATTAGCCTCCTTGCTGACCTCCCAGCCTCCTGTCGATCCCCACTCCAGTCCATACTTCACTCTGCTGCCTGGGTCATTTTTCTACAAAACCCTTCAGGACATATTTCCCCACTCCTCAAGAAACTCCAGTGGTTGCCCATCTACCTCCATATCAAACAAAAACTCCTGACCATTGGCTTCAAAGAACTCCATCAGCTTGCCCCCTCCTACCTCACCTCACTTCTCTCCTATTACAACCCAGCCCACAGACTTCACTCCTCTACTGCTAACCTTCTCACTCAATCTCATCTATGTTGCCACTGACCCCTTGCCCATATCCTGTCTCTGGCCTGTAATGCCCTCCCTCCACATATCTGACAATTACTCTCCCTGACTTCAAAACTTTTTTGAAGGCATATTTCCTCCCAGAGAACTTCCCTGATTAATCCCTCCTTTCTTCTTCCCCCACTCCGTTCTGTGTTCCCCTGATTTGTTCTCTTTATTCATCCCTTCTTCCAGTCCCACAGCACTTATGTATTCATTCATTCATTAGTATTTATTGAGTGCTTACTATATGCAGAGCACTGTACTAAGCGCTTTGAATGTACAATTCAGCAACAGATAGAGACAATCCCTGCCCAATGAAAGGCTCACAGAATAATTGGGGGAGACAGGCGGCAGAGCAAAACAGAACGAAACAAAAACAAGACAACATTATCATGATAAATAGAATCAAGGGGATGTACACCTCATTAACAAAATAAATAGGGTAATAAAAATATATATACACAAATGAGCACAGTGCTGAGGGGAGGGGAGAAGGGGGAGCAGAGGGAAAGGGGGCAAGGGGGAGGAGCAGAGGGAAAAGTGGAAGCGCTGTCTGGGAAGACCTCTTGGAGGTGAGCTCTCAGTAGGGCTTTGAAGAGGGGAAGAGAGCTAGTTTGATGGAGGTGAGGAGGGAGGGCATTCCAGGACAGTGGTAGGATGTGGGCCAGAGGTCGACGGTGGGGTAGGCATGAACCGGGGATGGTGAGGTGAGTGGCAGAGGAGTGGAGTGTGTGGGGTGGGGTGCAGTAGAAAGAAGGGAGATGAGGTAGGAGGCGGCAAGGTGATGGAGAGCCTTGAAGCCAAGATTGAGAAGTTTTTGTTTCATGCGGAGGTTGATAGGCAACCACTGGAGGTTTTTAAGGAGGGGAGTGACATGCCCAGAGCGTTTCTGTAGGAAGAGGATCTGGGCAGCGGAATGAAGAATAGACTGGAGTGGGGAGAGACAGGAGAAAGGGAGATCAGAGAGAAAGCTGACACAATAATCCAGCCGGGATATTATGAGAGCTTGTACCAGCATGATAGTCATTTGGACAGATAGGAAAGGGAGGATCTTGGCAATATTGTAAAGGTGAGACTGGCAGGCATTGGTGACAGAATGGATGTGTGGGGGTGAATAATAATAATGATAATGTTGGTATTTGTTAAGCGTTTACTATGAGCAGAGCACTGTTCTAGAAGCTGGGATAGATACAGGGTAATCAGGTTGTCCCACGTGGGGCTCACAGTCCTAATCCCCATTTTACAGATGAGGGAACTGAGGCACAGAGAAGTTAAGTGACTTGCTCACAGTCACACAGCTGCCAAGTGGCTGAGTGGGATTCGAACCCATGACCTCTGACTCCCAAGCCCGGGCTCTTTCCACTGAGTCACTGAGTCAAGGATGACACCAAGGTTGCAAGCTTGTGAGATGGGAAGGATGGTTGTGCCATCCACAGTCCCCTCCTTCGAAGCCCATATCATTCGCCTCTACCACCCACTCCAGTTACTTGTCGCCGTCATCTACCGCCCTCCCGGTCCCACCTCCGACTTCTTCAACCACCTTGACCCCTTTCTCACCTTCCTCCTCTCCTTCTCTCTGCCCACTCTGATCCTTGGAGACTTCAACATCCATACGGATGTACCCGACGACTCCTCTGCCGCCCGCCTGCTATCCCTCCTCGACTCTGCCGACCTCCTCCTCCACCATACCGCGCCCACTCACCGACTCGGTCACACCCTCGATCTCGTCATCTCCTACCGCTGCACTATCTCCTCACTCACCAACTCTGAAATCCCTCTCTCTGACCATAACCTTCTCACCTGCCTCATCTCTCACACTCCTTCCCCCTGCAAATCTTCGCTACTGCCCCACAGAGACCTCTGCTCTCTCGATCCCATCCGTCTTTCCAATAGCATCTCGCCTCACCTTGCCGCCCTGTCCTCTCTTCCCACTCTCGACGATCAGGTCTCCGCTCTCAACTCCACCCTCTCTACGCATCTCGACTCTCTCGCCCCCCTTTCCCTCCGCCGCTCTCGCTCCACTAACCCACAGCCCTGGATCACCTCCTCCGTCCGCGTCCTACGCTCCTATGCTCGAGCTGCTGAGCGCTGCTGGCGAAAGTCCAAGCACCAAGCCGACCTCACAAACTTCAAATTTATCCTTTCCTGCCTTAACTCTGCCCTCTCCTCCGCCAGGCAAAGCTTCTTCTCCTCCCTCATCGACACCCATGCCCGTCACCCCCGCCGATTGTTCCGGACCTTTAACTCTCTCCTTAGGCCCCCTGTTCCTCCCCCTCCCCCATCTCTCACCCCTAATGATCTGGCCACCTATTTCCTCACGAAAATCAACACGATCAGGTCTGAGCTCCCCAAAGTCACCCCTCCGCCTCTCCCCTCCCCCCCAACAACCCCCTCCCCTACTTTCCCATCCTTCCCTGCAGTATCCTCAGGGGAGATCTCCTCCCTCCTCGCAAGTGCCACCCCCTCCACCTGCGCCTCGGACCCCATTCCCTCTCACCTTCTTAAAACCATCGCCCCTGCCCTCCTCCCTTCCTTAACTTCTATTTTTAACCACTCAATCTCCAAGGGCTCCTTCCCCTCTGCCTTCAAACATGCCCACGTCTCCCCCATCCTAAAAAAACCCGCTCTTGACCCCACTTCCCCCTCCAGTTATCGTCCTATCTCCCTACTACCCTTCCTTTCCAAAATCTTAGAACGAGTCGTCTACAATCGATGCCTAGAATTCCTTAACTCCCATTCTCTCCTAGACCCCCTCCAATCTGGCTTCCGTCCCCTCCACTCTACTGAGACTGCTCTCTCTAAGGTCACCCATGACCTCCTTCTTGCCAAATCCAATGGCTCCTACTCCATTCTGATCCTCCTTGACCTCTCTGCTGCCTTTGACACTGTCGACCATCCCCTCCTCCTCCATACCTTATCTCACCTTGGCTTCACGGACTCTGTCCTCTCCTGGTTCTCCTCTTACCTCTCTGGCCGATCATTCTCGGTCTCCTACGCTGGAGCCTCCTCCCCCTCCCATCCTTTAACTGTTGGAGTTCCTCAAGGGTCAGTTCTTGGCCCTCTTCTGTTCTCCATTTACACTCACTCCCTCGGTAAACTCATCCACTCTCACGGCCTTGACTACCATCTCTACGCAGATGACACGCAGATCTACATCTCCGCCCCTGTCCTCTCCCCCTCCCTTCAGGCTCGCATCTCCTCCTGCCTCCGGGACGTCTCCACCTGGATGTCGGCCCGCCACCTAAAACTCAACATGAGCAAGACTGAGCTCCTCATCTTCCCTCCCAAGCCCGGTCCGCTCCCAGACTTCTCCATCACCGTGGATGGCACGACCATCCTTCCCGTCCCGCAGGCCCGCAATCTCGGTGTCATCCTTGACTCGTCCCTCTCGTTCACCCCACACATCCTATCCGTTACCAAGACCTGCCGGTTTCACCTCTACAATATTGCCAAGATCCGCCCTTTCCTCTCCACCCAAACGGCTACCTTACTATTACGGGCTCTCGTTATATCCCGGCTAGACTACTGTGTCAGCCTTCTCTCTGACCTCCCTTCCTCCTCTCTCGCCCCGCTCCGGTCTATTCTTCACTCCGCTGCCCGGCTCATCTTCCTGCAGAAACGATCTGGGCATGTCACTCCCCTTCTTAAACAACTCCAGTGGTTGCCTATCGACCTCCGCTCCAAACAAAAACTCCTCAGTCTAGGCTTCAAGGCTCTCCATCACCTTGCCTCTTCCTACCTCTCCTCCCTTCTCTCTTTCTACCGCCCACCCCGCACGCTCCGCTCCTCTGCCACCCACCTCCTCGCCGTCCCTCAGTCTCGCCTATCCCGCCGTCGACCCCTGGGTCACGTCCTCCCGCGGTCCTGGAACGCCCTCCCTCCTCACCTCCGCCAAACTGATTCTCTTTCCCTCTTCAAAACCTTACTTAAAAATCACCTCCTCCTAGAGGCGTTCCCAGACTGAGCTCCTCTTCCCCCTCTACTCCCTCTGCCATCCCCCCTTTACCTCTCCGCAGCTAAAGCCTCATTTTCCCCTTTTCCCTCTGCTCCTCCACCTCTCCCTTCCCATCCCCACAGCACTGTACTCGTCCGCTCAACTGTATATATTTTCCTTACCCTATTTATTTTGTTAATGAATTGTACATCGCCTTGATTCTATTTATTTGCCATTGTTTTTACGAGATGTTCTTCCCCTTGACGCTGTTTAGTGCCATTGTTCTTGTCTGTCCGTCTCCCCCGATTAGACTGTAAGCCCGTCAAACGGCAGGGACCGTCTCTATCTGTTGCCGACTTGTTCATCCAAAGCTCTTAGTACAGTGCTCTGCACATAGTAAGCGCTCAATAAATACTATTGAATGAATGAAAGGAAGAGGACAGGGTTTGGGAGGGAAGAGAAGGAGCTCAATTTTGGACATGTTGAGTTTTAGGTGGCGGGCAGACCTATGTATATATCTGTAATTCATTTATTTACTTTGATGTCTGTCTCCCCCTCTAGACCTCAAGTCTGTTGTGGGCAGGGAATGGGTCTGTTTAGTGTTGTATTGTACTCACCGAAGAGCTTGGTACAGTGTGCTACACACTAAGTGCTCAATATGACTGAATGAAAGATTCAATTTATAAAATACTCAAGTCCTTTTCATATCAATCAAGGTACAGGATGTTTTCCTGTCATTATCCTAGACAGATAATGAAGATATCTCTCAATCTCAAGATCATTCACTAGAATCTGAGCCAAGTGGTCCCACTCCATTGCTGTCAGGCTTCTATCAGTGTCTAGAATGGGCCTTTGCCTTTCCAGTAAATAGTGATCATTATACCGAGTCACCTATGACAAGTTCTTTTGTCAGCCTTTTTCAGTCAAGCAAGGGACAGCAAGAGTCATAAAAATCATATCAGCTTCACATGGGTACCACAAAAAAGCAATTAGTGGTTTCTGTGGTTAGAAAAGCTTCAGGTGGTTTTCCAATCATTATTACACATTCACTTATTTCCTGGTAGACATTCTAGATGGGTTAAAAATCTAAAGAGAGAAAAGCCAAATTCTAGAACTGGGTGTTGGTGATAATAGCTTCTGATTCCCTGATCCCAGGCCGTTGCCTTATACCCCAATGTAGTTCAACTCTGTTCCCGCCTTGCTTCTTTTCAGGTACATTCTACCTGGGATGAAATCAAGAATCTTGAGCCAACAAATTGATCATATTTCCAGAACAATCTTGTTCTCTTTTGACATTTTGATCTTTTCCCTATGTTTTTTGCTCCTTTGTTTGCAAATAAACTGCCTATATGGTGCTTTGCAATATTGAACATGGAGAGAATTGTTTTGTGGAAAACTGTTTGAAGATCTATGAAAAAATAACATTACTCATCTCTTCCCCTCTAAACGTAAATACCTTGTGGGCAGGGAATGTGTCTGTTATATGGTTGTGTTGTAATCTCCCAAATAGTACAGTGCCCTGAACAAACTGAGCGCTCAAATATGCTTGATTAATCATGCAAACCAAACAGAAAACAATCCTTGCTGATGGGTTTCAGGGAAGAATGTCTTGTTCAGTTTGTGATTCTCTTAAAAATGAAACCATAAAATGTCCAACTCACATACCGGTAATATCAACTGCATTTATTGAGTACCCACTGTGTGCAGAGAACTGTACTAAGATTTAGGAACACGGAACAGAAAATTGTATTATCAGTAGGTATTTTCTTTTCAATACTGGCTCCTTAGACTTTGAACTTACAGTACTGTTAGCAGGGATAGTTATTTCAAAAAGCTGAATGGTTATTTTTAGAAAGATCACTATTTTCTTGTGTTGACAGATAACTATCATCACTATTCATTTTCCTAAGGATAATGGCTTATGCGAGTGAGAGGTAAAAATCAATGGCATAAGTGACTATCTGCCAGTGAAATCAATTGTTTCTACAATTTTAAAATTTGCTCACCATATATTGGCAAAGATTATGATAATGAGGCAAAAAACCCAGTACTAAGGCGCAGTCTTCAGAGACATAGTTCTAAAGGTTTGATAAATATCGAGTGGCAGATAGAAAATAAAAAAGAATATTGCTTTTAAAAAGCAAACCAAGGGATGTCAAGCAAGGTGCACCTAACAGTCGTTGGGAAAATTACTGGTAGAGATGGAATGCACATGGATGAGCAAAAAAAAAAAAAAGATTTTTATTTTCCTTCAGTATTCACATTCAGAGGCTAGAAAAAAGGTGTAAAGGTTCCTTTCCAATGTAATGTCATGAACTATGATGCCCCACCAGCATTATAGCCATGATGTGGCTAGTGTCAAAAGCTACTTTACACATAATGAGCACAGATTGACCTATTGGGGATGGCAGTGAAATTTCAAATACAAAAGAAATGATATCTGCCCCTGTAATCTAGAGAGCAGCTTTGCCCTCAAAAATCCAATATTGCTCAAAAAGGTATGGAAATACAGGTGGCACCTCTCCCACCATTGTGGAGTCTGTATGAGGCTAACCAATGCTTATTTGAAAGAGAATCCTGAACCCACATGTTTATTCATGGGGCCAATGGACAGAACCTTATTTCAATCCAGTGAAAGGGGATTTGCACCTAATTCTTCCTGTTGTAATTTTTTCAGGTGGGCAGAAAGCTGTTCTGGGGAGCTTGTGCTGATATGAGTTTGTGATTGACTGCCCAGGAATATTTCTGGACTGGCCCAGGGGTCTACCCAGTTGATTCCTCCTGCCACAGTGAACTGGGTATACTGAACTGCTCCCCCAAATCCAGATCTGAGCAGGTGCTGATGTCATGGTTTCCACAGCAGGTGTGTTCACAAATGTCACCCAATCTGCACAACTGTCTCCTTAGAAGCATTGATTTGATACTAACTGTGCAAATTCACATAAATGACAATTTCCTCTGGAAAAAAAAAATCCTCTCTAAAAAAAAAAAAGACTTATACTGCTCAGATCTGGCTAATGAATGACAGTGGTTTAACCCTAGAGCCTAACTATCATGCTACTGGTGACAACAGACCCTGAAGGTTGGACCCTCTGCAAGAACAGGATTTAAACAGATAAAACTCAGATGACATTTGCAGCAAAGCAACTGGTGAGTCTATTTAACATAGCTATGTTTGGGTTCAATCAATGAACCCCACTGCATTGATGTACATTGTGTTATAAACCACTTATTCATAGTAATGTCTGTCTCCCCATCTAAACTAAGCTCATAATGGGCAGGGAATGTGTCTGCTAATTCTGTTGTATTGTACTCTCCCAAGTGCCTAGCACAATTTTCTGCATATAAATACCATTCATTAATTGACTGATTAATACAGGCTCCACCACATGCCTGGGCAAGTCACTTAGCTTCTCTGCGTCTCAGTTTCTCATCTGCAAAATGGGGATTTAATACATGTTCTCCCTTCTAGTTGGACTGTGAGCCCTATGTGGAACCTGATGGTCTATCTACCCCAGCACTTAATGCAGTGTTCGACATATAGTAAGCTTTTAATAAATACCACAATTATGCTATACCACCTTCCTCTTTATCTTGCCACCTGTACCAATCATTGGCGATGTCCATCCACATTTACTACCCTACAGACACCACGGCCTCTTGCTTCTCCACTCTCCTCAACTTGGTTGACTGCAATTCCAGCAGACATTGGCCAAGCATCTACAAGGTCACACCTCACACCTTGTAATTATTAAATGCTGTTTGGCCTCATCACAAAGCTCATCCAATGCATCATCTGTGAACTATCATCCTAACACCACAGCCTGCTAAACCTCTATCCAGTCCATGTCTTCTTCCCCTCCAAAACTGCCTTTGGGCCCCATTGAGCCATCTGATATTTTAGCCCTCTCTATTTTTCCCAAACTAAATTGAGTCTCTTTTCTTCAATAGCAACCCTGCTTACCCAAGCTTGAGGGTTCACACCCTCAAAGCCACCATTTCCACAACTCCCAACTTTATCATTGTTCTGTCATTCTTACCATACCAACCTCCAGCCCTAGATCTGCTACAGAGATTGTGTCCTCTGCTTCTACTCTCATCCTGGCTCTGCCATTTGTCTGCTGTGTGACCTTGGGAAAGTTACTTCACTATTCTGGGCCTCAGTTACCTTATCTGGAAAATGGGGATGGAGACTAAGCCCCACATGGGACAGGGACTGTGTCCAACCTGATTTGCTTAGAGAAGCAGCATGGCTCAATGGAAAGAGCCTGGGCTTGGGAGTCAGAGGTCATGGGTTTGAATCCCTCCTCTGCCATTTGTCAGCTGTGTGACTGTGGGCAAGTCAATTAACTTCTCTGTGTCTCAGTTCCCTCATCTGTAAAATGGGGATGAAGACTGTGAGCCTCACGTGGGACAACCTGATTACCCTGTATCTACCCCAGCGCTTAGAACAGTGCTCTGCACATAGTAAGCATGTAACAAATACCAACATTATTATTATTATTATTATGTATCCACCCTAGTGCTTAGTACAGGGCCTGGCACATAGTAAGCTCTTAAATACCGTTTATTATTATTATGCCACTGAGGAGTCTTGAAGGGCAACCAAAATCCATGCCGACCTTTACCACTACAGATATACCCTTTCATGAGACAACTCTGACATGTCAACCACAAAAAAAACAATACTCTTGTTCCTCCCTCAATTTCAATCTCCATTGCTCCAAAATTACTCCATGAAATATTTCAGGCCTTCAACTCTCTTAAAGCCTTCAGTATCCCCATCTTCTCCCTCTCTAAATCCATCCCTTCACATCTAGACTAAAATCCAATTTTAACAAAACTCACTCAAGTAAAACAATCCCATTTTTTTTAAGCCTCCCCAAAACTATAGTGAACATTTTTCCCATTTCTTAAACATGGAGTCTAAACCTGAAATGTATTCATATGGCTGAAACTTTACATTTACCCTTGACTTCAGTTGAATACTAAAATCTTGCATGTCCCAAAGCCAAATGTTTGAAATCAATTCAGCTACTTGAGAGCTCAATTCAGCTACTTGAGAGAGAATTCACCATGATGATGATCATTATCAACAGTACTGATGGAATGCCTACTATAGAAGCAGTGTGGTTTAGAGGATAGAGCATGGGCCTGGTAGTCAGAAGGGCCTGGGTTCTAATCCTAGCTCTTCCACTTGTCTGCTGTGTGACCTTGGGCAAGTCACTTCACGTCTGTGGGCCTCAGTTACCTCATCTGTAAAATGGGGATTAAGAGTGTGAGTACCATGTGGGTTAGAGACTGTGTCCAACCTGATTAATTTGTATCTTCCCTGGTGCTTAGCACATAGTAAGCGCTTAACAAGTACCATTATTATGATTATTATATTATTACTATGTGTAGATATGTGCAGAAAATTATTTTCAGATCTTGGGAGTAAACAGAGAAAATAGAAGACAGAGTACTTGGCTTCTAAAAAGCAGCGTACAATAAAAGGGAGCAGATAGGCAAACAGAAAATATACAATTTCCTTGCAGCCTAGGGCATAGGTCTGCTAAAAATAACCTGCCTCCCACCAGAGACCAGGGACTGTGGGGAAAAGAGGAGTTGCTTAGATTTCAGTTCTGACACCCACTGCCCTTTCCAGGACCTCTACATTAGCGGTAGTAGCCAGGTGTTTCATGACTCGGAGCACTCCCTGAAAATTATGTATGATAGGTTAGTTCTGATCATTTTGGCAGTCAGAAAATATACTCTATTTGAAGCCAAAGCTATCTTTCTGCTGTATCTCAATTAATCAACCCAAGGTGTGTTTTATGAATTATCCAGAAAATCTGTAAGCATATTTAGCACCTAAGAGTAATCCTATCATGCCAACCTGCTTGCTTGTCAGAAAGCATATTTTAACCTCCCAAATAATTTTCTCATGAAAACTTATGCATTCACATCATTGCATGGTGCCACAGAGGATTATAGAGGCAGATGAAGCAGATGCTTGGGAAGTCTTTCCCCATGCATATAGAATACCTTTCAGCATGGTTTTTATTTTTAATAGTCCCTTGAAATTTGAGATTAGTAACCTTTATTATATTTTCCTGGATATTGGAGGCATCATGGTCTATTAGGATTAATATATAAATATTTAGGGCTGAATGCTAATTTTCAAAAATGAGTATTATTTACCATATAGATGGCAAATATTTCACATCTATGATAGATCGTGTTACTCATTTTTAGTTCCTGCATTATTGAACCAAGGTGGTCAATGGATCTTTCAGAATTATGATAATCAGTCATGTCAATTCCTCAATTTAGCATACATACTAAATTGCAAAACATACATCACTGAGATGATATGAAAATCAATTTGTGCATGCTTGCACACACGCAAACTGTGCATATAAAGATTGATTTTCCAACATCTTAGACTACAAACTAGAAAACAATGGAAATCTGTAAAATCCAAATATACTACAAACTGGAAAACAATGGAAATCTGTAAAATCCACATATGCCATTTTATTTTTAAAATACTATGGTAATCACAATCCCACTCCCCAGATGAAAAGTAAATGTGAATTGTAATGAATTGATTTCCGATTATGAGTTGTAAACTGGAAATATGCAATTAACACATTTTAAAGGGATAATAACGGACAATAATTGTAATTGTAATAACAGTAATTGTGGCATTTTTAAATGCTTACTATGTAGCAGGCACTGTATTAAGTGCTGGGGTAGATACAAGCAAATCAGGTCAGACACAGTCCCTGTCCCACATGAAGCTCATAGACTTAATCCCCATTTTGCAGATGAGGTACCTGAGGATAGAGAAGTGAAGTGACTTGCTAAGGTCACACGGTAGGCAAGTGGCAGAGTCAGAATTAGAAAGCAGGTCCTTCCGACTCCCAGGCCCTTCCTCTATCCACCAGGCCACACTGCTTCTCTAAGTAGCTTATTTTGTTAATGAATTGTACATCGCCTTGATTCTATTTAGTTGCCATTGTTTTTACCAGATGTTCTTCCCCTTGACTCTATTTATTGCCATTGTTCTTGTCTGTCCGTCTCCCCCGATTAGACTGTAAGCCCGTCAAACGGCAGGGACTGTCTCTATCTGTTGCCGACTTGTTCATCCCAAGCGCTTAGTACAGTGCTCTGCACATAGTAAGCGCTCAATAAATACTATTGAATGAATGAATGAATAACTTCTATTTACTATTAAAGCAAAAAGTGCTTCCTTGTTCATGAAAACTACTTTCAACAATGGTTTCAAATCTGAACAAAATCATAACAGAAAGTTATTTCCTTTGTTCTCAAAAGATAAACCCATATCAATTTAGCGATGATTAATCTCCACATCCCTAGTCATCTAACCCCATCAACCACTTTAGCACATGTATACTGGTTTATGTATTCTATTTTTTTTTCTTATTTTTACTGTTACTTCCCAGCAGATAAACCAGTATGGAGCACCACAATCAAGAAAATAGTTTTTTATGAACAGATAAGGATTGAGAGACGGTACTATAATAATAAATAATAATAATAATAGTTGTTAAATGCTTACTATGTGACAAGCACTGTAGAGAGGTACATACCAGATAATCAAGAGGGACTCAGCTCCTGTCCTATATGGTGCTCCCAGTCTAAATAGGAGGGAGGGCAGGTGGTGAATCCCCATTTTACAGATGAGGAAACCAAGGTACAGGCAAGTTAAGTGACTTGTGCAAGGTCATATAGCAGGGAAGGGGCAGGGACAGGATTATTGAATAAATGAATGAATGATTAGAACTGAGGTCCTTTTGTTAATTAATGGTGTTTGTTAAGCACTTACTATATACCAGGCACTGTATTAAGCACTAGGATAGATACAAGATCATCAAGTTGGACACAGTCCCTGTCCCACATGGGGCTCACAGTCTTCATCCCCATTTTACAGATGAGAGAACTGGGGCATAGAGAAGTTAAATGACTTGCACAGGTCCCACAGCAGTCAAGTGGTAGAGCCGGGATTTTTCTTTCCACTAGGTCATGCTTATAGTACATAATTATAGTATAATTATAGTTCCCTGAGGGGTAAAGAGAAAATTTAGAAATGCTAGATGGCAGATTCCTAACCATGAGGATGGCACCACTCGATGGTTCCCCCAAAACTCTAGCACCACTGCCAAAGAAACTGCAGGCTGTGAGCTCATCATGGACAGGGAGTGTGTCTGTTGTTGTATTGTACTCTCCCAAGTGCTTAGTACAGTGCTTTGCATACAGTAAGTGCTCAATAAATGATTGAATGAATGAACAATAATAATGATTGTATTTGTTAAGCGCTTATTATGTGCCAGGCACTATATTAAGTGCTGGGTTGGATACAAGCAAATCCTTATCCTATGTGGGGCTCACAGTCTCAATCCCCATTTTACAGATGAGGTAATGACTATTGGCCCGACCCCATATGGTATGTCTATGCTTTTCATGTGTCAGTCCCCTGAAAAGAACACTTTTCCCAACCTTACAGGACAGCATTTATATGGAACTTGGTGCTATTGTTGATAAAGCATGGCATTCCAAGAAATTCCTGATTCAACTTTCAGTTCAGTCAAGTGGCTGCCTGTTTCAGGAATTCAAATGAAACACAGTAAGCACTTAAGAAATACAACAATTATTATTATTAAATGACTACAGTCCTAAGTTACTGATGACTGGCAGGCCCATGGGGGTGCCACATTAAAATCCTGAGGACAAAACTGGATCAGCTGCACACCCTGTCTCAGGTCCTCAGAATACTAATATTTATTTCAAGGAAAGGGGGGAGCAGCAAAATTTAAAGATCTCTGTATATACATGTTATGGGGTGGGTAGCAGTGATTACCCAAATGCTTAGGTAACATGCAAGTGCAAAAGTGGCAGCTGGGAGGGAACTAGGGTGGGGAAATTTGTGATTCATCAGGGAAAGACTTCTGGAGATGTAATTTCAGAAGGGATTTGAAGATGAAGAGAGTAATGGCCTGCTGTTTGTTAGAGGGAGGGAGTCCCAGGCAGAAGGGAAGGTGTGATCGAGAAGTAAGTGGAGAGAAAGATGAGAATGAGGAAATGTGAGTAGATATGACAGACAACTAAATATATCTCTCTCATTCCATATACTCCAGACCACCACACTTCCCACCTTAAAAATCTTACTAAAATCACATCTCCTCAAGAGGGCTTCGCCAATTAAGCCCTCTTTTCCCCAATTCACTCGCCCTTCTGCGTCGCCTATGACCTTGGCCTTCTACCCTTTAAGCACATGATATTCACCCAACCCTCAGACCCACAGTACTTATATATGTAGCCATAATTTGTCTATATTATCATTCATCTTCTCCTCTAGACTGTAAACTCTTTGTGGACAGGTAACATGCCTACCAATTCTGATGTATTGTACCCTCCTTGGTATATTAAATAATAATAATAATAATAATAAAAATAAAAATGGTATTTGTTAAGTGCTTACTATGCACCAAGCACTTTTCTAAACGCTGGGGTATATACAAGGTCATCAGGTTGTCCCACGTGGGGCTCACAGTCTTAATCCCCATTTTACAGATGAGGGAACTGAGGCACAGAGAAGTGAAGTGATTTGTCCAAAGTCACACAGCTGACAAGTGGAAGAGCTGGGATTAGAACCCACAACCTCTGACTCCCAAGCCCGTGTGCTTTCCACTAAGCCCCGCTGTTAAGCACTCACTAAGCACTGGGGTGGATACAGGATAATCAGGTCTCACATGGAACTCACAGTCTAACTAGGAGAGAGAACAAGCATTGAATTCCCCTTTTGCAGATGAGAAAACTGAGGTACAGAATAGTGCCTTGCCTAAGGTCACAGAGCAAGTACGTGACAGAGCTGGGATTAAAACCCAGATCCTCTGACTCCCAAGCATGTGCTCTTTCCAGTGGGCCATGCTGCTTTCAGAGCATTGCAATAAAACCATGTCCTTGTAAAACATTAAAGGTGATTTGATCAGATTCAATTGAATTCCATGAATTTGATTCATTTTCTTAAGTGGTATTAATGACACCTATTCAATTCCATATTATGGAAGATTTTATTTAATTATTTTGGAATGAAAATAAGGTACCCTTAACTATTAAGCAAGTACGAGTTCTTCTGTCTTAGAGGATCACTTATCTGTGAAATATATTTAGCTATGAAAGTACATTTTTATAAGTGTACAAAAGGGAGGTAGCATGGTCTAGTGGAAAGAATACAAGCTAGGGAGTCAGAAGACCCAAGTTTTAGCTCTAGTATTGGCCTGTTTTGGGACCCTGGGCAAGTCTCTTAATTTCTCTGGGCCTCAGTGTCCTCATCTGTAAAAATGGGAGTAAGATTGCTATCTCCACGTGGGACAGAGCCTGTCCAACTGAGAACCTTGGATCTAGCCCAGCATTTAGCATATTTTGAATGCCATAAAAACTATTATTATTTTATTCAAGGGTGATATTTTAAATTCAAGGAAGATATTTTTGGATTAATATTATCTGCCACCCTCTGACTGGCAAACTCAAACACAATCATCTCTTGGCAACACAGAACTAAATGTTGTCACTGAGTTTTGCTTTCTAGACAGCCCACTGTCCAGTGAAACAAGGTTTGACAAAGAGATAGCAGTAGTAATAGTTTTAAGTGCCTGCTTGTGGAAAGCACTTGGGCTAAATGCTGGAAAAGGAGTGCACAGTTGAGATTGAGACATAGTCTCTGGTCCCCAGGGGATTTACAATCTAAGAAGAAGGGAGGTGGTGGGGGAAGCAACAGATGCATGAAGAATGATGAAACAAAAATAGAAAAGACAAGAATGGTGATAAATAAGGCATGAATAGTGGGGATTCTGACACTTCATGATGGAGATTAACAGTCCCAGATGTCACAGCTGTAGGCATGGGGACGGCCTGCCCAATGTCCTAACACTTGAGAAGGCCTCACTTATTTGAGTTTTTCCCAAGCTGGAGCAAGAACCATTGGGAAGGCCAGTGGCATTGGGTTGCAACAGCCTCCCCGCTGCATGGTGGGCACCAGAGGTTGGGGGTAAGGGGAAGTGTAGCAGTCTAACAGTGTTTGACTCATTTAATAATAAAACAATAATGGTACTTGTTAAGTGCTTACTATGTGCCAAGCACCGTTCTAAGCACTGGGATAGATACAAGGTAATCAAGATGCCCCACATGGGGCTCACAGTCTTAATCCCCATTTTACAGATGAGGTAACTGAGACACAGAGAAGTTAAGTGACTTGCCCACAGTCACACAGCTGCCAAGTGGCTGAGCCAGGATTCAAACCCATAACCTCAGACTCCCAAGCCCATGCTCTTTGTACTAAGCCATGCTGCTTCTCAACTTCTCATCTGTGGGCTAGAAGACTAAATCAAGGCTAATTTTGACAGAGCATGGTTTTATTTGGTTCTTCTCGATAACTGTGAAGCCCAGGCCTTCCACACATTCTACATCTGACTTCTGGGCAGTTTCATTAATGCCACCTATGAGTAATACTTAAAAGCAAGTAGTAAGACAGAATCCCTAACAATGCACTCCTGAAACCTGAAGTCATTCATCAGCATTAATTCAGTGCACCTTAGCAGGGAGGAACTTGTGAGGGAAGTGGATAAAAGCAAAATAACTCAATAGCTGCTCTTTGGTGAGTTGGAATGGGGAAGGGGACCAAAAACAATGATGCAATGAAACAAGATCTCAGATAATAATAAGAATAATGGTATTTGTTAAGCACTTACTATGTGCCAGGCACTGTACTAAGTGCTGGGGTGGATAGAAGCAAGTAGGGTTGGACACAGTCCCTGTCCACGTGGGGCTCACACTTTCAATCCCCATTTTACAGATGAGGTAACTGAGGCACAGAGAAGTTAAGTGACTTTCCCAAGATCACAGCAGACAAGTGGCAAAAGCAGGGATTAGAATCCATGACCTTCTTATTCTCAGGCCCGTGCTCTCTCCACTATGCCATATATGAAATACAGTTGACTGATGAAAGACAGCAGCAGAAAGTAGATTGGTGCAGCAATTAGAAAAGTGGTGTCTCAGAGAAGACTGGGACAAACTAAGCACAGAGAGGCAGAATTGGAGATGGTGGTAGTAGGTAGGAAGCAGTTTTGCAAATATTGTCAGTAACCCACCCTGTGAGCCCCACAGGGATCAACCTGATTTGCTTGTATCCACCCCAGCACTTAGAACAGCACCTGGCACATAGTAAGCTCTTAATGAATACCATAATTGTTATAATGCAGATAATAATGATAATGACAGTACTTAAGTGCTACTATGTGCCAAGCACTGTTCTAAGTGCTGGGATAGATACAAGGTAATCAGGTTGTTCCACGTGGGGCTCACAGTCTTAATCCCCATTTTACAGTTTAGGTAACTGAGCCACAGGGAAGTTCAGTGACTTGCCCAAAATCACACAGCTGACAAGTGGCAGAGCTGGGATTAGAACTCATGTCCTCTGACTCCCAAGCCCGTGCTCTTTCCACTAAGCCACAGAAGCACTTATGTGCCAAGCACTGTTATAAGTGCTGGGGTGGATACAAGCAAATCAGGTTGATCCCCATGGGGCTCATAGTGTGGGTTACTGACAACACTATGCCATCCACTATGTAGGTGAGAGGTGAGGAGGGCCCGATCAAGGAGTGGATGTGGCTGAGGGGTGAGGAGGAAGGATAAGGAAAGATTTGGGGTGGGGGGCTAACACTCCCCAACCTTGGACCCCTTCCAGCTAGCTCTGCATCCCTTGAGAGTGTTTTCTTGAGTTTGTGTGCCTGTAAACACCTGAGGAATGTCTCGACTTTGGGAGAGTGGAGCATCGGTGTGTGGATGAGGGTGAGAGGGATAAACACTATTGATTGAGCTTCCATCTCTGCCAACAACTAATAATGATGTTGCTATTTATTAATCACTTACTATGTTCCAAGACCTGAGCTAAGCATTGGGGGTACATAATAGATAATTTACTGTGTCTTGATTTCACATTTCACAGCCAACCCTTGCTCACATCCTCCCTCTAGTTTGGAATTCCCCCTTTACATATGACAGACTGCCACCCCTCCCCGTCTTTAAAGCCTTATTAAAACCACATCTCCTCCAGGAAGCCTTCCTTGAGTAACCTCTTGTCTCTTTTCCCTTCCTGTGTTGTCTATGCACTTGGGTCTGTAAACCTTTAAGCACTTTGATACTCTACCCCCACCTTCAGCATTTATGCACCAATTCTTATATCCTGCTGCTTCCCTTATATGAAATTTATTTTATTTCCTGCCTCCCCCACTGCCTCCTTGAGGGTGAGGATCATGTCTACTAACAATATTGTATTGTACTCTTCCAAGTCCTCCTCTCAGGGTGGCACCTGGAGAGTTTCCAGTACTCGACCACTCTCGGCTATGGGAGGGAGAGTCAAGCAGAGGCATAACCCCTCCATTTCTAGTTTGGGCAGTGGCTAGAGAGTGGAAGGAAATCTGCTATAAGTCAAAACTCACCCCTGCTGGGCAGCAGTGGCATGGGAGAGACTCGAGGACTCAACTGTAAACCACTTCTGTATTTTTACCAAGAAAGCTCTATGGACACATTACCACAATGGTTGCAGATGGTGAGCAGGGCATTCTGGGAGGGATGTGTCCGTGGTGTCGCTATGGGTCGGAAACGACTAGACAGCATAAGACAAGGTAAGATTTTTCCAAGTGCTTATTACAGTGCTGTGAACACAGTAAGTGATCAACAAATGCCACTGAATGGTATTAGAGTACTTGTCCCACACAAAACTCATACCCTAAGAGGCAAAGAAAATATTTTATGCCCATTTTACAGATTAGGAAGTTGGGGCACAGAGAGATTAAGTGACTTGTCTGGAGTGAAACAGTAGTTGGATAGCACAGATGGGTCTAGAACCCTGGTCTTCTGACTCCCAGACCAATGTTTATAATTCCACTAGAACATACTGCCCCTGACCATGTCCCTGATATGCTAAGGGAGGTATAAACAATAATAATAGACAACAATAACGAGATGAATATAATAACTGCCACTCAAATTTGTAGGTTACTTTAGTGTTCCAAAGGCCCCTTTGCATTCATTCCATTTTTTAAATCTCACACTATCCTAGTGATGTAGATTTAAATATTCTCATTTTATAGATAAGGTTGGGAGAAGGAATGCAAACACAGCTGTGTGTGGCGGGGTGGGGGTTGGGCAAAGCAGTACAGGGAATTTTAGATATTCAAAGAAAGTTTGTGGCATTCTTTTCTAAACATCACTTGTACTTTACAAGATTTAGTATTTTATGGCAATTCATCAGTGTATATTAGAATGAAGCAGGACTAAAAGGAGATGTCTAAGCAAATGACAAAAAATATTAAGACCTAAAAAAGCCTTAATTAAGACCCACTTAGTCCAATAGAGCTTGAAAATATCAATGTCAATTGATCAATAAAAGGTATTAGCTGAAGGAAATGAGACCAGGATAAGTGAGAAAAGACTTGACAGTAATCAAGCCAATATACCATGGATTGTAATGGGGACTATGCCACCACCATCACATATACAAGTACAAGCATCTAGTATGAACTCTGTCCTTGACAGAAATTACATTTCGTCTTAAAACATACAGGTCCTTGAGAAAAAACTATTGATTTAATATTCAAATGGCAAAACTATCAAAGGGACTCAGACTTATTAGGACTTTTAAACTTATCACATATTTGAAGTACAGTAAACCTGTGACAGGCACATGGTGAGTGTATGTATGCCAGGAAATAAATTGCCTGACTTGTCACAGGTAAAAAGCCAGTTATTTAACCAAGCTAGAGCAATAAAAGATGCAATAATATAGATCCACAGTGCTCTGGTACTATCTCTGCAGCTACAAAAATGGTTAGTGATTGGTATTTTCAAACACTTTCTGCATTACCAAGGAGATTTCTTACCCTCTTCACTCTTGCAGCTGCCATCGTGGCCTACATAACAAACAAAATTTACTCAGTAGTTACTAGAACCCTATCTGTTGGTGATATTAAGTACTTTGTAAAAGGTATGAAAACAGGTCTCAGTGTTGCCCTTTCAACTTCACCTGCATCTCTATCCTTCAGAGGGCTGCAGGACAGAGGTGTTAATTGCCTATGGTACAATTATTTGATTGGATTATGGGTGTGCCTGGGCACCCCTTTTTCATCATTCTCCATACAGTTGAATGGGTTGATTTCATTAATTCATTCAATAGTATTTATTGAGCGCTTACTATGTGCAGAGCACTGTACTAAGCGCTTGGGATGAACAAGTCGGCAACAGATAGAGACAGTCCTTGCCGTTTGACGGGCTTACAGTCTAATCGGGGGAGTCGGACACTCTAATGATTGGTTCCTGCAGATGAAATATAATTCCCTTGAATCAGGCCAATATTATGATAAAATATGAAGGGGACAATTTCACTATGTCTCAAGCCCCCAGTCCATACCAACCAGGGTCTCCTGGACTAGGGAAGCCTCTGAGACACGTAGTAGACAAAACACACCAGCATTGATCACCAAGGTTACTGTGGAGAGTTTTTACTTAACTTTACCAGCATGCAATGGTGTAACACATACTCACACCACTCTACCAACATTCCAATACCAGTCTGTGGTCAAAGGAGTCCATTCTACCAATGCTTCTTCTTTCTGCTTCCGAGTGCTGCTGCCTTCTGCTATTCCACATGCTTCTCTACATGCCTCTGTCTACCTACCCTTTGTGTAAAGCGACCGACCACCTTTTATATGCCTTAGGCATTGCAGCTGGGGATCTACTTGACAGGTAGTGATTAGTCCAGGCCCATTACCAGGTAGAATGGGGAGAGGCTACACCTCCCTCCTTGCTCCACCCCCACAGGCCTGCAATCACCTGTCCCAGCTAGAGCCCATCAGTGCCTTTGTAAGTCTCCCCCTTGTTGTTGTTCATGGGATTACAAACAGTCGCTAATAAGGCAGCCTGTTCTGGGCTCACCACACACTACAGAGATTTTATCCGACGTGCTGCATTTAGGTGTGAAGTCACATTGGGTTTCATGCAGCACATGGTTGACTAAATTCTCTGCCAGAAATGGGAAGCAATGACACTTACAATCAACTCTGACCCTTCTTCTTGAAAAAGATGATTATGGTGACATCTTACAGTTATGGAGAAAAAAGAATATGTTCTCCAAGAGAACTAGGCTCAAAGTGTCTTTTCAGTTTTTTTGCCTAATTTTCCATTGTTGATATACCTCAGGTTGCAAGATACATGAGCATTATAGTTTATGTTAAATATTTGTTCTATCAATAAATCCATTGTGATATTTATTAAGCTCTTACTCTGGGCAGAGCATTGTAATAATAATAATAATGGTATTAGTTAAGCACTTACTACATGCCAAGCACTGTTCTAAGCACTGGGGTAGTTACAAGGTAATCAGGTTGTCCCACGTGGGGCTCACAGTCTTAATCCCCATTTTACAGATGAGATAACTGAGTCACAGAGAAGTGAAGTGACTTGCCCAAGGTCACACAGCTGACATGTGGAGGAGCTGGAATTAGAACCCTGTCCTCTGACTCCCAAGCTTGTGCCCTTTCCACTAAGCCATGCTGCTTCTCAAAGTCCTTGGGAAAGTACAATACGAGTGGGTAGACCAGGAGTTCACAATCTAGTTCTCTATTTGTTCATCAGCCTGTTAGATGAAGAATTTCACTCTTCTGGAATTTTCTTATTTCCAGGTTAAAGAGAATATCTACATTTGAACATTTGTGTACCATGGTCCAAAAGAATGTTAGACTATCTTTTGTAGATTTTTTTCCCTTATAACTCTGTCTAGGACTTAAGTAATTTAGAGAAGCAGCGTGGCTCAGTGGAAAGAGCACGGGTTTTGGAGTCAGAGGTCACGGGTTCGAATCCCAGCTCTGCCACTTGTCAGCTGTGTGACTTTGGGCAAGTCACTTCACTTCTCGGTGCCTCAGTTACCTCATCTGTAAAATGGGGATTAAGACTGTGAGCCCCAGGTGACACAACCTGATTCCCCCGTGTCTACCCCAGCGCTTAGAACAGTGCTCGGCACATAGTAAGCGCTTACCAAATACCAACATTATTATTATTATTATTATTATTTTAATGCCAATGCCCATCTTTTTTTGTGCATTTAAAATGCAGCATGGAAAAACAGTGTTTCCTTTTATTCCACTTTCACAGTAGTAAGGTTTCGTTTGGAAATATCTAACAATGGGTTTTTGGTAAAAACATTTATTTGAGATATTTTAGTGTATAACCAGTCAATACATCAACTTTTGTGGCAGTTTCTGACTAGACACTATCATTGTACTAATCAATCAACTTACAGAGGCATTCAAAGTGAATCCCTCGTTGACAGACACAGAGTTAAAGCATAAAGACAGTAGAGAAAAGTAGCATTAAAAGTAACAGAAAATCAAACAGATTTAGAAACCTAGTTTTTAGAGGTCATCATGAAAAATATGCCTTATAGTCTTATACCAATATTGCCAAAGCCTCATTCCCCAAAGCAGAGTTTGGCATATAGTGGCTAAATTGGGTTTTTTTGCCCAGTAAGGGCATTTTTAGGGTACTTATTACCATTTTTGCTATATATCTTGAAATATTTCCATTATTCAACACAATTATCTGTTCTTTTCTGTGTGGCCTAGTGGAACGAGCACAGGTTTAGGAGTCAGAGGACCTTGGTTCTAATCCCAGCTCCATCACTTGCCTGTGTTGTGATCATGGGCCAGTCACATAATTACTCTATGCCTCAGTTTCCTCATGTGTAAAATGGGGATTCAATAGCTGTTTTCCCTCCTTCTTAGACTGTGAGATCCATGTGGGACAAGGACTGTGTCTGAACTGATTATCTTGTATGTATCCCAGAATTTAGTACACTGCTTGGTCACAAAGTAAACACTTAACAAATACCACAGTTATTATCATTACTGTAATTTAAAAAGAAAACTGTACTGTGTGTGTGCATGGGTGCGAGACAGAAAGAGAGAGAGAGAGAGGCTTTAGACTAATTTGTTTTCAGGATTTCATCAGTTTGAAGGAACTTAAGTCAAGGGACTAAAGGGCAACAGGATCAAGGAAGGCTATAATTAGAAGGAGTTAAACAGCAGTTTAATGATCAGAAAGTAAACAAATCTGTGATGAGGTTACCAAGAAACTTTGCTTGCTTCATTAATGAATAAAAGGGAATTTTCTTTCCAGTAAAACTGGTCTAGAGCAGTTCAAAACAGTTCAGCCCTTAACAGGTGAAAAATATTTTTGTATACCATTATCACTTGGCTAAATTTTGAAAAATTTGAGAACTATGTCAATACAAGTGAAAGCTGGCTACCAATGAGTAAGGCCTACAAAGAAGTACAAAGGCAACACAAAAATGATAATACTGCATAAAAAGGAAGAAGCATTATTAGAAGAGATGCTTTGTTTTCAACCTCAGTTCAGAGGGGATGATAATCTTTAAGGAGGGTATGTAGTCCTTTTGAGTAGCTTTCAGAGGTTGCTATTTGTTGACTAATACTTCTAGACAAACACAGTAACTTCATGAGGAAGATGTGAGCCTAGGTATCAATTCTATTGTTTTTAACTGCCACAGAGTCACTGAATTACAAGAAACAATGGCACATTTTTCTATGCCAGCAGCAAAAGGATCAAGATTTTCCCTGTCCCCTGTTACTAGGATATATGTTCTTCTGGTTGAAACATCTTCAGAGTCCTTTCATCAATGGGTAGGTAGAGAAAGATGATGAAATGTTGTCCCAGGGCCCAACTTGGAACAGGGTGGGTTCTTCAGGGGATGGGCCAAAAAAGATGGAGGAGTAGGGGGGATAGAAATAAAGAAAAAGAGAGAGAGGAAATTCATGAAGGTTTTTTTTTTATTCTTTTTGTGGAAGTGATTCTGGGCAAAAATGGTTTGCTCTAAAAAATCATGCAACAGTGTGTAAATTGAGTGAGACATCTGGGGAAAGTTGGCTAACCAATAAGATTTCAGAGACTTCTTCAGAGTGAGAAAATATTTAAGATAGCTAATGTGCTAGATATACTGGCTGGATGAGACAACAAGACCACAGCTGGTGCAAATCTCTAGGTCCTTACATGAGTAGTTTTAGGGAAGTCCCCAGGTTCTAATGGAATAACGAGATGAAACTTTTTCATCAAGAGAATGACATTTAGGCAGGTTGTTTCTTCAACCATTATGTCGCTAAAGGAGTTCCTAAAAGAAAGTTATAGCAAACCAACTATTTGATTATATATTATCTCTTCAAACTGCCTTATGAACTAAAGGAAGAGTTATAAGAGAGAGGGAAGGTCACCTTAGTATAAAGCTTTTATGTGATATCCAGAATACCATTAAGAGGCTCTATAGCTCCGTGTCAAGACTGTCTAGAGATGCCAGTTTCATTCCATGGCTCCTAAGACTTCATATCAAAGCTATAGTGACAACAACAAAAATCCCACGATGCACCTTGGAGGCACTTTGATCACTCAGAAGCTCTTGGAGTTCTACAGTTCAGTTTTCCAAGAGCACACTGGAACTGCTGGAATTCCCATGTTTGAAAAGAAAAAAAAAAGATATAGATTATTTCTAACGTTGCCTCAATGCAGGAGAAGACTGTTTAAGAAATGTAATTTATAATTTTTACATGGTAGTGATATTTATTAACCAGGGGAATGTTTAACAATTCAATACACAAGTTTCATAAAATATGGGCCTCCACAGGCAAAGTGAAATGAGAAATTAAGCCATCTAGCAAAATAAAATAAAAAAAACTAAGGGCAAAATAGGGAAGTTGAGGAATTGGCTGAAATTCATTTTCTAGCTTTCCTAGCGTCATTGATCAAATTCTCCACATAATTGGTCAAATCATCATCATCAATGGTATTTATTGAGCACTTACTATGTGCAGAGAACTGTACCAAGCTCTTTGGAGAGTACAATGCAACAGAGTTGGCAGACGTGTTCTCTGCCCTCACTGAGCTTACAGTCTAGATGAGGATGTATGCCAAACTTTGCCCATGCTGACACAGAGAACATATGGTTTCGAAATGTTGATAAATAACTGATGTATTAGTTAAGCATTTACTATGTGCCAGGAACTGTACTGAGTGCTAGGGTGGACACAAGGACATTGGGTTGGACATAGCCCCTGTCCCATGTGAGGCTCACAGTTTCAATCGCCATTTTACAGATGAGGTAACAGGTCCAGAAAAGTACAGTGACTTGCCCAAGGTCACACAGCATACAAGATGTGGAGTCAGGATTAGAATCCATGACTTTCTGACTCCCAGGCCTGGGCTCTATCCACTATGCCATGTCACCATTAACAGAATGGGAGAAATACCTGTCCAAAAGGTAGCCATATTTGACAATGGGTCACAGATTTCAAAAAGAGTGTCATTGGCTCATTCAGTAGCAAAGGCTCCATCTGAAGGAAGAAATCACCTTTATTTATGCCTATATCAGACATGAAAAACTACTGATGTGATCCTTTAATAATAATGATGGTATTTGTTAAGTGCTTACTATGTGCCAAGCACTGTTCTAAGCACTGGGGGGGATACAAGAACGAGAATCCTAGAACGAGTCGTCTACAATCGATGCTTAGAATTCCTTAACTCCCATTCTCTCCTAGGCCCCCTCCAATCTGGCTTCCATCCCCTCCACTCTACCGAGACTGCTCTCTCTAAGGTCACCCATGACCTCCTTCTTGCCAAATCCAATGGCTCCTACTCCATTCTGATCCTCCTTGACCTCTCTGCTGCCTTTGACACTGTCGACCATCCCCTCCTCCTCCATACCTTATCTCACCTTGGCTTCACGGACTCCGTCCTCTCCTGGTTCTCCTCTTACCTCTCTGGCCGGTCATTCTTGGTCTCCTTCGCTGGCGCCTCTTCTCCCTCCCATCCTTTAACTGTTGGAGTTCCTCAAGGGTCAGTTCTTGGCCCTCTTCTGTTCTCCATTTACACTCACTCCCTCGGTGAACTCATTCGCTCTCACGGCTTTGACTACCATCTCTACGCAGATGACACGCAGATCTACATCTCCGCCCCTACATCTCCCCCTCCCTTCAGGCTCGCATCTCCTCCTGCCTCCGGGACGTCTCCACCTGGATGTCGGCCCACCACCTAAAACTCAACATGAGCAAGACTGAGCTCCTCATCTTCCCTCCCAAACCCAGTCCTCTCCCAGACTTCCCTATCACCGTGGATGGCACGACCATCCTTCCCGTCTCTTGGGCCCGCAATCTCGGTGTCATCCTTGACTCGTCTCTCTCGTTCACCCCACACATCCTATCCGTTACCAAGACCTGCCGGTTTCACCTTTACAATATCGCCAAGATCCGCCCTTTCCTCTCCACCCAAACGGCTACCTTACTGCTACGGGCTCTCGTTATATCCCGGCTAGACTACTGTGTCAGCCTTCTCTCTGACCTCCCTTCCTCCTCTCTCATCCCGCTCCGGTCTATTCTTCACTCCGCTGCCTGGCTCATCTTCCTTCAGAAACGATCTGGGCATGTCACTCCCCTTCTTAAACAACTCCAGTGGTTGCCTATCAACCTCCGCTCCAAACAAAAACTCCTCACTCTAGGCTTCAAGGCTCTACATCACCTTGCCCCTTCCTACCTCTCCTCCCTTCTCTCTTTCTACCACCCACCCCGCACGCTCTGCTCCTCTGCTGCCCACCTCCTCACCGTCCCTCGGTCTCGCCCATCCCGCCGTCGACCCCTGGGCCACGTCCTCCCGCGGTCCTGGAACGCCCTCCCTCCTCACCTCCGCCAAACTGATTCTCTTCCCCTCTTCAAACCCTACTTAAAACTCACCTCCTCCAAGAGGCCTTCCCAGACTGAGCTCCTCTTCTCCCTCTACTCCCTCTACCATCCCCCCTTTATCTCTCCGCAGCTAAACCCTCTTTTCCCCCTTTCCCTCTGCTCCTCCACCTCTCCCTTCCCATCCCCACAGCACTGTACTCGTCTGCTCAACTGTATATATTTCCATTACCCTATTTATTTTGTTAATGAATTGTACATTGCCTTGATTCTATTTAGTTGCCATTGTTTTTACGAGATGTTCTTCCCCTTGACTCTATTTATTGCCATTGTTCTCGTCTGTCCGTCTCCCCCGATTAGACTGTAAGCCCGTCAAACGGCAGGGACTGTCTCTATCTGTTGCCCACTTGTTCATTCCAAGCGCTTAGTATGGTGCTCTCCACATAGTAAGCGCTCAATAAATACTATTGAATGAACAAGGGAATCAGGTTGTTCCACATGGGGCTTACAGTCTTAATTCCCATTTTACAGATGAGATAACTGAGGCACAGAGAAGTGACTTGCCCAAAATCACACAGCTGAAAAGTGGCAGACCCAGTATTAGAACCCACAACCTCTGACTCCCAAGCCCATACTCCTTCCACTGAGCCACGCTGCTTCTCTACAGATTGCAAGGCAAGCTTGAAGATTTGAGAGCCCCATAGGAATCATTTGTTTCCTCACGTTTGATTCCATAAGATTTAGGAAAAACATCTCAACAGGTAGATAAAGACATGGTCCCTCTAACAGTTAGTTACTTCATTTTGGTCTATTATTTAATTCTCTTAATTCTTACTTTCCTTCATTCTTAATGTTCTTCAGAGGTTCAATTCTCAAACATGATTAAATGAGCCTTCTAAAATGCAGTGTCCTTTTATTTCATGATTGAGGTCACTAGCATCTATCACCTAAGCTATGGAATATCTAACAAGAAATATTAGAGTGACTGTTTACAAAGACAAAAGGATAATAAACATTTAGATCAACTAGGGACTACAGTAGAGGAATTTTGCTTTTCTGAAGTAATCTCCCTTTTTAAATATGTCAAGATAATTGATATATCAGCAACTTATTATGCAAGGGTGCAAGATAGTTTGCTTTTACATTGCATTATAGTGATATAAAACTACTATTTTCTGGATTTGTGTTTTGCTAGGAGGCATCGTTCCTATTCCCCCACATTTCTTTATTTGTCATTGAAGTCCCTATGTGGTTGTTTGATCATAATGAAAAATGGATTAGGTTTAAAAGAGGATATATATTTTTCTCCCTGTTTCAATACTATTAAGCAACTATGGTCTGGGCATACTAAGGGGTGAATGATAACCAGGAGAAAATGCTCTTTAGCCACAGTTGTTAAAGATTTTGCTGGAAGAGGTTGCTCCTGGAAATGTCAATGTTTACTGTTAGTTCAGTGCTGAATTCACTTGACAATCAGTCTATAAAAGGCATTGATTGGGCACCTACTGAATGCAGAGCATTGTACTAAGCACTGGAAGAGTCCAATGGGTTAGAAGACATGTCCTGTGCCCTCGAGGAACTTACAGTCTAACAGAAGGCAGGCAGACATAAATTACTTACTATTAATGGGAGCAGGAGGAAGAACAAGGATATCGGGGAGTGTCATGAGTACATCAAAGGCAAATAGATGAACAATTACATTTGCATAAATGCAAAATAAAATTATGGCATTTATTTTGCACTTACTAAGCACTGGGGAAGGAAAAAAAGTTAGATAGATTAAAAAGTTAGACCTGGTCCTTGTCTCACATGTTCCTCACAAGTTATCCTCTCCCGATTTTACAGATGAGACCCAAAGAGGTTAAATGGCTTGTCCAAGGTGACACAGTAGGGAAGTGGTGGAAAAGGGAAAAACAAAGTATGGGAGGGGCAGTCAAAGTAGCTGTCTCTTTTGATCATAAACTCTTCTCTCCAGTCAACAACCTTTTTTCAATAAAATGAACAGAGTCTTCAGCTAATATTAGGCCTTAAGTCCCTCACTGCTCAGTTCTGGGTCCCCTTCTATTCTCCACCTATGCCCACACCCTTAGAGAACTCTTTTTCTTTCACAGCTTCAACTACCATCTTTATGTAGATGATTCCCAAATCTACATCTCCAGCCCTTCTCTATCTCTCTCTATGCAGTCTCACATTTCCTCCTGTCTTCAGGACCTCTCTACTTGGATATCCTGCTGACACCTCAAACTTGACATTTTCTAAACAGAACTACTCACCTTTCCACCCAAACTCTATCATCCTTCTGTTTCCATTACTGTAGACAAAACCACTTCCTCCCTGTCTCACAAGCCCATAACCTTGGCATTTTCTAAGACTGATCACTCTCATTCAACCCACATATTCAATCTGACACCAAATCCTGTCGGTTCTACCTTCACAACATCACCAAAATCTACCCTTTCCTCTCCATCCAAACTGCTACTATGCTGATTCAAGCACTTATCATATCCGGCCTTGACTACTGCCTCAGCCTCCTCACTGACCTCCCTGCCTCCTGTCTCTCCCCATTCCAGTCCTTCCTTCCCTCTGCTGTCTGGATCACTTTTCTCAAAAATCTTTAAGTCCATGTCTTTCCACTCCTCAAAATCCTCCAGTGGTTGCCCCGCCAGCACTGCATTAAATAGAAACTCTTTACCATTGGCTTTAAGGCACTCAATCAGCTCTTTCCTTCCTTCCTAACCTCACTAATCTCCCATTTCATTCATTCATTCAGTAGTATTTATTGAACACTTACTATGTGCACAGCAATGTACTAAGCACTTGGAATGTACAATTCGGCAACAGATAGAGACAATCCCTGCCCATTGATGGGCTTACAGTCTAATCGGGGGAGACAGACAAAAACAGTAGCAATAAATAGAATCAAGGGGATGTACATCTCATTAACAAAATAAATAGGGTAATAAAAATATATACAAATGAGCGGACGAGCACAGTGCTGAGGGGAGGGGAAGGGAGAGGGGGAGGAGCAGAGGGAAAGAGGGGGAAAAGGGGGCTTAGCTGGGGGTAGGTGAAGGGGGGCCAGAGAGGGAGCAGTTCAACCCAGCCCACCCACTTCATTCCTCCAATGACAACCTACTCACTGTACCTCGATCTCATCTTTCTAGCCGATGTCCCCTTCCTCAGGTACCTTGGAGAACAGCAATTAGTGGATACCCCTGAAGACTGTTGCTAGGCCTGACTATACCATTTTCATAATTAGCACAGAAGAGGGAGGGAGTGTGCAGTGAAATCTACAGGTTTGCAGATGACACTACCCTTTTCTAGGTGGTGAAATGTAATGCAGATAGGGAAAACTGCAAGAAGCTGAGTGGGCTGAATAATGGCAGATGAGCTTCAACTTCAACAAATGCAAAATAATATAGACAGAGAAAAATAATCCTTAACTACAGCTACCTGGTGATGAGCTGTAAGGTATTAGTCATGACCCAGAAAATAGATTTTGGAGTCATCTTCAATAGCTTCCTCTTGCTGGCACCTGCACTGTAGTAAAACTGTGGACACCTTTAGGCAGGGTATCAAAACCAAAATCCCTTTACCAGAGATTACATCAGAAGGAAAGTTGTCTTCTCTGGAACAATTTAACAGTGGCTCTAAATTTTGTTAGATTTTTTCACTGAATTAGATATTTCCCCCCTTTACATTATAGCCTTGAAGCTTTTAAGTTTCATATTTTCTTTGCATCACCTCAAAATACAACTGAGGGTCAATAAGTAAGAATTGACTGGCTGTAAGGATTAATAAACACCAGACGTGAGTTACTGAAAGAAGCTTGCTATCTGTAAGAGAGATGGGCTAACAGAATTCTCAAAAGCTATTTGAGCTCTACTATTCTACAAAATTGATGAGCCATGTGTAGCAGTTGAAAGTGGCCAGATCCAATTGATCTCATTAAATTAATTTAGTCAACTGAATATGGCAGTGATCAATTTCCAACACTATATAAGGAAATCCAGTTTTCATTGTGCAAAAAATATACGATTTTCCTAGTTCAATAATCTACACCGTTATGTCTCTTAATGACTAAATCAAGTATAGAATGGTATGCATATCCATCAGGGACTGAATTCATAGTTAATTAAGTCTGAAATAATAAATGCATGATTCCACAGAATAAGGTAAACAGCCAATTAAACTAAGATATGGTATACATTTTCCCTCCTCATTAGTCAAAGCATAAAGCATTTAAATGTCGCCTAAATAATTTACTAGTGTAAAAATAAAGGGAAAAGCTTAAAACATTAATAGGGTACTTTACAACCCTGTAGTCAATAAGTTGTTATATGACGGTTTGGTAAATAATTTATGGCTCCATTCAGCAGAAATGGTCTGCAGCTTTCTGCACTGCGGAAACCCTCAGAAGCTCTGCACTGGCTTCGCCACCTTGATAAACAATTCTAAATCAGTTTTAGACAATGTGGATTCTCGAGTCTCCGTTGCCAGTAATCCTATCCTGCTGCTCTGTGCATGACCTGTGTATGTTTCACTTTGAAGCTTTTCAGATTAGAGAACAGGAAAGGAGTTTATCTCTTAAGGCATCTTAACCACTCATGGGTTTGGTGGTACATAGAAGATGTGAGTGCACAAGTCTTTATATGTCAGTGCCTGACAGGGAGGGAACTCTAGGGCCATGATTGCCCAATCATAATTATCTTGGTATTTCATGCCAAGTTGCCTTTTTCAGATAAATCTGAGGAGGCAGAGAGGTCAGAGCCTCAGTAGAAGTCATTCAAATTGGCTTTCTGTGAAGCCAAGATTCCCCAGATATCTGATAACCCACAACTTATTATTATTGTTAGGATATTTGTTAAGTGTTTACTATGTGTCGAGCACTGTTCTGAGCACTGGAATGAATGCAAGTTAATTAGGTTGGACACAGTCCCTGTTCCACATGGGCTCACAGTCTGTGCAGGAGACAGAAAGGTATTGAATCCCCATTTCACCAGTGAGGAAACTGAGACACAGAGAAGTTAAGTGATTTGCCCAAGGTCACACAGAAAGCAATGGGCTGAGAAGAATTAGAACCCAGGTCCTCTGACTCCCAGGCCAGTGCTCTTTCCACTAGGCCAAGCTGTTTCTCAGGTCTTACTGGTTCTTGTTGAAGATAGCTTCAGTAGCTCTGTTCTGAGGCAGACAGGAATAGACAAAGGGTTCCCAATGAGTGTGCTGTAATTTGCACTAATTTGCAGTAGTGTAATTTGATGTCCCCCAGTTGTGTTTTAGGAGGTCTGAGTATCACTGTGCTTTATTATTGTTCTTGCACCACTGCATACCTGAATATGCTTGTGCATGCTCAAGGTGAGCCAGGTCCTTGCCAATCCCCATTCATTTTCTACAGCAAGCTCCTATGCAATAGCACCACCAAGAGAAATAGCCAATTGAAGGCAAATTTTGCAGGAGAAGAAGGGAGTAGTAGAATTATCCGAATGATCATGACTTCAATCCTCTGCTGGGCACACCTGGTTCTACTGCCAGGTTTTGGCTACAGAACCTTTGGGGTGAGGGACTCTTCAGAGGCCTGGTGGAGATTGTACTCTCCAGAAAAGGCAGGGTTTGTGCTCCTTGTGAGCATGGGTTGCATCAGCCTATTCTATTGTACTTCCTCAAGCATTTACTACAGTGCTCTACACACAGTAAGTGCTCAATCAATACCACTGAATGATTGCTGGGGTGAGGGTGGAGGATTATGGAAGGCTACACGACAGGAGTGCAGGCTGCCTAAACTACGTCTGATTGGATTACTGCCATTCTGAGTGTTCCTTTATGATCTATCTTAACTCTCTTGGAGAACTCATTCGCTCCATGGCTTCAACTAACATTACTATGTGGCTGATTACCATATATACATCTCCAACCCCAGACTTTCTCCTTCTCTACAATCAACACATTCCCTCCGATGTTCCACCAACACAAACTAAACATGTCCAAAACTGAACTCCTTATCTTCCCACCCAAACCTTGTCCTCCGCCAGTCTTTTCCATCACTGTAGACAATAGCACTATCCTTCCTATGCCACAAGCCCATAACCTTGGTGTTGTCTCAACTCATCTCTCTCATTCCACCCATGTATTCAATGCTGGGAAGCAGTGTGGCCTAATGGATATAGGACAGGGCCTGGGAGTCAGAAGGACCTGGGTTATAATTCCGGGTCTGCCACTTGTCTGTGGTGAGACCTTGGGCAAGTCACTTAACTTTTCTGTGCCTTAGTTACCTGTAAATGGGGCTTAAGATTGTGAGTCCCCCGTGGGACAGGGACTGTGACTAACCTGATTAGTTTGTATCTACCCCTGCACTTAGAATAATTCTTGACACAGTAAGTGCTTAACAAATACTGTCATTACAGTCAATCTGTCACCAAATTCTGTCACTTCTACCTTGAAAACATCACTAAAATCTGTCCTTTCCTCTCCATGTAAACTACTACCATGCTAATCCAAGAGTTATCCTATGTTGCCCTGATATAGTTTGTCCTATATCACCCTCCTTGCTGACCTCTCTGCCTCCTGTCTCTCCCCACTCCAGTCCATACTTCACTCTGTTGCCTGGATTGTTGTTCTACAAAAATGTTCAGTCCATGTTTCCCCACTCTTCAAGAACCTCCAGGAGTTGCTCATCCACCTCCACATCAAACAGAAACTCCTTACCATTGGCTATAAAGCCCTCCCTCCTCACATCCACCACACTTCCCTCCTTCAAAGCCCTACTGAAGGTTCACCTCCTCCAAGAGGCCTTCCCAGACTAAACCCCCTTTTCCTCAGCTCCCCCTCCGTGTCACCCCGACTCGCTCCCTTTGCTCTACCACCCTCTTCCCCTCCCCTTGCCCCCTCATACCTCACCTTGCTGCTCTCCTTTTATAACTCAGACCAAACACTTTGCTCTGCTAATGCCAACCTACTCACTGTACCTTGATCTCATCTGTCTCACCACTGACCTCTCTCCCACATCCTGCCTCTGGCATGGAACATCCTCCTTCTTCCTATCTGACAGTCTCTCCACTTTCAAGGCTTTATTGAAGACATTTGCTCACAAGGCTTCAACTACCATGTCTTTGCAGGTGCTACCCAAATCTACATCTCCAGCTCTGAACGCTCTTTTCTGCAGCCTCACATTTCCTTCTACCTTCAAGACATCTCTACTTGGATGTCCTGTCACCTCACCTCAAATGTAAGATGTCTAAAACAGAACTTATCTTCCCACCCAAACCCTGTCCTCCTCCTGACTTTCCTTTGGTATAGATGGCACCACTATCCTTCCTGTCTCACAAGCCCATAACCTTGGAATTATCCTTGACCCCTCTCTCTTATTCATTCATTCAATCACATTTATTGAGCGCTTATTTGTGCAGAGCACTCTACTAAGCGCTTGGAAAGTACAATTCAGCAACAGAGATAATCCCTGCCCACACCGGGTTTACAGTCTAGAAGGGGGGAGACAGACATCAAAACAAGTAAACAGGCATCAATATAAATAGAATTATAGATATGTACATATATACACAAGGGCTGTGGGGTGGGGAGGGGGGGTAGAACAAAGGGAGCTAGTTGGGGTGACATGGAGGGGAGGGGGAACTGAGGAAAGGGGGGCTTAGTCTGGGAAGGCCTCTTGGAGGAGGTGAACCTTCAGTAGGGTTTTGAAGGAGGGAAGTGTGATTGTTTGGCAGTTTGAGGAGGGAGGACTTTCCAGGCCAGAGGTAGGATGTGGGCCAGGGGTCGATGACGGGACAAGTTAGAACGATACACAGTGAGAAGGTTAGCACCAGAGGAGAGGAGTGTGTGGGCTGGGATGTAGAAGGAGAGAAGGGAGGTGAGGTAAGAAGGGGCAAGGTGATGGAGCGCTTTGAAGCCAATAGGGAGGAGTTTTTGCTTAATATGGAGATTGATAGGCAACCACTGGACATTTTTGAGGTGGGGGAGTGACATGCCCAGAATGTTTCTATAGAAAGATAATCCAGGCAGCAGAGTGAAGTATGGACTGAAGTGGGGAAAGACAGGAGGTTGGGAGGTCAGAAAGGAAGCTGATGCAGTAATCCAGTCAGTCTAGGATGAGTGATTCAACCCACCTCTTCAATCCATCACCAAATCCTGTCGGTTCCACCTTCTCAACGTTGCTAAAATCTGGCCTTTCCTCTCCATCCAAACTGCTACCACATTGATCCAATCATTTATCCTATCCCCACTTGATTACTAGATTATCCCTGCCTCCTGTTTCTCGCCACTCCAGTCCATACTTCACTCTGCTGCCTGGTTCATTTTTCTACAAAAGCCCATCCACCTCCCTCTCAAACAGAAACTCCTCCTCACTGGTTTTAAAGCACTCCATCACCTTGGCCCCTCCCACTTCACCTCATTACTCTCCTACTACAAACCCAACCCACACACTTCGCTCCTCTAATGCTATCCTTCTCACTGTACCTCAATCTCATCTATCTTGACAATGACCTCTCACCCATGTCCTGCATTTGGCCTGGAACACCCTCCATTTTCATATCAGACAATGACTCCTCTCCCCTTAAAAAGCCTTATTGAAGGCACATCTCCTCCAAGAGGCCTTCCCAACTAAGCCCTCCTTTCCTTTTCTGTATCACCCTGACTTGCTCCTTTTATTCACCTCCCACCCAGCCCCACAGCACTTATGTACATATCTGGAATTTATTTATTTATATTAATGTCTGTCTCCCTTTCTAGACTATGAACTCATTTTGGGTAGGGAATGTGTCTGCTTATTATTGTATTGAACTCTCCCAAGTGCTTAATACAGTGCTTTTCACACAGCAAGCACTAAATACAATTGCCTATCTCCTTCTAGAATCCTTCCCTGAATAAGCCCTCTTTTTCTCTTTTCCCACTCCCTTCTGCATCATCCTGATTTGTTCTGTTTATTCACCCCTCCCTCAGCCTCACAACACTTATGTACACACCCTTTAGTTATTTATTTATATCAATGTCTATTTCCCCTTCTAGACTGTGAGCTCATTGTAAGTACTCAATAAATGCAATTGATTGATTGATTGATCAGCTGAAGTGATTAATTTATGGTAGAGTTATGAGCTGCATGTTTTTATTAGTTTTCTATCCCCAGTGGGAGGGATTTGGAGCCAGGTCCTTCCTATCAACAGGATCTGAAATTTTATTAAATCTTCATTAAAGAAAGAGAGAATGTATCTGAAAATTAGAAATCAGTCAATCCCCATTTTGCAGATGAGGTAACTGAGGTACAGAGGAAATGAACTGGCTTGCCCAAGGTCACACAGTAGCCAAGTGGTGGAGTCAAGATTAGAACCCAGGTCCTTCTGACTCCCAGGCCCTTGGTCTATCAACTAGGCCACGCTGCTTTTTCCTCATCTCCACCTCCATTACTTCTGCTATGGGCAGGTTTTGGAGCTGGGGCTGTCTCTTCTCCACGTCTGTAGTTACCCTGGTTCCTTGGGGAGCAGAACAGCAGAGGGAGACAGAGAAGAGGCAGGATAAGGTGGGAGGGATTGAAACCGGGTTCACCAAATGTCCAAGTGGCTCTTGGACACAGAACCAAAGAAGGGGACAGAAAGGAAGCAGAAAGGGGGCTTAAGATGGGTAGAAGCTAAGTTCATCAGTTCTGGGTAATTTATTTTATATTTTCTTTACTAAACAGAATGCCCACCACCTCCTCCTGGCAAATCCTACCCACAGACAGGGGAGCCCCAACGCCTACCCTTATATGCTTCAGTTTTGAAGGAAAATGCTCTCGATCCTGAGAACATCCTGGGTTCCTTCCTTCCTAGCTTTACAGAATGTCCTATTTCCCTCTTCCCCAGCTCCTGCTCTGGTTTGCTAATTTGGGAAATCTAGTAATTCCAACTGAGAGACAGATTGTCCAAGAGACATTTCAAAATGCCACTTATGTCATCATCTTGAAGGAGCTTACCTGAATAAGGCACCATAGCAAAAAATGCTCTACCCTGTCATGGAACTGTGTGGAATACTATTTTTTTTGGTTTTGTTTTCTCCTTTTGTGTTTTTCCCTTGGCCCACTTTTCAAACTCAACAAAAGTAAGCCCATTGTCTTACATGGTATAGACTTGAACTATAGCTTGTTGTGGGCAGGGAACGCGTCTCAATTCTGTTGTATTGTACTCTCCCAAGCACTTAGTACAGTGCTCTTCCCACAGTCAGCACTTAGTAAATATGATTAATTGATTCATTGATTGATTGATCCTACTCAGGCAAGGGAACAGAAAAGATGCCCTACAATTCTAAATGAATGTAGATTAGAAGAGACTCTCTTTTCCACTACAACCATGTACAGAAGAAATATCACTATCTAAAATCCCTGTTTGACAAGGAAGGACAGATATCTCCAAAAAGGTAGATAGAGAGCTGTACTTTTGCCTTGGCTATAGAGTTTTAGTCTGTGACTCAATATTGGATGAGGGATATGGGCAGAAATGGTAGAACAAATGAGAGCATATATCGGAGTGTCAGAATGTAACTCAATTTTAACTTTAAATTTCATATTTTCTAAGAAGTTAATTTGAGCTCTTCATGCAATTTTAACAGTTCCTCATACGCTTTCAATTTATAGTTCATCTATTCATTCAAAATTAAATATCACAACAGTCTCCTAAATCTAAGCAAAAGCATGTACAATGAGGCAATCATTTCTGAAATGGAGTTTTATGCTGACATTTGACTTAGTAGCCTTAGCCACTTTCTTGGGTTTTTCAGATTTGCTATTTGCAAAAAAATTGCCAACATTTCCATTTATGTTGGAGATACTCACTGGATTGATTACTTCAAAATTCATCTGACTTTTGAAAATATTGAATATCTCATGTTTTATTTAAATAGTGACATAAAAATATGCAATTGATAATTGAAGGGCAATCTACCCTATGTCTATTGGACATTATGGTATTTTGAGACCATTTCTACAGTTTCTGTATTTCTGATTAGAACTCATGACTTTCCGTGAAATATGAAACTTTATTTATTACCCAGGCACTGGATAAAATGACCTAAATTAACAATGCTGTAATCTGGGGAAAAACTGATTAGGAAATTAAAATGTTTTTCTGTCTCTTGGTTCTAGTAACACAAGCATCATTAAAATGTAACCTTATTATTAAACTTGATAAAGTCATAACAAGCAAAACAATCTCAAAGACCACAGCCTTAGTTAATAAACATGACTATCCATTAAATTGAGGCTTTTTATTACCTATTCAAGCTTGCACTTTAGAAAAAAAAACGACATGCAATGTAAAGCTTTTTAAGACAGCTTTAAAAAAAACGATACACATACAAATGAAGATTATAATGGAAATTTTGAGATTGCTTTTCTTTTCTGTATCAATCATGTTCGTGAATGATATTCCATTAGAAGTTTTGTTTGCAGAAAACCTAGTCTTTTTGGACACTACTCATTTTTATCTCTTTATAAAAAATTCTATATTAACCCACATTTTCTTTTGGAGCATGGGGGAAAGATTTAAAAAGTGCAATATATATATTGTGGAGCAATACACATTTTGCTCCAAGGATTTGACCAATATTCACCCCATATACACAATCGTCTTTCAGTCATTTGAATATGCTTTGAAGCTTGGGACAGAGTCTAGTCTCAAGATGTTTCCATTCTGGTTTTGTAACTTCAGGTTGTGCCATCATGATGAGGTGGGAAATCACTGGCATATTTGGCTATCGAGCATCATCTTTGGGAATCACCTCAAAGAATATGCTCAGTGTCCCAATCTGTAGCACCTCCAATGCAGACAGCTAGCTCTGGTAACTTTACAAATCAATTCACAAAGGAAAGCAAAATTAAAAGCCTCCATCCAACTTGTAGAATTCAGGTGGTTTGGCTAATGCTGACAGTATAAGCAAAACTTATGAGTGTTTTGGAAATGCATATATTAGTCAATGGTATTTATTGAGCACTTACTGTGTGTAGAGCACTGTACTATGCTTTTGGGAGAGTACAATATAACAGAGTTAGTAGATATGTTCTGTGCGCACAAGAAGCTTACAGCAAACCAAATCGAACAGTAAACTTTCTCCTTAACGCCCAGCACGTATTTGCTTTGCACACAGTGGAAGATTTAGCTAAGCAATTTCCAGTTAATGCCTTTTTTTCCAATGGATAAAATGAATTGATTTTGAAATATTAGAATAAATCTCACACCATTCCGGAAATGGATGTCATCAGAAGCATCTGAACCTGACATGCTGACACAGAACAAATTACCAGCACTGCTGGCTTGCAATGCAGCAAAATTCCTAAGCCACCCAGAACTGAACTAAATAAAAGTCTTAAATTTTGTGGTATAACTTTTTAGTAGCTTATCGGTTGCCTGATTCAATGCTCCCTATGCAGGAACATGACTGTCCATTGGGACATTTTGTGCCTGCCTATGACAAGGATGCTGCAAGCCAAAATGAAATTTGGAACCCATTTTTAAATTGAATCTCAACCTCCAGAGTAAACAGTAGATGGAGGCTGCCTATTAAATCATCAACTTTTAATTAAATCCTTTGCAGCTGGAAGTTCTCAGTATTAAACTAGGTGATAAATGCATTGTATTTTAATAGGGTTGTATTTTGTGCTAAACACACGGAAGAGAAGTGGCATTCGTTATTTACCAAGTTACCAAAAAATACTTCATTGTAATAGTTTGTGATTACTCTACTGCAAGTATATTACATGCTAAAATAAAGGAGACAGTGGTCCCATGAGGTACCTGAAATAATGAAGCATGGATTCCCATGAATTACACCAAAGGAATGGAAATACTTGCCCACTAGACATCCTCACTGGATATAGCTATGTGGAAAGCAGGCAACTTCATTCTATGAAGATATAGGGAAAAGACAACATCACTTGTTTATGACATCATGGCAGTATAAGGGAGAATATTTTCAATAAGTCATTTCCACTGCTACATTAGGGGAATTCAACATTGGTGAAAACTGTATGGAATAAAAATGAAATGATTTCAGAGAACCATAGTACTAGAAAAAGTCAAAATCCAGAATCAGGGATTTTGAAGGGACAACTAATTAATCTGCTTGACTTCATGTATGACTATCTCTAAATTGTGCTGGACAGACCAGTCAATCAATCCGTGGTAATTATTAAGTTTTCACTGTGTGCAGAGCAGTGTACTTAGCACTTGAGAAAGTAAAATACCATAGAGTAATAATAAATATAACTCTGGTATTTGTTAAGCACTTACTATGTGTCAGGCACTGTACTGAGAGCTGAGGTGGATACAAGCAAATCAGGTTGGACACAGTCCCTGTCCCACATGGGGCTCACAGTCTTAATCCCCATTTTACAGATGAGGGAACTGAGGCACAAAGAAGTGAAGTGACTTGCCCAAGGACTCATAGCAGACAAGTGGTGGAGCCGGGATTAGAACCCATGACTTTCTGACTCCCAGGCCCGTGCTATCCTTGCCCACTAGTAGCTTACAGATTAAAGGGAAAGACAGACATTGAAGTAAATTACAGATGGACATATGCATTAATGCTGTAGTCCTGGGATGAATATCAGAGTTTTTAATCAGTATAGACCCAAGTGCATAAGTGATGCCGAAGGGAGGGCAAATAGGGGAGTTGAAGGCTTAGTCAGTGAAGACCTCTTGGAGGAGAAATTATTTTAGTAGGGCCTTGACGATGAGGAGAGTGGTGATCTGTCACAGATGAGGGGGAACAAAGTTCCAGACCAGAGGGAGGATATGAAAAAAGAGGTTGGTGGAAAGAAAGATGAGAACAACATACAGTGAGTATTTCGGCATTAGAGGAGCTAAGTATATGTTGGGTAGGAGATCACCAAGGTCATGAAGGATGGGGGAGAGCTGATTGCATGCCTTAAAACGGATGGAAAGGAGTTTCTGTTTGATGTGGAGTTGGATGGCTAAACCCAGGAGGTGCTTAAGTAATGATGAGTCATAGGCTGAACAGTTATTTAGAAAAATGATCCTGACATCAGAGTGAAGTACAGAGTGGAAAGGGAAGAGACTGGAGGCAGGGAGATCAGCAAGGAGACTGATATTATAATCAAGGAGTGATCTAATTTTTAAAGGTGTCAAGAGAAAATTTTACAGTCTTCTTGCAGTAACTAATTCCAAGTATTTAACAGTCCTTATTAGTTGAGTATAAATTTAAGATATTACAGCCATGGAGTCAACACTGGCTCATTTGTCCTGAACTTAAAGAAAATCAGACAGGTGTTCAAATTAAAATCATTCAGTAAGTCAAGAAGAAATAGAATCAGCTCTGCCTCTCTATTCTATTTTTGTTTGCCTTTCCATTAAAAACTGTTTAGGGAGTAACTGTGAATATTTACTAGGTCAATCAATTAATGAATAGTACTTACTAAGCACCTACTGTGCACAGAGCATACTAGTAAGTGCTTGGGAGAGCAGATATGAAGCAAAAGACACAGCCCCTACCTTGAGGGGACTTACAGTCTAATGTGTGAGACAGGCAAACAAATTATTTACAAATAGAGGTGGCAGGATGAAAAACAGAGATACAACAGGCAGTAGAACCAGTATTGCATAAATAATAATTACATCACTGTCATTATTGTGTTATTGTTAAGCACTTACTGTGTGCCAAGCACTGTACTAAGTGGTGGGGTAGATACAACATAATCAAGTTGGACACAGTCCCTGTCCCAAACACAGGTATATGATCCCATTCCCATTTTATAGATGAGGAAACTGAGGCACCGAGATGTTAAGTGACTTGTTCAAGGTCATATATCAGGCAAATGACAGAGCCGGGATTAAAATCCAGGCACACTGACTTCCAGGCCCTTGCTATGGAGACTAAACTTCACCTTAGCCCAGGGTCATTTCTGGGGGCTTTGGAGCAGAATTCTGTGATAAGAGGCAGCAAAGACTCTTGCCAGAGCAAAACCAAATATTTGCTCTTGTTAATGAATGGGAAACTGGGGAAAGACCAGTGGCTAAATAGGTTTCTCCCTGCCATAGAACGTAGCACAGATCAGGGTGGAAGAGATCTTTCTGTCCCTTTCATTTCCATGTGCTACCTCCCTCCTGAACCCTAAATCGAAGCAGAGAACACAACCTGACCAAGTCCCTGATTGGGAAACAGCTTGGTGGAGGTGGCATGAGGAGTAGGAGCTCAGAAGGCAGCTGACTATCCACTAGCAATGATTGAATATAATGTTGGGCAGATCTTGGGATCCTGGGCTACATCAAATAGTTACCCAATCAGTAAGCACTTGCTCTAGTCATGTCACTGCTAGACTATTATAAGCCTCTTTGCTGGTCTTCCTGCCCCCAACCTTGCCCCTCTCAAGTCCATATTACATGAGGGGGATCAGCGCAGACTAATGGAAACAGCACATAGGGACATATGGAAAGTGATCTTTGCTGTACAACAGAAACAAGTAATTTAATCTCCATTTTACAGATTAGGAAACAAACTCAGAGAAGTTAAGTGACTACTACTGTAACTTAACAGGAGAATGTAGAGTTGGAGAGAGGTCAGGGCTGGATAAGTACATTTGGAGGTCATCCACATGGAGGTGGTAACTGAAGGCATAAAAATGAATGTGTTCACCAAGAGTAAGTCTAGGGGGAAATGAGTAAATCAGAGCCTTGAGGAACATCCACTGTGTAGGCCGCATTTATGATTTCTAAGTCTAGTGATATTGACAGTAGTAGAAAAAAGTGGAGAAGAATGAGAAGAGGATGTTTTGACACTGAGCAAGGTGGCTGGTCAATACATTTTATTATCAAATTATATTTTTGATATTACTAGAGAAGCAGCATGGTTTAGTGGAAAGAGCATGGGCTTGGGAGTCAGAAGACGTGAGCTGTAATCCCAGCTTTGCCACTTGCCTGCTGTGTGACCTTGGGCAAGCCACTTAGCTTCTCTGTGCCTTAGTTACCTCATCTGTAGAATGGGGATTAAGACTATGAGCCCCACATGGAACAACCTGATTATTTTGTTATCTACCCCACTGCTTAGAACATTGCTTGGCACATAGTAAGTGCTTAAGAAATGCCATAATCATTATGATTGTTTTTGTGTATATAATTTAAATATTTATTTACAAAGTTGCATATTACTATTGTCCTTAAAATAACAAAAGTGAAATATTTTATTCCCCACTGTATTTCTTTTTGTGTGGTCTTCAATAAAGTTCGAGAACCATAATAACCCACCACTGTCATTATTAGTTTATCATCAATCAATGATGTTCATTGACAGATTTTAACTCTCAAGTTCAATATATTGCTGGTGAAGATATTTCCAAATCCTAAATTCCAGTACAATAGAGTTACACACAGTCCCTTAACCTTCAGACTTCCCTTATCTTCTATAATTCCCTTCCCCTTCTCTCTGAGCTTTCCATCCTTCCACATTTTAAGTTGTAAGAAATCCACATGTAAGTTATGGAGTCCAAACCTTTTTTGGTGAAATATGACTTGAGAAACAACATGGTCTATGAGATGCAGCATGGCCTAGGGGAAAGAGTGAAGGCCTGGGAGTTGGAGGACCTGGGTTCTAATCCTGATTCCACCACTTGTTTGCAGTGTGACCTTGGGCAAGTCACTTAATTCTCTGTGCTTCAGTTACCTCACCTGTAAAAACTCCTCACTCTAGGCTTCAAGGATCTCCATCATCTTGCTCCTTCCTACCTCTCCTCCCTTCTCTCTTTCTACTGCCCACCCCGACGCTCCGCTCCTCTGCCGCCCACCTCCTCACCGTCCCTCGGTCTCGCCTATCCCGCCGTCGACCCCTGGGCCACGTCCTCCTGCGGTCCTGGAATGCCCTCCCTCCTCACCTCCGACAATCTAATTCTCCTCCCCTCTTCAAATCCCTACTTAAAGCTCACCTCCTCCAAGAGGCCTTCCCAGACTGAGCTCCCCCCTTTTTTCCCTCTGCTCTCTCTACCCCCCCTTCACCTCTCCGCAGCTAAACCCTCTTCTCCCCCCTTTCCCTCTCCTCCTCTCCCTCTCCCGTCCCACCCCCTCAGCACTGTACTCGTCCACTCAACTGTGTATATCTTCATCACCCTATTTATTTTATTTTGTTTAATGAGATGTACATCACCCTGATTCTATTTATTTGCCATTGTTTTTATGAGATGTTCTTCCCCTTGACTCTATTTATTGCCATTGTTCATGTCTGCCTGTCTCCCCCGATTAGACTGTAAGCCCATCAAAGGGCAGGAACTATCTGTATCTGTTGCCGACTTGTACATTCCAAGCGCTTAGTACAGTGCTCTGCACATAGTAAGCGCTCAATAAATACTATTGAATGAATGAATAAAATAGGATTGAAGCTGTGAGCCTCATGGACTGTGTCCAACCTGATTTTCTTGTATATACCCCAATGCTAAGCACAGTGCCTGGCACATAGGAAGCATTTAACAAATACTATAATAGAAGAAAATAAGTTATTTTCCTTCTAGCCTTTGATAGTCATCCCTCTTTTCAGGATCTTGAGAAGCTAAGTACACTGACAAGGAAAGTACCTCTTTGACCAAAGAATCTTTCTCATTATATCAGTTCCATTTTCTGTTTATGACCTTACTGTGTGAGAAGACAGTGTCTTCTAGAGACATCTATTATCTGTTCATCTTTATAGAAGATGAGAACTAGAAATTTGTTTTGGTAACTACAAGCTTTATGCTTGGCACACTTGTTGAGGAGGATTAGGTTAATGTTTTTTTTAGTTTCCTACCCCTCTGTGTCCAAGTTACTCTTTTTCCATATTTCATCATCTCTACCTCCTAGAATGTTGAAATATTCCATTATAAGCAGCTCGGGAGACGTTGACTGCAATCAGTCTAAGAAGATTCTTACAGAATCTTAGAGAATTCTTTCTCCTCATTGTCATTTGGGAAATGATGGGGAATATCTGCTTTGTGGCCTAGTGGGAAGAGCATGGGCCTGGAAGTCAGAGGACCTGGATTCCAGTTTCAGATCGGAAACTGGACCAGCTCTGTGACCTTGGGCAAGTCACTTAACCTCTCTGTGCCTCTGTTTCCTCAACAGTAAAAGGGAGATTAGATTCCTGAAAAATGGAAATTCAATACCTGTTCTCCCTCCTACTATGAGCCCCAGGTGGAACAGGGACTGTGTCCAATCTGATTAAATTGTATCTACCCCAGCACTTAGAACAGTGCTGGACACAAATATCATCATCATCATTATTTTAATGATATGCAAGGGATCTATGTCTGCCTCTGGACAAATTTGGAAGAGCCAGAACTTATGATTATGTAATTATGAGACCATCATATAGGAGCAGACTCTCGGAGAACAGAAGGTCTTACCTTCTGGTATCTATTTTAAAATATGAGCTATGTTCCACCAGGAAGCCTTAGTTCACTTGATGATGTAATGTCAACTCGCTTTTCACATACTATTGTAACTACCATTGATTGACCAATTAGGCAAATTGTCACAGAGCAAGTGCTGTTCTCTATTTACTGTTACTGATATGCTGGAGCATAATATTGATTGTATTGGGAAAGTTTCTACTTTAATTTTCTTCCAAGTATATAATTTTCCATTAAGCATTTCAATAATTGACTTTTCCAAAGTTTACATATTTCCTAAGTATTTAAATAAAACATCATCATGGAAGTCTACATGTATGGGGAAGGCTGAAAATAGAAAATATCTTCTGAGTAAGGAGGATTGGAAGCAGTACAATCAGTGAGCACAAATGAGATGACGTTGTAGAGATGCTGCATAGGGACTCAAGTCAGAATCTGGACACTAGCATTTGGGGAGTCCTCTCCTCCACATCCTATCTATTGAATACAGAAAAAAGATAATGCTGCTAATCAGTCAAGCAATGGTATTTATTGAGTGTTTGCTGCACGCAGAGTGCTCTACTAAGCACTTGGGAGAATTCAATACGATGAAGTTGGAAAACAGAATTCCTGCTCTGATCAGCCAGTTTCTTGGGACCCGAACTTCCTTTGAAAGAGGAAGAGTCTTAGTTGATACCATTGCTTTAGCTATTTTTATAAAGGTTATTGCTCCTTATTCCTATTACTTCCCACCATTTTCAATTAACACACTGATTTTATCATTTATTTGAATATGAATCTTTAAAACCTATTTTTCTTTATCTTTTTCAAGAATGCTTTTTCTGCATTCTGACTTCAAAATGTTAGGTTAATGATCTAAGTGAGAGGGTTTCAAGCCCAGTACAAGTACCCCTGGGTAAACATGAGAGGTCATTCCAGGAGCTATTATGATTATTTTTATCATTTTATATTATTACATTTGTTAAGTGCTTATTATATGTCAAGAACACTTCTAAGCACTGAGATAGATACAAATTTACCAGGTTGGACACAGTCTCTGTTCCACATGGGCTCACAGTCTAAGTAAGAGGGGGAACAGGTACTTAATCCCCATTTTAAAGATGAGGAAACTGGGGCATAGAGAAGTTAAGTAACTTGAACATCACACAGCAGGTAAGGGGCAGAGCTGGGATTAGAATTCAAGTCCTCTGCCTCCCAGGCCTGTGCTCTTTCCACTAGGCCATGCTGCTTCTCATTAGTATTGCTGAATTACTTCTTACTGGCCTCTCTGAGGAAGCAAGAACTCTGGGGAGTCCAGCAAGCATTAGTGAGAACAAATAAAAAGATAAATTGCTCCAAGTTGTGTGCACGGTAAAAGTGTCTCTTGAAGCATAGTTGCACTTGTGGCCTGCACAGTCTACTCTCATTTTTCTTTCTTGATCTTGATGCCATGAACTTCCCTCTTAAGAGGTGCTGTATCCGACCTGATGGTCCTGTGTCTACCCCAATGCATGTAGTACAGTGTCTGGCACTTAGTAAGTGCTCAACAAGCACCGTATTTATTTTTAGGTGCATCCCAAAGCCTCTACCCCATGATAGGCTGACCCATATTCTGTTGCTGTGTCACTGTTCGCTGCTCTGTCATTTGTCTAGGGTTTGCTTTACTGTGAATTTTACCTTTATGATAATACTCATAATAATAACTGTGGTATTGGTTGAGTGTCCACCAGGTGTCAAGTACTGTATCAAGTGCCCGGATAGGTACAGGATATTCAGGTCAGACACAGTGCCTGTCCCACATGGGCTCATGGTCACAGTCTACCGGTGAAAGGTTAGATTTTTCATAGTACTTAATGTATTTTCCCTAAAAGCCAGTCTTTTCTATTTACCTTTTAAAAAGTCCTAATTAACAATAATAAAGCTATCTTTGTTCCAAGAATTGTTTCATAGGCCACTGTCATGTGACTTCTTATCTTTTACACTAATCCCAAATGTGTTTTGAAACAAACAGCTATTTTTCAAATTGCCTCATATTTGATTATATTGACCTCAAGTGAATAGGACTCATCTTACTACGTAAGGCAGAAAGGTGTTTTTTTTTTCTTCTCCGCCCTCAAAAGGAAGCTGCTGCTTATCATGATGAGAGCAAATTTAATTTTTCTTCTCCACCTATCATTCATTCATTCATTCACATTTATAGAGTGTTTACTGTGTGCAAAGCTCTGTACTAAGTGTTTGGGAGAGTATGATATAACAATAACAGACACATTCCCTGATCTAACACAGGAGAATGGTTTGCCAATCAATCAATCAATCAGTGGTATGTATTGGGTGCTTACTGTGTGCAGAGCAAGATCTTATCTGTTCCTAAATCTAGGAAGTTCATTGTTATCTTTAATTATTTTCCATCTTTTTTGTATCTTCAATTCTATGCCAATCTTACCATTTCTGCCTTCGCTGTGTTTTTGCCATCTCGCCTTTCCTTCAACATTCTGCACCCAAATCCTTAATATGCACCTTGATTAATGCATAGACAATTGCTAATTACTATCTGTCAGTCTCCAGGGTTTCAGGGTCCCTTAAATCTACGCCAATACTCTTCATTTTAGAATGTAACTACCTAGAGGACAGGTTCATGTTTGTTTTATCCTTTTTAATAACATAATTACTGTTATAATTGTTATATTATGTTGTTATAATCATTAATAATTAATAATTGTTAAATACTCTACAATATGCCAAGCACTGTGCTAAGTGGTGGGGCAGACACAATCAGATCAGACACAGTCCTTGTTCCACATTGGGATAACAGTGTAAAGGGGAGGGAGAATGGATATTGAAGCAGCATGGCCCAGTGGAAAGAGCATGGGCTTTGGAGTCAGAGGTCATGAGTTCGAATCCCAGCTCTGCCACTTGTCAGCTGTGTGACTGTGGGCAAGTCACTTAACTTCTCTGGGCCTCAGTTACCCCATCTGTAAAATGGGGATTAAGACTGTGAGCCCCTTGTGGGACAACCTGATTCCCCCGTGTCTCCCCCAGCTCTTAGAACAGTGCTCTGCACATAGTAAGCGCTTAACAAATACCAACATTATTATTATTATTATCATTATTATTATATTGAATCCCTATTTTGTAGATGAGGGAACTGAGGCACAGAAGTTCAGCGACTTGCCCAAGATCACATGCCAGGCAGATTCAGAGCTGGAATTAGAACACAAATCTCCTGACTCCCCAGGTCCATGCCATTTCAAATAAGCCACTTTAATAATAATAATAATAATGTTGGTATTTGTTAAGCGCTTACTATGTGCTGAGCACTGTTCTAAGCGCTGGGATAGACATAGGGGAATCAGGTTGTCCCACGTGGGGCTCACAGTCTTAATCCCCATTTTACAGATGAGGGAACTGAGGCACAGAGAAGTTAAGTGACTTGCCCACAGTCACACAGCCGACAAGTGGCAGAGCTGGGATTCGAACTCATGAGCCCTGACTCCAAAGCACTTTGATTAACACTTACCAGTGCTGGTAGGATGGTTCTCTTAATCAATTGCATATACTCATAATTATGAAAGTTATTCATTGATAGAGAAAACAGAGGTAACCATGAAAATGAAAAGAGCAATGATACAGAATGAGATTTTATTCCTAAATCCTAGCAACAGTATAACTTTCTTTAACATCAGTGAGACTTTTTCTAGCAAATAGATAAGCCACCTGAAGCTACATTCTTTTTAATGCCCTAGACAATTTTTGCTTTTGTTCATCAAACTAGATAACATTGAACATTTAAATAATACTCTTGATAAAATTGTATTTACAAAAGAAATGTACTTTTTTTGTTCTTTTTGCTTTGACAAGAAGCTGTACAAAAGTGAGCAGTGTGAGCACAGAATAAAAACCATAATATTAATAACAAGTGAGGAATTCAGTGAAATACTTATATTACTCCAAATAATAGCTATTGTAATGCACCTATTCAATATTCATCAAAACATTAACTGAAAGCTATCTAATCCAGAGACCTTAGACAATACTGCATCCCAACTGAAAACTGGGAGACAATACCTGAGGACAGGTCAGCATGGCACGCTGCCATCGAGAAGGGATGTCATTGAGCAAAAGAGGCAAGGAGGCAAAAGAGGAAAAACCACACAATCAGGCTCTGAAAACCTTAAGCACAGCCACACAATAGACAATGTCTGTGTGTGCCCAGTGTGGATGGGATCAAGGATACTGCACTGGCCTTTCCAGCCATACACACAATCATGGGTGAACTTTGCTGTCAGTAGCATCTTCTTTGAATATGAAGGTTATCTATTATATATTGATGCACTTACCATCATCACATTAAACAAATTGGATGTTGCAATTTCTATTTGTAGGATTTGAATTAAAAGTATATCTAACACATAACTCTTACAAGTCTTGTACAATTCATTATACAATTGGTATCAATGCTGACTCTATTTAGAAGAGAAGAAATACCCTACGGCATTTTAATATGGTTACCTAGCATTTCAACATGTTCAATATTCAGATAAATAACATTTTAATGGATAGTAAACAATAAAAAAATACTATCAAATCTGTCAATGATAAAAATGAAAGCAAGAAGGAATGGGAAAACATCAAATATTTCCCATACCAGATGGGGTAATTGGAGAAAACAATATGGCATATGCAAATTACATATTTTTACAGGGAGGAATAACAGAAAAAAGATGAATCAGCAGAGACTACACCATGCTAAAGTATCCCCCAAATATCTTATTATCTTTATTAAGGCATGCATATATGAAGGAAGCCTGATTCTGTTGCTAGTAACTTGTGGGCAATGAACATGTCAAAAACTGAATACATTAATATCTTCTTATTTTGGAAAATCAATTTATTAAATTTTTGAAATGCTGACCTTCTGGGTTTGGCAAGCATTCTTTTGTCCAATGTAGCTCAAGGACACAACTAAACTGCCACTAAAGTATATATTTAAATGGATTATTTGCCAACTGAAATATTAATATACCAATAATCTACTTTAACAGGTTTATATCTAAAAATAGATTAAGGCTTAAATGTGTCACAGTGTAATTTCTCCCTGCATTCTCCTTCACGTGCTATGCAATTATGGAACTCTCTAGCCTTCCCCAAGAGGACAAATGTTCAGGGAAAGACAAACTCTTTGGATTTTGTCAATCTAAGGACAAAAATGCCCAAAACATTTAGTTTCTTATAGAGAAGATTCTTTGGATATCCCTAAACCCCTGCATCTTTAATCTCCTCTTGTAGACCAGAATGGTCAAAGACAATCCTTCAAATTCTTGAATGAGGAACTTCATTTCTATGTGGTCTTAAAAATGGGGAAATCCTTCATTGTTCTGTTGTACCTTTAAAGACTGAACTCTTGATATCCCTGATATGAAAATAAGACAAAAGACTGTTACTCAGAGCTCTATGAGGCAAGTGGAATGCAAATGCAACTTCTCTCAAAGATGAACATAGACTGTAGATTGTAAGCTCCTTGTGGACAAGGACACAGATCTACCAACTCTGGTATGATTCTCTCCAAACCACTTTTGGACACACAGTAAGAGCTCAATAAATACAACTGATTGATTCTGGAGGGCATTTTTCAAATAGCCATTGGCACTATTTAAAAGGGAATGAAAGCAAGATACAAGCGTTTTTATCAAGTGAGACCAAATATGTTTCAACCTTAAATCATATTGTATTAAATGTTAAGGATTGGCAATGACCAACCCTCACACCCAAGGATGGAAGGACAAGCTATTCTGTCTGGCAAGTTAGGCTCTGGGTGTGCAGGTTGAGAGAACCCTCTTTTCCCTTAGCTTAAATTGGCTGTGTAGCTCCTCCACTTGCTACACTGCTTTCTTGGGTCCTCTGTCAGTGATTGTATTCATGTGGCAGCTGAAAGCTGCTGCCCCCAAACTGACATGCCTGGTCCACTTAGCCCATAGTCCCCTTTTTAGCAGCCCAGCAACTTGAAATGTAGCCATTGCCTGTGTTTCAGCTCATTCAATTATTTTTAAACATTGCTTAGGTTAACTAACCAGATTGTATTAGTATAATTTGGGCACTGCTATCCCAATGTTAGATTTCAAGAGATAGTAATGTGGATGTTTTAAGTCTGAAAGTCTTGATTTTTAAAATGAAATAATTCAGTGAGAGCTTTTAAGCCAAACTAAGAACTATTCCAAGGAATGATTTGAAATAAATATTGGGAGACAGAGTTCATTTTAATGGAGTTAATCCCCCCCGAAATGGATAGCAGAAAGATATTTAATCATTGCATTGCCAGTTTAATCACATTTAGAATCTGCTGAAAGTTGAGCTTATACAACTCACTTAATTTAGAGGACAGTATAATGCCTAAGTCTTTAATCCCCTTACAATAAATATTGGACTCTGGTCTTTTGCAGAATTTCCAGGGTGGTACTATTTCTAGAAAGCTTCATGCATTAGTCAGTGTGTATGTGTATATACATATATATGTATATACACACACACACACACATATGTGTGTATATATAGAGAGCGAGCCAGCAAAAGGAAATGTAAAATTTATATTTATAACTGTCCTTCATATTTAAAGATGACAATCCTGGCACTGAAATGTAATCTGTGAGGATGTGGCTTAATAGATCTATGCACAACCCATATTCCATTCCAAACAGTGACTATATAAAGATTGCCCTTTGCAACCCCGATGCATTTGCCAAAGTAGTAACTGTCATTGTTTTGAATTTGCCTCTTAGAATCCTAGTCCTCCGGTAGCCTTGTTCAAGGAGAACCATGCCTGTCCTGAATGTCACATACTAGCTGTTCTCCTTCTTGCTTACTTTTGTATCCACTACCTGACCATTTTGAGATGATGCTTCATTGTGTCAGAAACTATTTGCTCTCCCTGTCCCGTTTAAGTTTGGAAAAAGCTGTTTGAATAGCCTGTTGTCATTCATTCTTTGCAAGTGATTCCCTGGTAAAGTGGTAGGTGATGAGCAGTGCCTTATTTCTGGTGAACTGGTTGGTCATCTATGTTCTAGAAATTTCCCATGTCCTCTCTCTAGCCTAGAACTCTCTCCTCCTCTATATACACCATACCACCCACTCTCCCCACCTTCAAAGCCTTATTAAGGTCACATCTCCTCCAAAAGGCCTGCCCTGAATAAGCTTTTTCCCAGATCCCTCCCCCTTCTGTGTCATCTATGCACCTAGATCTGTAACATTTGTGCATTTGAAACTTGACCCACCCTCAGCCCATATGTGTATACCTATAAATTATATATTCTAAATTATTTATTTATATTAATGTCCATCTCTCCCTCCAGACTGGAAGCTCATTGTGGGCTGGAAGTGTTTACCAACTCTGTTATACTCTCCCAAGTACTTAATACAGTGCTCTGCACACAGTAAGTGTTCAGTCAATACCACTGATGATCAAATACCCTTGACAGGAATTCAGTATTCTTTTATTTGATTCTGAGTGTTACTTGTAGGTGATGATGATAAAATTGCTCAAAAACTTGAATGTGCCTCCGTGAAAGTCCAAATCACACAGTCATAGAGAAGGTTGGCAACTACTACAGTCCAGGCCTCCAGTTTCCCCAGCTATTGTCTCATCATATGATCCCATAGGCTCTTCTCTGTCCCAATGTTCCTCAACCTCTCAGCCACCTTGGACAGCTGTGACCATCCTCTTCTTGTTGAAATGGTTATCAGACCTTAGTTCTGCAGACACAGTATTCACCTGGCTCTTTTCCTACTTCTATGACTTCTCCATCTTATTTTCTGGGCTCCTCTACTACCCTCACTCTCTTGAAGCATTCATCTGCTCACAGAGGTTCAACAGATGACACCCAAATCTATCTCTCTAGTCCCAACTTCTCATCTCCTTTACAGCCACATTTCCTCTTGCCTCCAATGCATCTCCACTCAGATATCCCACTGGCACCTTAAACTCAAACATGTATAAACTGAATAATAATGTTAGTGATTGTTAAGGCCTTACTATGTGCCGAGCACTCTTCTAAGCACTGGGGTAGATACAAGGGAATGAGGTTGTCCCACATCGGGCTCACAGTCTTCATCCCCATTTTACAGATGAGGGAACTGACGCCCAGAGAAGTTGTGACTTACCCAAGATCACACAGCTGACAAGTGGCAGAGCCGCGATTAGAACCCACGACGTCTGACTCCCAAGCCCGGGCTCTTTCCACTGAGCCACGCTGCTTCTCTATCTCAATCAATAAGTACATCATCATCAGTCTTTTTTCTGGGTTATTGTCAGTCTTTAGTATTGAACAGATTTTATGAAGCAGGTTGTAATCATCTTTATTTCTTCTTGAGCAATCAGCAGGATACATCGGTTTCTACATTATTCCAAGATTTTCAATGACATTCATACCCAATGAGTTAGTAGTTACCCAGTGGATCAGAGACATATTCCAACTCTGGCTTTTAGGTCTCTTGCTACACTCCCGAAACACGGCATCATAGAATAAGCTGAGTAGGACTGCGCAAGCCACAAGGGATTATTGTGCTTTGTGGTAATGAGAAAGGGTCAATCAGGGTATCTTTAACTCTGGCTTCACTAAGCTTACTGTTGTGGAATAGCCTTAGCATTTTAGGGAATTTCCCAGGACAGCCAAATTTGTTCAGCTACCGCCTAAAAAGACCAGGTGATGTTACATGTATTTCTGCTATATCTGTCATGCTGGAAGAGCATACATTTGAATTGTACTTTGATCTGAGACTACATTGGTATTTTTCAGTAGTATGCCTAGAAGGACTCAGGCTAAGATGTTCCTGACAAGTCACTTACAAATCAACAAAATACCCTCACATTTTTATCCTGTAGAGAGCAGCACTTTACTTAGATATTTTTGTTCTGGTTGTAAAGTGTTTTGCAATTTTGCTAATCATTAGAGTTTCCCAGATTCATTAGGTCCAAAGCTGATTAAAATATCTTTAAAGAAGAAAAATAGGGTTCAGTAATCTCATCGCATCCTGGAATACAATGAAATCCTGTATTCCCATTCTGGGATATATTCTTTTATATATTAACAATACCTTAAACTAAAGTTTGGCCATTGGTAAGGAGCAATGCCACAGACTGTAGCTTACATAGAGAAACCAATTTTTGTTTATTTACCGAATGGAATGAGAACAGTAAATTTGAGACTGATCTATGTCAGACAAAAAATATAAAGGATTCTCCATCAAAAGTACAGGGAATAAAATTGAAACCATAAATCCCAACCTTTTCCCAACAGGTAATATAGCTTCAGTATGGAAGTAAAATTCAAGAACAGATTTCCAATTAAATTCCTCATTGTATGAGAATTAAAATCACAGAAATAATAAAGTGTATTGAATAATTTGTCAATGAAAATACTATAATAAAAGACTGCAAGCAACATATACACATCTGTTATTTAATAAAAATTTTTTTCTGAGTAAACATATTTTATAAAGCTCTTTTTGAATCTAAGGCATTAATTCACTACATCTACCACTCATGTCATGCCAGCAGAATGCATTATGATGAAAGATATAGAATTCTTACTGAATTCTCATGATTATAAGAGTTAACTTACTAGATTTAAATTTATGGTATTTGTTAAGCCCTTGCTATGTGTCAAGCACTGTTCTAAGCACTGGGATAGATACAAGCTAATAAGGTCAGACATTGTCCCTGTCCCACATGAGGCTCACAACCTAAGTAGGAGGGAGGCAGGTATTGAATCTCCATTTTATAGTTGAGGAAACTGAGGCTGAGGCACAAAGAACTTAAGTGAATTGCCCTAAGTCCCATAGCAGGAAAGTGCCAGAGACTGGATTAGAACCCCGGTCCTCTGACTCCCAAGCCCATGCTTTTTCCACTAGGCACACTGCTTCCCATTAGATGTGATAGTTATATAGCAGAACTCCTACAAAGAGGAGAAATAATGCTATAGAAATTAAATGACATAGGAATATTTGCTTGAACCATTTTGCTAAGCATTTTTAACTGATGTATTAGGTTGGAGATAGGGTTCACCTATATATTTAAGTGTTTTATACCAAACGTCCAGAGCCCAAATTAAAATGGTGAATTGGGTAGTTGTCTGGTGAATTTGAGCCGTATCCTTTCATTGTTCCATCCTCTATCCCATTCCATTTCTCTCTTCAGATTCCTTCAATCCCTTTAAGGCTAGGACTACATACAATAAAATCAAGCACCTTGGCTCATTGTTATCATGAGTGGGAAAAATCTATATTAAGGAACGGCAATACAGCTGAAGAGAAATTTCCAAAAGGCTCTCCTCTGTCCCACTCCTTATACTCCTTCATTTCTATTATTTCAACAACAGGCATGGTGAAAGCGAAATCCGAGCAAATCCGACCTGGCCTTCAAAGGCTATTTTGGTTCCAGACTCCCTGAAGTACTGCAGGAGAGGTACTCTGGCCAGGTGGGGGAGGGGGAGGAGGAGGAGAAGCACAGTGAAAACATTGCAGTTCTGTTGCTCATTAACCCTGGGCCAATCAAGACTGTGAGAGGTGTCATGGGCCTATAGCCTGGAGATGCTCCCATTTGCCAAGCCTGGGACAGAGCTCTGGCTTATGGTAGGGAAGGGTGGAGAATGGAGAGCTCCTCTCTCCACCTCCTGACTGCTTTGTGACTTTGTGCAACTCACTTTTCTGTGCCTCAATTTTCTCATCAGTAAATTGGGGAGTAGATCTCCCCGCCCTTAGACTGCAAGCCCCATGTGGGACAGGGACTATGTCTGATCGGATTGTATTGTACCTACCCCAGAATTTAGCAGTGCTTGGTACATAGTAAGTGCTTAATTAAGGGCTCAGTTATTACTACAACTTATTTAAATAAATCAACATGATGCAAAATTTACACTACTTTGTTGAAAAAAAAGGCCAGAAAGAGTCTTGTTTTCAGTTCAAAGAAAGGATGTGCAGCAAGGTATTATGTTCAAAATTTCTGTCAGCTGAAAACTGTACCCTTGACCCTGGAGCCGTCTTGGGTATTTAGTTAGGTGACTGGGTGCTCTTGTCCATCCAATCATCAAGTACCACCTGGATGTGCTAGAGACTTCACCCTGATCTTTTCATCCCATTGTTAAACTTTCTTGACTCAAGAGACTGCCATGTTACTTTCTCAGGGTGGCAAAAAGGGTCCAGACCTGGGGAGTAGAAAAACCTGAGGTGGCCATGCTGATATCATGATTCCTATCTGAGGTGATTCTATTGGAATGTGGTTCCACAAACATTATAATAATAATAATGATGATAATAATAATAATGATGGTTTTTGTTAAGTGCTTACTATGTTCTAAGCACTGGGGTAGATATAAGGTAATCAAGTTGTCCCACATGACAGTCTTAATCCCCATTTTATAGATGAGGTAACTGAGGCACAGAGAAGTTAAGTGACTTCCCCAAAGTCACAGAGCTGAAGAGTGGCAGAGCCAGGATTAGAACTCATGACCTCTGACTCCCAAACACATGCTCTTTCCACTAAGCCACACTACTTGTTATCCTATTTTCCTGCACAGGGTCCTTGCTAGACTGTAAGATATTTGAGGGTGTGAACTATGCCTACTTATACTTTGGTACTCTCTCAAGTGCTTAGTACAATGTTATAGACAAAATAAGTGCCCGAAAAATGCTTCTGAGTGCTGCTGGTTTTTATACCCATCCTATGCAGAATTGGGCCAGAAATGGAAATATTGAGTGAAATCTTTTTCATTAAAATTGCACTTACTAAGTGCAGTGAGATCATTTATGAGAGCTGAGCACTTGAGGTTGGGAGACACAGGTATAATCTCCATTTTGCAGGAACTAGAACACAGCGGGGTTAAAGGTTTGCCTGACTAAACACAACAGGCCAGTAGTAGATCTAGGTTGGTATTTATTAAGTGCCTACTATGTGCAGAGCACTGTTCTAAGCACTGGGGTAGATACAGGGCAATCAGGTTGTCCCCCATGAGGCTCACAGTTAATCCCCATTTTACAGAGGAGGTAACTGAGGCACAGAGAAGTTAAGTGATTTCCCCACAGTCACACAGCTGACAAGTGGCAGAGCCGGGAGTCGAACTCGTGACCTCTGACTCCGAAGCCCAGGCTCTTTCCACTGAGCCACGCTTCCAGGCTTCCTGACTCTGCGGCCTATGCTCTTTTCATTTGGGCACACTGCCTTCATCAAACCAACCTCGAGAACTATGGCTAAAATGGAAACTTATTACAAATATGAACTCACAACAAAAATATCAATGCTTGATATACCCAAGATGAAAATGAAGTGGGGATTCAATTAACCAATATAGATAACTTTACCAGGTAATTCAGCCCCCAGTTTGGTCTTTATTGTCCATCCAAATACATTGATCAAATGAAACAAATAATTGCCAAATCATCAGTCACCTTGTTCTGTGGTCCTGCAACAAGTTCAGATACGTTAAGATACTGAACACTATATGAACATAAAACTCTTTCAATAGAAATGCACTTACAGGAGGATAATTACATCTACAAAATAATAACTTTTGAATAGTTTGGCTTCTTTTTGTGCCTGACTACTCCAGAGGACATGAAAAGGTAGTCTTGCTAATAAGCACATTTGATTTGTTACATGAAATGCTGCCAAGCTATGCGGCAGAGTGTGAAAAAAAATATAGCAGTGACTGTATTTCAGAAACATTATTTCTTTCTCCTAGATAAAACCTTGGGCTAAGAAGAAAAAATGGGGGAAATGTTACAACTGAAGCAACTTGTTTTGGGGCCTGAGTCTTCCCAAAATATTTTTTAAAAAACCTCATTTGTAATAATTACCTTTATGAATATTCTTGAGACCTTGCTCAGCTTTGCATTTGACCTGTTTAAAGATGCATTTCCTTGATTTTTGTTTCATAATGATTTTCACCTATATCTTGAGAGTCTCCACTGGAAGTTGTATTCTGAAGCTGAAGAGGCTATTACTAATGAAAGCTGGTGATAAGCACCGGCAGTGTATTGAATGCATTTGATACTGAACAGGAGAGGGATTGATAATAAATGAATCCATTGAAAAGCCAAAATAAAACATTGGAAATTGCAAATAAAAACTCCATGGTATTCATTATCTAGCTCTAGATAACTGTCACTGGCTCTAGAAAGAATGTGCACAGTCCATACACTGTTGAGCCTCACAATGTTTGACAGCTAATTCCACAGCTAAAATTAGCTTCTGATGATGAAGACTTCATAAACTACCTAGGGATCAGCATTGATTGAATAATAAAAAAATTAGTCTTTGTCTGAGTTCCACAGACAAAATTTAATGAGGTTTTCAGGAAATCTTTGGGTTCTAAGATGGTACTCTATGTTGTCTTAGAGGCATAAACTGAAGCAAGACCACCATAATCACAAAGAGTAAAGAATGCTTCCTTTCATTAATCCAGGCTGATAACACAGTATGAACTATAGTCAGTTAGGAGTCTTTAAGGTTCACTCAATATGTGACCCTGCTCAAGTTCTGGATGAAATACCAGAACCAATTGTATGTTGTAAGCATTTTGTGGACAGGGAACATGTCTATTAAGCTCCATTATATTGAACCCTCTCAAGCTCTTAGTACAGTGATTGATTGATTTCTAGAATCAATCAATAGTATTGAGCATTTAGGTGGACAGAGCACTGCGCTAAGCATGTGGGAGAGTACAAAAGAGATGATAGACATAGTAGGGGAAACAGGTGATAAAATAAATAACCAGATAGGGAAACACCAATGTCTAAGAATTTTGTACATTAAGTGCTCTGGTGATATTGGTGGGGTGAGTATCAAAATGCTTAAGGGATACAGACTTAAGTGCATAGGTGACATAGAAGGAAGTGAAAATAGAGTGGGTAGGTGAAAGGTTAATCAGGGTATGTTTCCTGGAGGACATGTGATTTTGCTGGGGCTTTGAAGGTGGGGAGAATGGGGACCTGTCAAATAATAGTAATAATAATAACAGTGGTATTTGTTAAGCGCTTACTCAGTGTCGAGCACTGTTCTAAGCACTGGGGTAGATATAAGGTAATCAGGTTGTCCCATGTGGGGCTCACAGTCTTAATACCCATTTTACAGATGAGGTGACTGAGGCACAGAGAAGTCAAGTGACTTGCCCAAAGTTACACAGCTGATCGGTGGCCAAGCCAGGATTAAAACCCATGACCTCTGATTCCCAAGCCCATGCTGTTTCCACTATGCCATGCTGCTTCTCTAAATATGAAGTGGGAGGGAGTTCCATGCAAGAGGTGGACATTGAGATCCCTAATAAACTTACCAACCATTTTAACAATAGAATTGAAACCATCAGCTGTGAACTTCCTAAAATTTCCCTAACATCGACAGTCCTACCCTCTTCCTTTCATTGACACTCACATCATTTCCTGTTGTCTTCCAAGACATCTCCAGCTTCCTTTCAAAATCTACTCCCTCCACTGGAACCTCCGATTCCATCCCTTTACACCTTATTAAAAACTGGTCCCCTACCTTATCCCCATCTTCAATCGCTCATTCTTCAATGGCTTCAACATATCCAGGTAACTGATATCCCAAAATAACCCTCCCTTAACCCTACTGCACACTCCAGTTATTCCCCCAATCACCTTCTTGCTATTCCTCTCCAAACTCCTCAAGTGAGTTGTTTATAACAGCTGACTATTTCTTCTACCCCACTCTCTTCTCAATCCTCTGTAATCTGACTTCCACCCACTCACCTTTACTAAAATCACCCTTTCCAAGGTGACTAATTAATGATCCCCTTCTTGCTAAATCCCAAATCCAACAGACTATACTTACTCAATATTAATCATCCTAGACCTCTCAGCTACCTTCAATATTGTGGACCACCCCCTTCTCTTGGAAACACTATCTAATCTTAGCTTCACTAACAATATCCTCTCCTGGTTCTCCTATCTTTATCAATCTGTTTCACAGGCTCCTGCTCTGCCTCCCACCTTGTGAGAGGGTTCCTCAAGGTTCAGTTCTGGGCCCCCTTCTATTCTCCATCTAGATCTTCTCCCTTGAAAAACTAATTTTCTCCCATGGCTTTAACTACCATTTCTATACAGATGATTCCCAAATTACCTCTCCAGCCCTCACTTCTCTCTTCCTCTGGAGTCTCACATTTCCTCCTGCCTTCAGGACATTTCAACTTGGATAGACAACTGAAATGTTTTGTGTCCAAAACACATCTTCCCACCCAAACCCTGTCCTCCCCATCTTTCCCATCACCGTAGACCACGCCACTATCCTCCCCTGTCTCACAGGCCTGTAACCTTGGCATTATCCTTGAATCATCCCTTCTGCAGACTGTAAGCTCACTGTGGGCAGGGGTTTTGTCTACCAACTCTATTGCCTTGTACTCTCCCAAGAGCTTACTATGATGCTCTGCACACAGTAAGCACTCAATAAATGCCATTTTTGATGATGATTGACTCTTTTACCAACTCCTGTCGGTTCTACCTTCACAACATCTCTAGAAGCTGCTCTTTCCTTTCTACCCAAACTGCCATCATTATATCTCACCTTGACTATTCCTCAGTGATTTCCCTACCTCCAGACTTTCCCCTATCCATACATAAATCAATCAGTGGTATTTATTGATCAATTACTGTGTACAGAGCACTGTACTAAGCAATACACCACAGTTTGGTGATGCAATCTGTGTCGATAAGGAGCTTATAGTCTAGAAGGGGAAACAGATGTAAAATGGGGAAATGATACAGTACATGGATCTCTACATAAGTGCTGTGGGACTGAGGGTGGGTTGTATATCAAGTGGGTACCTATCCAAACACATAGGCAACCCAGAAGGGAGGCCAAGTAGAGGAAATGAAGGCTTAGCCAGGGTAGGTTTCTCCAGTTAATGCTTCACTCTGCTGCCCAGATTCATTCATTCAATAGTATTTATTGAGCGCTTACTATGTGCAGAGCACTGTACTAAGAGCTTGGAATGTACAAATCAGTAACAGATAGAGACAGTCCCTGCCCTTTGATGGGCTTACAGTCTAATCGGGGGAGACAGACAAAAACAATAGCAATAAATAGAATCAAGGGGATGAACATCACATTAAAACAATAGCAAATAAATAGAATCAAGGTGATGTATATCATTAACAAAATAATAGAATCAAGGTGATGTACATCTCATTAACAAAATAAATAGGGTAATGAAAATATATACAATTGAGCAGACGAGTACAGTGCTGAGGGGAGGGGAAGGGAGAGGAGGAGGGGCAGAGGGAAAGGGGGCAAAAGAGGGCTTAGCTGAGGGGAGGTGAAGGGGGGGCAGAGAGGCAGCAGAGGGAGCAGAGGGAAAAGGGGAAGCTCAGGCTGGGAAGGCCTCTTGGAGGAGGTGAGCTCTAAGTAGGGTTTTGAAGAGGGAAAGAGAATTAGTTTGGCGGAGGTGAGGAGGGAGGGCATTACAGGACCGCGGGAGGACGTGGCCCAGGGGTCGACTGCGGGATAGGCGAGAACGGGGGATGGTGAGGAGGTGGATGGCAGAGGAGCCGAGTGTGCGAGGTGGGCAGTAGAAAGGGAGAAGGGAGGAGAGGTAGGATGGGGCAAGGTGATGGAGAGCCTTGAAGCCTAGAGTGAGAAGTTTTTGTTTCATGTGGAGGTTGATAGGCAACCACTGGAGGTTTTTAAGAAGGGGAATGACATGCCCAGAGCATTTCTGCAGGAAGATGAGCCGGGCAGCGGAGTGAAGAATAGACTGGAGCGGGGAGAGAGAGGAGGAAGGGAGATCAGAGAGAAGGCTGACACAATAATCCAGCCGGGATATTATGAGAGCCTGTAACAGTAAGATAGCCGTTTAGGTGGAGAGGAAAGGGTGGATCTTGGCGATATTATAAAGGTGAGACCAGCAGGTTTTGGTGATGGATTGGATGTGTGGGGTGAGTGAGAGAGCCGAGTCAAAGATGACAACGAGGTTGCAGGCCTGAGAGACAGGAAGGATGGCTGTACCATCCACAGTGATAGGGAGGTCAGGAAGAGGACAGGGCTTGGGAGGGAAGATGAGGAGCTCAGTTTTGGACATGTTGAGTTTTAGGTGGCGGGCAGACATCCAGGTAGAGACGTCTTGGAGGCAGGAGGAGATACGAGGCTAAAGGGAGGGGGAGAGGACAGGGGCAGAAATGTAGATCTGTGTGTCATCTGCATAGAGATGATAGTTGAAGCCGTGAGAGTGAATGAGTTCACCGAGGGAGTGAGTATATACAGAGAAGAGAAGAGGGCCAAGAACTGACCCTTGAGGAACCCCAACAGTTAGAGGATGGGAGGGGGAGGAGGAGCCTGCGAAGGAGACTGAGAACGAATGGCCAGAGAGATGAGGAGAACCAGGAGAGGACGGAGTCCGTGAAGCCAAGGTGAGATAAGGTGTGGAGAAGGGGATCATTCTGCACAGGTTTCCTCACTCCTTAAAAGCCTCCAATGGTTGTCCATTCCTTTCCACATCAAACAAATTGGCTTGAAGGCACCTAACTCTCTCATTCCTACCTATCTTTGCTTCTTTTCCACTACAATCCAGCCAATATACTTTGCTCTTTCAATACCAACTTACCTACTGTGCCTTGACCTCGTCTCTCTTGTCGACCAGAACTCATATGGATCCCCCAGGACCACTGACTATAGGAGCATGAAGATGTTGACTGAAGGTGCTGAATGAGCTTAACACAGACCAATACCCAACTTCTAGACAACTACATCAATTCCACCTTAGTGACATTGTTATAGTCACTCTGGATTTGAAGATAACACCACCTGTTATGCCCCTCCTGTGTGTCCCACAAGGCTTTCTTTAGTGCCCCCAACTCTTACTTTGCATTCACTCCCCTGGGGTGTTTATCCACTTGCATAGCTTCAGCCACCACTGCTCTGCAAGTTCCCAAGTCTACATTTCTATCCTGGACATCTCCTGTACTATTCATCTCCTCCTGCCTCCAAACCAACTCCACTTGAATAGCCTACTGGCAGCATTTCAAACTCCACATATCCCAAACTGAACTTCTAGTCTTCCCTCTTAACCCTCCTCCCTCACTAACTTTACCATCTCCATCAATAACACCAAAAATAATTATAACTGTGGTATTTGTTAAATGTTTACTATGTGCTATCACTGTACTTGCTTGACACATAGTAAGCACTTAATAAATACCATTATTATCATTACTAAATGCTAGGGTAGATATAGGACAGTCAGGTTGGACTCAGTCCTGGTCCCACATGGGGATCACAGTATAAAGTAGGAGTGAAACAGGCATTTATTTAATCTCCGTTTTACAGAGGAGAAACCTGAAGCACAGAGAAGTTAAGTGATTTGCCTAAAATCACAAAGCAGACAGATATCAAAGCTGGAATTATCAATCAATTGATGGTATTTATTGAGCACTTACTGAATGTAGAGCACTGTACAAAGTGCTACATAGACACCAGCCCTGACCACAAGGAGTTTAGCCAGATCCCCTGGTTCCCAGGTTTTTTCTCTTTCCACTAGGCCATGCTCCATCTCTACCATCTTTCCTGTCTCTGAAGCCTGCAACTTTAATATGATCCTTACCCATTTACTATCATTCAATTCATGAAGCTAATAAATGATAAACTAATAAATCTGTCGATTCTTCTTCCAAAACATTTCCTGGATTGGCACTTTGATCTCTAAGCTAACAGCAAACTCTTCGGTTCAAGAACTCATCCTATCACAGTCAGACTACTGTATTTGTCTCCTCATTTGTCTCCCTGCATCCAATCTTCCCCATGTCTGTCTCCCCTTCTAGACTATAAGCTCGTTGTGCGCAGTGAATTTGTCTGTTATATTGTACTCTCCCAGACATTTAATACAGTGCTCTGCACACAGTAAATACTCAATATACACAGTTGACAGATTGACTGAACTAAGCACTTGGTAGAGTAAAATATAACAAAGATTGATTGATGGGAATCAAGGCTGGTATCATTCCCTTTTAACATTAGTAACTTTGTTGAGGCTTCTTTTAAACTTCTAATCAATCAGTCATTTTTACTGAGGATTTTCTGTGTGCAGGGCACTGTAGAAGTGCTTGGGAGAATACAACACAGCAATATAACAGACAAAATCCCTGCCAACAATAAGCTTACAGTCTAGAGACTGTTCAAAGCAGCATGGCTCAGTGGAAGAAGCCCGGGCTTGGGAGTCAGAGGTCATGGGTTCGAATCCCAGCTCTGCCCCTTGTCAGCTGTGTGACTGTGAGCAAGTCACTTCACTTCTTGGTGCCTCAGTGACCTCATCTGTAAAATGGGGATGAAGACTGTGAGCCCCACCTGGGACATCCCAATGACCCTGTATCTACCCCAGTGCTTAGAAGAGTGCTCTGCACATAGTAAGCGCTTAACAAATACCAACATTATTTAGAGAGGGAGACAGAGATTAATATAAATATATCACAGGTATTTGCATAGGTTCAGTGAGGCTGGGGGGCGGTGGTGTTGAATAAAGGGAGCAAGTCAGGGTGATGCAGAAGAAGAGGGAAAAGAGGAAGAGAGGACTTACTCAGGGAAGGTCTCTTGGAAGAGATGTGCCTTCAATAAGGCTTTGAAGCGGGGGTAAGTAATTGTTTATTGGATATGAAAAAGGATGGCATTCCAGGTCAGAGGCAGGATATGGAGGAGAGGTTGGCAGTGAGTTAGGCGAAATTGAGGTAGAATGAGTAGATCACATTAGGGGAACAAAGTGTGTAGGCTGGGTTGTATGCCTTAAAGCCAATGGTGAGGAGTCCTCTGTTCGATGTGGAGGTGGATAGGCAACCACAGGAGGTTCTTGAGGAGTGGGGAAACATGGACTGAATGTTTTTGTAGAAGAATGATCCAGGCAGCTTAGTGAAGTATGGACTGGAGTGGGGAGAGACAGGAGGCATGAGTCAACAAGGAGTCTGATACAGTAGTCAAGGTGGGATAAGTGCCTGGATTAACATGGTAGCAGTTTGGATGGAGGGGGAAGGACAGATTGTAGTTATGTTGTGAAGGTTGAACCAATAGGATTTAGTGATAGATTGAATATGTGGGTTGAATGATAGGAGGAGTTAAGGATAATGACAAGGTTATGGGCTTGTGAGACAGGAAGGATGGCAGTGCTATCTGCAGTGATGGGAAAGTCAAAGGGAGGACAAGGTTTGGGTGGGAAGATAAGTTTTGTTTTGGACTTGGTAAGTTTGAGGTGACAGCAAGACATCCAAGTAGAGATGTCAAAGGCAGGAGGAAATGCAAGACTGGATAGAGGGAGAGAGATCAGGGTTGGAAATGTAGATTTGGGAATCATCCACATGGAGATGGTAGTTGAAGCTGTGAGAGTGAATAAGTTCTCCAAGGGAGTAGGGGTAGAGGAGAATAGAAAGGGACACAGAACTGAAGCTTGAGGGACAGCCGCAGTTAAGGTGAAGGAGGCAGAGGAGGAGCCCACAAAATAGAAGCTCCTATTACTACATATTTGAAATGATCAATTATCTTTACATTTAGACCCATATCTGAAAATGGATTAGTACAGTCAGTAAATGGGGAATATCCAATGCAAAAAAGAAGTTGGCTATTTTCTTTAGGGGATGTTATCTTTTCTCACATATTTTCTTTGGGCTTGGAAGGATAGAAAAGTAATAATAGAAAAATACAATTCCAGAAATATTAAAATTATTTATCCTTAAACACTTTCTCCCAAACTCTGAAGAGTGAAATAATAAAATAGCACATATCATGGACTGTAGAAACATTAGTTTAAATGTGTTGTTTGAGATGGAAAGCAAAGTGAAAAAGATGGGCATAGGGGAATGCATATTAAAAATGTGTCTTTTATGGCCACAGAATGAATTCCCCAGAGTTAAAATTCAATGGATTTGTAACAAGTTATAGGAAATTAAATCATTCAAAAATAGATTGTCAACATTTAGATCATAACAATTAAATAGTCTCTCAGACCAATCACAGTTCCATCTGTGTTGACTCGGTCCTGAGATAATCTGCTCCAACAGAGTCTGGAAATCACAACAGGTTTGTATTTCCTCCTTTCCCATTGCTTCTCCCATATTTCCCACTCCCCTGTCTTCTCCCATTCCTAGATCACTCCATCTCTCCCTTGTCTCCCCTCTTTCCACTCCTCTCCCATCACTATATTTACTCTACTCCCATCTTCTCTCCTCTCCTCCACAACTCCATTTTTTCCCAGTCCTCAATTCTTCCTCCTCCCTCTGCTCCCTCCTTTCACTACCTCCTATTTTTCCTCATTTCCCCTGCTACACACTGTCTTCTTTCTTTCCCCACCTGTCCCACAACCTTCTGTCCCTCACCTTCCCTTCATTTCTCTATCTCCCCTTGGTCTTCTCCTTGTCCATGTCCCATTTATCCCCTGCCCTTCATTGTCCCCATTTTGCAAAATCTATCTCTTACTGATATGATCTCTACTACCCAATTCTGGAAAGCTAATCAGGAATTGGAAAAAAAAATCAGTGGGATTGGAGGTAAGAGCATAGAGACATGAGGCTATAGGGAAGGAAGAGAGTTGGAGGAGAGATGGGAAGGGAAAAATATAAGAATAAGGAGCACTAGAGACATAGGGGTAAGGGTATGTGAGAAATGGAGAGAAGAGATGGAGGAAGAACAGTGCTGAGACAAGTGGAGAGGTGGATACGTAGGGAAGAGAAGAGCTTGTAAAAAGAAAGAGAAGGGTGGGAAGAAAAAGAGAGTTAAGAAATAGGCAGGGCCAAAGAAGGGCGAGAGGAAGATGGGGAGAAGGAAGAAAAGGCTGTTATTCTTGACACAAGACAGCCTATTATTCTGGGTCATGGCAAAGGAATAATAGTTGTCAACATTTCAATATGTTTAAGCTATTGGGAGAGTACAATACAACAATAAACAGACAAGTTCCCTGCCCTATTCTACGTGTGTGGGAGAGTATAATAATATAGAGTTGGTAGACATAATCCCTTCCCACAATGAGTTTACAGTCCATAGGGGAAGATTAGCATTGAAATAAATTAGATAGGAGAAATGTGCATCTGCAAATGTGCTATCGGGTTTGGGATGGGGTCAATGCACAAGGCAAACCCAATGGTTTTATTCCAACCCTGAGCTGATGTCAAAATGCAACATGAACCATTTCTGAATCCTCTTTGGCTTTGAGGGAAAAGGTCCAAGATACCTTGGCACTGATAAAACATCAGAACTTGGAACTGAGTGAAGAGATCTATTCGTTCCACCTTGTGCAGATCCAGCTGGTTAGCATTCAGAAGCAACACATCACTGTGCTAGACTTTCAGTACTCCTTTTTAGGATGGATGATGAAAGGCTCACAAGCAGCAGCATTGCCCAGTGGATAGAGCTTGCACCTGGATAATAAGAGCTTGGGTTCTAAATCCAGCTCCACTACATATCTGCAGTGTGACCTTAGGCAAGTAACTTAACTTCCCTGTCCTTAGTACCTCATCTGTACATCTACTCCCCTGTTCTCTCTCTCCCTCCCTCCAGGCTTGTATCTCCTCCTGCCTTCAGGACATCTCCACCTGGATGACTGAGCTCCTTATCTTCCCTCCCAAATCCTGTCCTCTCCCTGACTTTCCTGTCACTGTGGACAGCACAACCATCCTTCCCATCTCACAAACCCACAACCTTGGTGTCATTCTTGACCATTTTCTCATTCACCCCACATACCCAATCCGTCACCAAAATCTGTCAGTTTCACATTCACATCGCCAATATCCACCCTTTCCTCTCCATCCAAACTGCTACCACATTAATACAATCACTCATCCTATCCCGACTGGATTACTGCATCAGTATCCTTTCTGGTGTCCCAACCTCCTGTCTCTCCCCACTTCCGTCTATACTTCACTCTGCTGCTTGAATGATCTTTCTACAGAAACGCTGTGGGCTTGTCACTCCCATCCTCAAAAATCTCCAGTGGTTGCCTATCAACCTCCATATCAAGCAAAAGCTCCTCACTATTGGCTTTAAAGCTCTCCATCACCCTGCCCCCTTCTACCTTACCTCCCTTCTCCCCTTCTACAGCCCAGCCCGCACACTCCACTCCTCTGCAGCTAACCTTCTCACTATGCCTCGTTCTCACCATTGACCTCAGCCCACGTCCTACCTCTGAACTAGGATGCCCTTCCTCCTCACATCCACCAAACTAGCATACTTCCCCCCTTAAAAGCCCTACTGAAAGCTCACCTCCTCCAGGAGGCCTTTCCAGACTAAACTCCCTTTTCCTTTGCTCCTCCTCCCCTCCCCATTGCTCCGACTCCCTCCCTCTGCTCTACCCCCCTCCACGCACCACAGCACTTGTGTATATGTACATATGCATTATTACATTCATTTTATTAATGATGTGTATATCTCTATAGTATATTTATTTATATTGATGCTATTTATGCCTGTTTACTTGTTTTGTGGTCTATCTCCTCTCTTCTAGACTGTGAGTCCATTGTTGGGTAAGGATTGTCTCTGTTGCTGAATTGTACTTTCCAAGTGCTTAGTACAGTGCTCTGCACACAGTCAGTGCTCAATAAATAAAATTGAATGAATGAAATAAATAAAAGGGGGATTAAGACCATGAGCCCCATATGGGACATGGACTGTGTTCAACCTGATTAGCTTGTATTAACCCCAAGAGCTTGGTACAGTGCCTGGAACACAGTAAGTGCTTAACAAATACCATAAAAAAATTATACTACACCAAGTAAGAGAAGCCAATCTGAATAAATAAGTCTTGTGTGGTAACAGCCCTTTTCATCAAAGAAGTTTTAAAATTAAGGAGCAGTACAGTGTCTTTTAAACAGAAGGGCAAATGCTATATCCATTGAACTAGAAACATTAAAAACCTTCTTGTTTTCAGAGAATAGCTTTCAATGCTGGAGAATGCTGAAGAAATTTGGAAGTTGCATAAATGCAACTACTTGCAAAAATAGAATGGATTTGTTCTCTCATCTCTGGAATTTGTAAAACAGGTTTTTCTGGGTAATAGCATTTCTGTAAAATTTCAGCACATGTTCAATTTGTAGCCTAAGTCCAACCTTCTCTAAAGTGAAGTATTCCACAAAAATGGAAGTTCTAAATATCTTGGGCCCTTAAGAATAGTGTTGCTATACAGCTTTGCTGAAACAAACAAGAAGATTTATTCTAAGTATTTAAATATATTCATTAAAGTACTCAGTAGGATAAAAATAATACAGGGGCTCTCCTGTGGTTTTGTTTTCTCTAGCTGTTCATACTTATCACAGTTTATATCCTGCCTACCATAAATATTAAGATTTTCAATCATCCCTTGGAATCTTACAGACCAGTGAGTCTTAGAATTTCATGCAGTCGAAAATGAAATAAAAGGGTGTTCTTCAGCAGTGGACTAGATTTCTTGAGACTGAGGAACTGTTTAAGGCCATCATTGTGACCCTGTGTCTACAAAGAATGGCCAGCCCTTCCTTTCTTTACTGGACCATCTGGTTTTACACCGATCTGTCCCCTATATGAAAATGGACAATGGGCTTTTTCAATATCTGGCACTGAGGCTCCCTCCACCATGGCTCCGACTGCCGTATTCTGGGACTCGGATGATGCACTAGACTCCACATTGATCTGGGAGGGGAGTGCAAAGTCCCTGGTGCAAATAGTGGTAGAGGGTGGGAGGGGTTCAGGTAGAAGAGCTCTAGCATACATAACATTTGCTTACTTCCAGAATGTGGTACTCATGATGTCCTCATATTACCATGTGCCCAGCGTAATGTTTGTGATCTTGCTGTCCCGTATACGTGAAGGCTCTCAGAAGCCACCCTAGATCTTCACAGTAGCCAACACGTATTTCAGGAAGGAATGCCCTGGTGCAAAAGGGCAAGGATATTAACTAAGAACTTCTTCCCTATATTTCATTAAAGCTTTTGCCAGACCTAGGTTTCAGAGGAAAAACCCATGTCCAGATTCAATCAATAAATCAATCATATTTATTAAGTGCTTACTATATGCAGTGCTTGAGAGAGGATAACAGAATTAGCAGAGATGTTTCCTGCCCATAACGAGTTTACAGGCTAGAGGGGGAGACAGACATTAATAAGCCTTCTCTTTAGCACCTTCCCAAAATCTCTGTTGACCATTATGGGGAAAAACAAAATATTTGGAACAAAAAATCAATCAGTGTCATTTATTGAATGCTTACTGTGAGGAGAGCACTACTCTAAGTGCTTGGTAGTGTACAACAGAGTTGGTAGACATGATCCCTGCCTTCTAGGAGTTTACAATCTATTGGGAAATAGCTTTTAGCTTGAAACCCAGCTCAGTGATTTTTAGTAACTAGTAATTTCTTTCTGTGCCTCCATTTACCTTTTTAAGCTCTTAGTACAGTGCTCTGCACACAGTAAGCACTCAAATACGATTGAATAAAATGATTATAACAGGTTTCCCTTTATCATACTGTGTAATAATGAGTTGACTTGAGTGCTCTGAGTGAATAGTGCTATGCGATTGAATAGTACTCAGCCTGCAGTAAGCCCTCGATAAATACCATTGATTGACTGAATGCTTAGATGTAGAGTTTTGACCATGTGACTGGGCTCCCCAGCATGCCTACAGATTCAAACAGTTTCATTCAATTGTATTTATTGAGGGCTTACTGTGTGCCGAACACTGTACTAATTACCTGGGAGAGGGAGAGTACAATATAACAATAAACAGACGCATTCCATTCTGGACTAATGTCATATCTCATCTCAAATATTCAATTATCCATTCAGCCTTTTCATCCTGATATTTTGTTATGATATTGGTTAAGTGCTTACTGTGGGCCAGGTGCTGTACTAAGTGCTGGGGTAGATACAAGATAATCAGATTGGACACAGTCCATATTCTACATGGGACTCACAGTCTTAATCCCTATTTTACAGAGCAGTAACTGAGGCATACAGAAGTTAAGTGACCTGCCCAAGGTCACACAGCATTTAAGTGGCTGAGTGTGGATTAGAACCCCGGTCCTTTTGACTCCCAGGCTTGTGCTCTCTCCTCTAGGCCGCGCTGGTTCCCTATTGCTGCACTACTTCCTGCTACAACTTTATTCTTCCTCCTGCTGTCTTTTTCCTCATTATATCATAAGGTCCTTGATGATAGAGAACAAGTGTCTGAGAACAAGCTGTTAATAGAGTGTGTCACACTCAGCAAGTGCTCAATAAGCATCACTGATTAATTGAAGCATGGCTGAGTAGAAAGGGCATGGGCCTAGGAGTCAGAGTACCTGTGTTCTACCCCTGGCTGTGCCACTTACCTGCTGTGTGACCTTCTGTAAGTCACTTCACTTCTCTGTGCCTCAGTTCCCTCATCTGCAAAATTGGGAAAACCTGTTCTCTTTCCTACTTAGACCATGAGTTCCATGTGGGACTCAATCATCTTGAACCTGCCCCAGCAATTATTACAGTCTTTGGCTTATAATAGGTATCGTGAGCCCCCGGTTTATACCAATTAGGAACTTCCTGGACTGGGGGAGTCTCAGTGACACATAGTAGAAGTCAAACAACACCTCTGATCACCGAGGTTAATGTGTAAAGTTTTTTACTTAGTTTTACCAACGTGCAAGTGAGTGACACATACATACACTCACTTACTCCACTCCAAGGGTCCAATACCAGCCTGTGGTCAAAGGAGCCTGTTCTGCAAATGTTTCTTCTTTCTGCTTCCAAGTGGTGTTCTCCTGCTGCAGCTGCTTCCCATCCGTGCCTCCTGCTAGAAACTGGTTGCTTCAAAGCAACTGCCTTTTATCCGCCTTAGGTATTGCAGCTGGGGCTCTACGTGCAGTCATTGATTGGTCTAGGCCTGTTATCGGGTAGAACAGGGAGAGAAAGCCCCTCCTCCCTCTATGCTCCACCCCCCACAGGCCAGCAATTTCCATCTCAGGTAGAGCTCATAAGTGGCTTTGCAAAGTCTCTCCCTTGTTGTTGTTCACGGGATTACAAACAGTCATCAATAAGGCAGCTTATTGTGGGCTCAATACAATAGGTGTTTAACAAATACCACAGTTATTATTGAAAAAATCAGTGGTATTTATTAAGCATTTTCTGTGTGCAGAGCACTGTATTAAACACTGGGAGAGTACAATGCAGTAGAGTTGGTAGACAACCCCTCCCAGCAGGAGCTTACATTCTATAGGAATTGAATTGAACTCTTCCAATCTTCCTGTCTATTCTCCAGAAAAAGAGATGGGAGAGAATTGGTCCCATACTTGCCTTTAATATCAAGTGTCACTCTCCATCATAAGATCGAAGTTGCCCAGGGAGAGAGTATGTGAGACATGAACTTTTTATTCTAATTTAATGGAGTTGAGCCTTACTCCCGGGCCAGTGCTCTTTCCATTAGGCCACACTATTTCCCCCTCTACTGTCGCTTCAAAACTTTCATATCATCTAAGCACTTGGTTACTTACACTCTACCACTGCACTTTTGTAGTCACCCTGTTGCATCCAGTCTGTCACCCACTAGAACGTAAAGTCTTCGGGGGTAGGGATCATGTCTGCTAACTCTACTGTACTCTTCCAAGCAGTGTCATTCTCAGAGTAAGCACTCAATAAGTATTATTGATTGACTTGGGCAGGGTGGCACTGTGTCGTGAGACTGGGGTTGGGATGGATAACAGGGGCCTGAGGAGCGCAGGCAGAAATGGTGGAGTAGAGTGTCCAAAGCAGGAAAGCTAGCATGGACTAGTCCCAAGGTAGTCAGAAAGCCAAGAGTCCTCTGTGGGGCTTAGTGGTGCTCTAAGCTGCATGCTGTCATTCCCAGAGCACAACAGCTGAAAGGGCAGGATGATAGTCGTTTGGGAGCATGGGCTGTCATAGTTTCAAGTGGTAGTGGGGGCAGTAACTACTCACCAATGGAAACACTTCCAGGACTGCCATGTTGGGCTTGAGCTACAGTAACAGTGAAGAACCAGAGGATTGAGAAATTGTGATCCAGGACCACAGAGCAGCATAATCTTTGAAAAATATCACTTCGAATACATCACTCTTCTCAAAAATGTCCAATGGCTTTCAATCAATGGCATTAATAAAGTGCTTACTGTGTGCAAAGCGCTGTATTAAGCACTTGGGAGAGTACAATACAACAGAGTTGGTAGACATGACCCCTACACACTTGGAGCCTGCCATTTTTTCATGCAGTGATGTCTCTGTCCTGCTCTAGACTGAAAGCTCCTTGTGAGCAGTGAATGTGTCTTCCAACCCAGTCATATTGTACTCACCCAAGTGCTCTGCACAGAGTAAGTGGTCAATAAAAATATACCACTAAACAAAAACTGCTGTTGGCTTCAAGGTTCTCCATCAGATGTCTGATTTACCAGCTCTTTTCTTCTACTTTCCTTTCAAGCTAATCTTTTAGAATCTTTTAGAATCTTGGAGAAGCAGCGTGGCTCAGTGGAAAGAGCATGGGCTTTGGAGTCAGGGCTCATGAGTTCGAATCCCAGCTCTGCCACTTGTTGGCTGTGTGACTGTGGGCAAGTCACTTAACTTCTCTGTGCCTCAGTTCCCTCATCTGTAAAATGGGGATTAAGACTGTGAGCCCCACGTGGGACAACCTGATTCCCCTATGTCTACCCCAGTGCTTAGAACAGTGCTCGGCACATAGTAAGCGCTTAACAAATACCAACATTATTATTATTATTATTAACTTCTAATTCCAACCCATTGCTTGGGTCCCTTCCCCCTCAAAATCTTTGAACTACTTCTCTGTTCATTTGCCAAGCTAGCCTAAAAAGTCGACTCTTAAAAGAATTCTCTGACTATTCCCCCACTTTCTTGGACATGCTGTACCACCTTCTCATTCATATGTATATCTGTTGATTTGTTTATTCAACTGCTGACTTTTTTTTCATTTGTACCTATGACCTAGCTCTGATTGAGGTCAAGAACTGTGGGTTTTTAGTTTGTGGTTTTTTTACATTTACTGTAGGTTTCCAATGCCTAGTAAAGTGCTCTGCTGTTGATGATGGTAAAATATCCAACCCTAATTTTAAAGTGTCAGTGCTGGTGACTCAGTGCCCTGGAATCAGATTTACTGACAGCTGCCGTGCATTCACAATAGCTGCAGTTATTCACCCACCATATTGAAGCCACAACAATTTACCATAGGGAATTGGGGGGATTCCTTCTGGTTATTTATCTTTTTCATTTGATGCCAGACTGGTAGTTTTGTCTATTTGTATCTACCCAATTTGTGTTAATCCTGAATCCCCCTTAGATGGAAAATATTGAGAGCTCCAAACATGTCTTACCTTCTTTTCAATTCCCCAGTGTCCAAAATCCCTCTGAACATCGAGGGTAGTCAATAAAATACTATCAAATGAACATAAAATCCTAAATTCTGTTTTCTGAATCAGTGAGCTAGTTACTGAAGCAAGATGATTGAATTTGGAAAACATTGTTAGCTGACTGGTGCTCTTGCTGTTTATCAATCCTTTCATTTCCCAAGTTTTTATTATGGCATGTGTACATCATGGCTGCTTGAGACTTTTTTGAGGGTTTTTTTTTTTTGGCATATTTGTCTTCCTCACTGGATTGCAAGCTCCTTGAAGGCACAGATCATCTTGCCTTCCTTCTCCCCATAGGAGCAAGTACAGCACTATTCACAAAGCCACTCCTTTAAATGCTTGGCCTGACTATTCAGAATTTGTGGACATTATTTTTAAAGGACAATTGCAGCTCAGTGTTGGGATTATCCTTAATAGGTTAGAAATTTTGGCTTTAGCTTGAGCAAGCAAGAGTTTTTATTAGCAGTAAAATAAGAGATGCACACAGACCCTTAAAAATTGCTTTCCCTTAGGAACGCAGGGAATATTAAACTAAAATTTTAGGGTGGTCCCAAGAACCATGTTCACAATTTTTGTAATTTGCCTTCTCTTCAAATATTGCCTTTTCTAAAACAATTCTCTCTCTGTAGTCACACTATAACTGTGCTAGGGTTTGATTTATACAGTCTTTAATCTTTAGGAACAGACCTGTACATAAAATGTACATTATTAATGTCTTTCTAGCTCTTCCAAAAATTCATATTGATTATGCCATATGCTGTGGGGAGTCATTGATCACTTAACATATCAATTCTTTATGCAGAGTGATGAAGTCCAGTCTATAAATCTATGCTACTAAATTTGTTAGCACAATTTTTTTCATAGAAACATTCCAGTATTTAAGATAATGAGAACCTCTGTGTGCCTATTTTCAAGCACAATCCCTTTCCTGACAGCCAAACATTGATTTGGTGAATGAACCTTTAAATCTTTGGATTGCCTGTACTTGAATGATTTTGGCATCAGCAGAGTGCACTTTAATTAGCCTTAAGGAAATCACAGTAGGGATGAAACAAGTTGGCTTGTTATTTGTCTGTTCATACTAACGGCAAATAAAAACAGGTAATTGGATTTTTTAAAAGCATTGTCAGGCCTCTTGAGTCTGCCACTGTTTTACAGTTATGATGGCCTTAGCTAATGTCAGTGTCACACTTCAAAAAGAAGGGTCCTTTTGAATGTCTAAAAGGTGTCACACTGAGGCTCTTGTATGTAAGTTATGCTCATCTGCACCACCTGCTTGCTGTTCAGATGCACACAATGTGTTCTCTAAAGGCAGCACAGAAGCACCTCTGAAAAACCAATGCCTTTCAGCAGCTGTCCAGTTGGAGCTCAAACAAGCTTCTCATTTCAGAGAAGCAACAACTGCGAAGTCTTTGAACCTAAAGCAAAAATCAATGGCTGATAAAACTTACAGCATTCCTTTGCAATTCACCATCAATTTAGATGTTTCCCCACACTTCATCCAAATCAAGAGAGTCTGAAAAAGAGTGATAGATTACTCACACCTTCCTAGACAACGGGCCCAGCTTCATCGACCAGAGATGTCAGAAGGCAGTTTCCACATGAAAGAACTGAAGCTGCTACCTGAAAATGAAGCTGGAGTGGTAAAGGAACTCTGAAAATTATTGAGAGAAATCATATCAATGAGAGAAATTGTATTGAATATTTAGAAGAACCTTCAGTCAATGAAAACGGTTCAGTCATGTTCTATTAAATGCATTATCTCAAAAGCACAAAATAGATCTGTAAAAGCAATGAGCTCTAGTCACCTGTAAAAGCTCTACAAGCAGCATGACTTAATAATAATAATGTTGGTATTTGTTAAGCGCTTACTATGTGCAGAGCACTGTTCTAAGCGCTGGGGTAGACACAGGGGAATCAGGTTGTCCCACGTGGGGCTCACAGTCTTAATCCCCATTTTACAGATGAGGGAACTGAGGCACAGAGAAGTTAAGTGACTTGCCCACAGTCACACAGCTGACAAGTGGCAGAGCTGGGATTCGAACTCATGAGCCCTGACTTAGTGGATAGAGCCCAGGACAGGGGGTCAGGAGACCTGGGATCTAATCATAGCTCCACTACTGTATGACCTTGTGTAAGTCACTAAACTTCTCTTCCCCTATAAAATAGGCTTTAAATACCTGTTCTCTCTCCCCCTGCCCCGAGAATGTGAGGCCCACGTGGGATAGGGACCTTGTCTCTGATCTGACTGTAAGGTATCTACCCCAGTGCTTGGCACCCAGTAAAGCAGTTAAAAATCATGATTATCCTTATTGTTATGAAGACATTTGTGTGCACCCTTGACAGTTGCACCAAGGAAAATATCTCACCTCCCTTAAAGTAACTCTCTGGGTTATCATCCACTCCACATCACCCAAACACATCCCTCTCAGTTATTGGTCAGGAGTTATGGTGGCACAAAAAAAACCCAAAACAGGGTCTGTATATTGAGCCACACTCTGCCAAATAGTACTCTGCCCTATTATTTGTATGCTAGGGTAGGGATGCTTCATCGCACTATCCTTGTCCTTTGAAGAGAGTGGGGAAGGGCTATTCTCTCCTCCACATATACTTAAATTGAGCTCATTCTAGGCAGGGAACATGTCTGCTAATTCTGTTGTATTGTACTCTCCCAAGCGCTTAGTACAGTGCTCTGCACACAATAAATACCATTGATTGATTAAATTCACAAGAGATGTTTCTCCTCCCAACATTGTCCTACCTAAGGTGAAGAAGACAATGGATTTGTAAGTTATTCTTAGTCTTGCTAACTTCCAACTTTATATTTTCCAGGCATTAGTATGAAAGCCTCACCATCTTGTTTCCCTTTTTAAGGGTTTTCTTTTGCTAAGCAACTTGTGAAATTTCAACAGTGCGATTGTCTTTGAGCAACTGCTTTATGAAAAACGAAACCAATAGAGGTTTGTCAAAGTTGAGGTATAGCTTTTCTTTTTTCTTGCACACATTAGCATCAACACAATGAGACGAAATAGAATCTCACACAAAAATTTGGAGAACCATTGCTTAGAAAATAGGATGCGAATTTGACCTTAGCCTGAAAATTATCTTCAGAATTTTCCTCTAGGATAAAGTCTTCCAACAATAGAATTATTTTTGCCAACTACCTGCCTGTAATCTTCTTCAACTGGATAGCAATTGTTCATCACAATCTCCTCCCTGCTCTCCCTCCTACTTAGTCTGTGAGCCCCATGCTGGACAAGAGGTCTAGGTAGGGAGCTGAAAATATATTTAATTTCTGTGTTAATATAGTCGACTAGTTTTCCTAAAGGGTACATTTCTGCTAAAATCATATTCCTGAGTCATTTAAAAGCATCCTTAAAAAAAGAAAGATCTGCATGCTCATAACTAATATAGGAAGGTCTTAGTGTTGCATACCGGGTGTTTAACAAAATATCATTCGGGTGCTTGTAACCAAAATTTCTTGGGTGTTTTAGAAACTAATTTTCCTTCAGAAAGCACAGATCAAATAGTTACCTTCTTCACATGCTGTGGAGACAGATATAAATCTATTCTATTTCACAACACAATGTCATAACACTTCCAAAGGTTTAGTACTTATGAACTTATTTACATCTTCCTTAACAGTCATACATATGTATCTGCTCTATGTATTTATTGTGATGGTGGCATGAATATTTCCATGTCTTCTTGTTCGAGAGTAAGCTCCTTTTGGGCAGGGAATGTGTCACTTCACTATTCTGTACTTTCCCAGTGCCTAGTACTGTGTGTCTTACCAAGTGGGCTCTCAATACACACTACCACTATAAACAAAAGTAGATACGAAACAACCTATCCAAACAGTATACTGATTTTCCAACCATGATGAGAGTGCTAGAAATGATAGCACAATTCAGCACCATCAAACTGACACATATTCTCCCCAATGTCAGGCCATTAAGAATACCACTGAATGCACTGTGGGAACTTCAGGGTTTATCCAGTGTTTAATAGAGGTGGAACCAGATGAAAAGAGCTTGGCCTAGGAGTTATAGGGTCTGGGATCTAATGGCAGCTCTGCCACTTGTCTGCTGTGCAACCTTGGATGCCACTTAACTTGTCTGTGCCTCAGTGACCTCATCTGTTAAAAGGGCATTAAATCCTCCTCCCTATAACTTAGACTGTGAGTCTCTTGTAGGACAGGGACTGTGTCCAACCTAATTATTTTGTATCTACCCCCTGTAGGCTTTAAATTCATTCTAGGCAGGGAACATGCTTCTGCTAATTCTGTTGTATTGTACTCTCCCAAATGCTTAGTAGGGTGCTCTGCTTAGAGTACACACTCCATAAATACCACTGATTGAATGATTGCTTAGTGCAGTGCCTGGTATGTAATGAGTACTCAACAAGTACCATTCATAATAATTTTTTAAAAAGCATGATTTTCCAACCATTAGGAGGAAACTAATGTGGAACCCCACTCCCTTGATGGTATATCCATGTCTACACAGTAAAATTAAAGATGGTGGAGAAGCAAAATACCCAGAAACCCTGGTGTTTCCCAGAATTCACTGGTTTACCTTGAATGCCACTTGGGAAGATGGTTACAAAGAACTAATAATATTGGTATTTGTTCAGTGTTTACTATGTGCCAAGCACTGTATTAAATGTTGGCCTTGTTTTCAAGATAATCAGGTGAGACACAATCCCTGTCCCACATAGGACTCACAGTCTAAGTAGGAGTGAGAACAGGTATTTAAGCCCCCTTTTCCAGATGAGGAAACTGAGGCATCTCAGTGAAGTGACTCACCCAAGGTCACACAATGTGCACATGGAGGAGTCAAGATTAGAACCCAAATCTTATTGAGTCCCAGGCTCATGTTCTTTCCAATAGGTCAAAGTACTTCCCATTCTGTCTGTACTACAAGAGGCATTAGTGTACTGAAAGAGCTCGTGCACTTCCCTAGTGCTTAACTTTCTTTCAGGAAGGTGTTTGATGCCTTGGAAGAATAGAGATCAGTAGATTCTTAATAATTGCAGGTTTACTACAGTAGCTTTAGGTTACCTTCCCCTAAGGTTAATTAATTGACTTTTACATTCTGTCCAAGTCAACGGCTGGATAGACATTTAAGATCAACCTCTTTCTGCCATCAGTTTCTTGTGGGCCTGAACTGATATTTCAGGCCTAAATAATGAGGACATTTAGCCCTGTTTAAACTGTGGTTTTACTTCAACTAAAGCTACTACATGAACTTAATGTCTTTCTTTATGCTGCTACACAGAGGTCACCACTGTGAGATTTATTTGATTTCACAGACTGGCTAATTAATTTGTTCATTCTGTGCATTCACCATCAGCACTGCTTTTTGGAGCAGTACTACCAAAGCAATAGATTAATTTACATGGTACAATGCATCTGGAATACTTATTTCCCCTTAGAATTGTTATTGCTTGAATTCTAAAGGGAAAGGGTATCTTCCCACTGTGAAAAAAGCTCTGCTATAGTTTTTCAGCTAAAACCAATGGTATGCCATAAATTAAGGAGTGAATCCTTTCAAAAATTTTAAGCCAGACAAAAGCTCTATTTCTGTGATACTAATTTCACTGACCCAGTTTACTTGCCATATTTTCAGGAACTTGGCCAGAATTTGAGGGAGAGTGTGAACCTTTATTATTCTTTTTATCTATTGAGCAATACATGAAAGTACTTTGTACACTGTATTGAAGGATGTTTGGTTAAACCTACAGTGGGGAATGTTGCAAATATCTGCTTGACATAGAACAGATTTACAAATTCAAATAAGGTCTAAAAATACATTCTCACATCAATGATTCAGATTTTTCACAAAAGGAGCACCTGAAAAATCTGATAAACTGATATATCTGATGAAATGTCTGAAAAAAGTCAAAAAAGTCATGTTTTGGGACCTGAATAATCTGGATAATTTCCTGAAGTAAAAACAGTGACAATGGACTGGAATTAGGATTCCAGGTGCAAACTGAGTGCATCTGCACACTCCATCAATGGTGCAGTTGTATTTATTGAGCAGTAAGCATTATACTATAAATCGACACCTTATTGTGGCAGAAGAGTTTGTGTATACTGATGAAGCTTAGAGCGATGCCATGTAGGGCAACCCAGAATGGAAAGGTCTAAGCCGAAGCGTCAAAGTCGATTCACCTGTGCTGGGCATCAGTGGCATGGGAAAGAGTCAAAGGCAGGTGATTAAGTGATCAAAACATTGATTAAGACAACGGCAAAGACTCAAGTATTTGCCGAGTGGAAGAAGGCAATGGTAAACCACTTCTGTATCTTTACCAAGAAAACTCTATGGATACGCATACCAGAATGACTTGATGACAGAAGATGGGACATTCTGCAGAGGGTGTGTCCATGGAGTCACAAGGGTCAGAAATTACTTGATGGCATTTGAAGAAGAAGCATTATACTAAGCACTTGGAACAGATGTATATTCCCTGTCTTCAAGAAACTTACAATTTGATGGGGGAGACAGACATCAACTATTAACATGTAGTGAAAGCTGGAGGAAGGGTTCAGCAGGAAGTATGACATGGGGCCCAATGGGTAGATCTGGTGCTGTCACGGTAATGATGAGAATAATAATAAAAAATGACGATGGTATTGGTTACTATGTGCCAAACATTGTTCTAACCCCTGGGGTAGATACGAATTACTCAGTTTGGACACAGTCCCTGTCCCACATGGCAATCCTTTTAACTCACCTTATTTCTTTCCCTGCATCCTGTGGTCAGGCTCTCTGGAAAATCAGTGACCCCTGAACTGCTTCCAACACGGACCTGATACCACCCTCTCCCCACCTTCTCCAGGTGACTCACTGCGCCTTGGGGGCCCCTCACCTCCAGATTACTGCGGCATGTCTCCTGCACCCCACCCACCCCTGGTCCTGGGGTCATGACCCATACACTTCCCTGCCACTAAGGTGCCACTGTCCTCCCAGCCCACCTCAGAAGGCAACCCTACTGCATCCCTGGTGCTCCTGCCACCACTGAACACCTGAACACCTCCAACCCCCTTCCCATCACTGCATGCGACTGTTTTTAACACTCCCCCTAACTCCTAGGATTTGGGGGTGCCCCTCCAACCATGTGGCTCCAACATAGAGGTCAAGAAACTGGCTTTGAGGTCACCCCAGTGGTCTTGCCTGGGTGGGGAGTTGTTGGGTTGTTGGAGGAGGAGCAAAGAGTGAGGCCCAGTTATCATTGGAGACCAAGGGCTGCTCACCTCCTGCTCAATCACCAATGAGAAGCCACAGAAGCTGACTGACAGTTCAGTGACTAATGATTGGTCGTGAATGATTCATACCCATGAGGTCATTTACTGGGAGGGCCCAGAGGAACTGAATGCAGCAGCTAAAAGTCGACGTGGCTTAGTGGCAAGAGCCTGGGCTTGGGAGTCAGAGGTCTTGGGTTCTAATCCTGGTTCTGCCACTTGTCAGCAGTATGACCTTGGGCAAGCCACTTCACTTCTCTGTGCCTCAGTGACCTCATCTGTATAATGGGGATTAAAACACTGAGCCCCTCGTGGAACAACCTGATGACCTTGTATCCCCCCCAGCACTTAGAACAGTGCTTGGCACATAGTAAGTGCTTAAAAACTACTATTATTATTAAATGGGGAGATATGTTAAAGTTGTAGTCATGCATGTGATTCACTCTCAGTGCCTGGACCAGGGGCTATATGAGAATAAGGTTGCATCACTTAGAGCGATTATCCCTATCTTGTCTATGATACATGTTTCCAGGAGTGGTAATAGAAAATAGTAAAATTGGCTATCATCATCATCATCAATAGTATCTTGTAGGTGTATTAATCATAACAATAGTATTTATGGAACACTTATTTTGTGCAGAGCACTATATTAAACACTGGGAAAGAATACACAGTTTGGAATTAGACACAATCATTGTCCCTCTAGGGACTCAGAATCTTAAAATAAAAAGAAGACAGGATTGGTGATTAAGACATAAGGAGAGATGAAACAAAACGCTAAACAACATGAAGACAAAAACTAAGCTCAGTAGGGTACCATAGCTAGTTGAGCAGAATTTCAGACTATTTGTGGCTCAGAGTCACAACTTGCAGCTATAGTGGAGGTGGTGCCAGGCTGCAGCCACTTTTCTCCATCTCACTGGGATGAGGTAGACTAGCCCATCAATGGGCAGGGACTGTCTCTGTCTGTTGCCTATTTGTATATTCCATGCACTTAGTACAGTGCTCTGCACATAGTAAGTGCTCAATAAATACTATTGAATGAATGAATGAGGTAGGCAAGTGGGGATTGAGATTCTCTGGAGAAGTGGAACAAAGCCGGTGTGAGATTCTAGGGAGGCAACATTACAATCAGGTATATGAGGATGTCAAGGGCCCTGAATTTCATGAGCCCCCCCTGGTTTGTACCAACCAAGACTTTCCTGGACTGGGGGAGCCTCAGTGACACATAGTAGAGTCAAAACCACACCATCAGCCACCAAGATTACTGTGGAAAGTTCTTTACTTAGTTTTTACCAATGTGCAAGGGAGTGACACACACACACTCACTTCACCAAGGCTCCAATACCAGTCTGCTGGTCAAAGGAGCCCATTCTGTCGATGCATCTTCTTTCTGCTTCCAGCTTAGTACAGTGCTCTGCACATAGTAAGAGCTCAATAAATGATCGAATGAAAGTGCTCCTGCTGCCTCTTCTTGAATGCTTACTCTCTTGTGTGTTTCTTCTTGCTTCTCCTCTGCGTGCTTTTACTCCAGGTGCTTTCTCACGATTCAAAGCAACTGCCTTTTATCTGCCATAGGCATCGCAGCTGTGGCTCTACATGGAAGTCATTGATTGGTCCAGGCCCATTACGGGGTAGAGCAGGGAGGGAAGGCCACACCTAACTCCATGCTCCGCCCCCACAAGCCAGGAACCACCTGCAGAGCCCATCAGTGCCTTCACCAATCTCTTCTTTCTCGTTGTTCATGGGATCACAAAGAGTCACTAATAAAGCAGCTTGTTTTGATCTCATCATATTGAGAGCCACGACTGGAGGGGGGGGGGGGGGAGGGAGCGGGTGCTGGTACCCAAAGGAGTCAGATGGCCACCTGATGGGAGGTCCAGGGCACAATCAGCAATGGTTTAAATCCACGTGGGTGGTCCACAGTGCACAAGGTATGTAGGGAGAAGAGCCCCAAGAGGTGTGTTGGAGAAGTAGCAGGGCACCAGGAAGACATTGGTGAGGCGGTCAGGAGCCCAATTAGCACCTGATTAACTTGTATCTACCCCAGCACTTAGAACGGTACTTGGCACAGAATAAGTATTTTTTTAAATGGTATTTGTTAAGCTGCTTACTATATGCCAGGCACTGAATTAAGCACTGGTGTAGATACAAGCTAATTGGGTTGGACACAGTCTATGTCCTAATGGGGCTCACAGTCTTAATCTGCACTGTACAGATGAGGTAACTGAGGCACAGAAAAGTGAAGTAACTTGTACAGGATCACACAGGAGACAAGTGGCAGAGCTGGGTTTAGAACCCAGGTCTTTTTGGCTCCCAGGTCCATGCTCTGTCCACTAGACCATGCTACTTCTCAACTTAACTACCAATATCAATAGGAAAGGATACATTAGGAAGCAAATGATATGGTTATTACCCTATAGGGCTTAAATACTAATAGGGTTGATAGCAAGAAAATTAATTCCACATTTTTATTTTTTGGAACTGCTTTGGGAATAGCTAGCAATCAATCACTGTACTAAGTGCTTGGGAGAGCACAATACAAAAGTGTTGGTGTGTCTGTTCCCTGCCCACAAAAAGTTTACAGTCTAGAGGGGAAGAAAGACATTGATATAAATAAGTGAATTAAGGATATATACAAAAATGCTGTGGGGCTGAGTGGAAAGTGATCATCAAGTATTCAAAGGGTATAGATTCAAGTACATAGGTGATTCAAAAGAGAGCGGGAGTATGGAAAAAGACAGCTTAATCGGGGAAGACATTTTGAAAGACATGTGATTTTAATAAGGCTTCTAAGGTGGGGAGAGTCATGGTCTGCTGGATATGAAGGGAGGCCAGAGGAAGGAAGTTTAACAAAGTGTTGGTGCCAATCTAGATGAGATTGAGGTACAACGTGTAAATTGACATTAGCGGAATTAAGTGTGTGAACTGAGTTGTAGCAGGAAATCATCAAGGGTAGGTACGAGTGGGTGAGCTGATGAAGTGCTTTAAAGCTGATGGTAAGGAGTTCTCATTGATGAGGGGAGTGCAGGTAACCACCGGAATCTCTTGAGGAGTGGGGAGATGTGAACTGAATATTAGTTTTGGAAAATAATCCAGTTAGTAGAGTGAAATATTGACTGGAATAGGGAGAAACAAGAGGCAGGGAGGTCAATAAGGAAGCTGATGCAGTAGTCAAGATGGGATATAACTGCTTGGATCAGCATGAAAACAGTTTGGATGGTGAGGAAAGGGTGGATTCTAGAGATGTTGTAAAAGTAGAACTGACATGATTTGGTGACAGATTGAATATATGAGTTGCATGAAAGAGATGAGTTGAGGATAACGCCAAGATGTGTGAGATAAGGGGGATAGTGGTACTGTCTACGGTGATGGGAAAGATGGTGGGAGGACATAGTTTGAGTGGGAAGATGAGGAGTTCTGTTTTGGACATGTTGAGTGTGAGGTGTAAATGGGATATCCAGGTAGAGATGTCCTGAAGGTAGGAGGAAATTTGACACTGCAGAAAAGGAGAGAGGTCAGGGAAGGAGAAGCAGATTAGGGAATCGTTTGCATAGTAGTTGAAGCTGTGGGAATAAAGGAGTTCTTCAAGGCAGTGGATATAGATGGAGAATAGAAGGTGACCCAGAAGTGAACTTTGAAGGACTCTCACAGTTAGGGGGTAGAAGGCAGAGGAGGAACTTGCTAAAGAATCTGAGGAGTTATCAAAGAGATAGACTGAGAACTAGAGAAAGAGTCAATGAGCCAAGGTTGCATAATGTTTCAACAAGAAGGGGATGGTCTACAGTGTTGAAGGCAGGTGTGAGGTCAAGGAGGATTAGGATGGAGTAGAACACATTTTATTTGCCAAGAAGGAGTTCACTGATGACCACTGTGAAAGGGCAGTTTCCATGGAGTGAAAGGGACAGAAAGGGACAAAGCACAATATTGTTATATTGTAGTCTCTCGCACGCTTAGCACGGTGCTCTGCACACAGTAAGTGCTCAATAAATACGATTGAATGGCAGAAGCCTGTTCAGTGAGGGTCGGGGAGAGAACTGGAGGAGAGGGAGTGAAGTCAGTGGATGTAAATAACTCACTCAAGTACTTTTGAAAGGAATGATAGGAGATTGATGGGGTGATAACTGGAGGGAACCAGGGGGTCGAGGGAGGCAGGCTTTTTAGCATAGAGGATACATGAGCATGTTTGAAAGCCATGAAGAACAAGTCACTGGAAAGCTAACAGTTGAAGATGGCATTCAGGGAGGGAAGAAATGATGGGGCAAGTGTTTTGATAAGATGTGAAGGGAGGAGGCTGGAGGTGCAGGTCGAAGGGGTAGATTTTGAGAGGAGGCTGGATAGCTCCTCTTGAGATATTTCTGGGAAAGATGGGAGCATTGAGGAGGGGGCAAGAGGAGAAGTTCAAAAGGTGACATACAGCTTCAATTTGTGAAGCATTGGTGTCTACATTCAATTGATTATATTGATCAAGCACCCACTGAGTGGAAAGAACTATGCTGTACAATTGGGAGAGTACAGTAGAATCAATCATATTTGTTGACTGCTGTACTAAGAGCTTGGGAGAGTAAAATATAACAATATAATAGAGTTGGTAGACTTGTTCCTTGCCCACAACAAACCAGAAGCAACACACGTTTCCTACCTTGAAGTAAATTGCAATGTATTGGAGGAGATCAACAGCAAAAATTCTTTGTGAATAATGAGAACTGTTGGAAAAACAACATTATGACAGGAAGTAGTATATGCCAAGATGAAAAAGGTGAATAAATAATGGAATGTACATATATATGAGGCCTAAGGTTGGGCTTAAAATATTTATTTATATGATTATATATAAATAATATAATTACATACATGCATTAATATATAGACATACTCAAATGGTGATTTTTGGCTTGATGTGACTTGTGGTGTTGTGAATTCATCAGGGAAGGCTTTCTGAAGGAGGTGATATTTTCAGAGGGCTGTGAAGTTGGGGAGAGCTCTGGTCTGACAGATGCATGTTGGGGAGGGGGAACAGGGTACCAGGTCAGGGAAACAGCATGAGCTAGGGATCAAGCGCTCTGTCCCTATCCCCAGCCCCACAGCACTTATGTATATATCTGTAATTTTATTTATTTGTATTGATGACTGTCTCCTCCCATCTAGACTGTGAGCTCATGTCACTGTTTATTGTTGCATTATACTTTCCCAAGCACTTAGTACAGTGCTCTGCACACAGTAAGTGCTTAATAAATTGAATGAATGAATGAATCATTCATTCATTCATTTAATCATATTTATTGAGCGCTTACTATGTGCAGGGACTGTACTAAGTGCTTTGAATGTACAATCTGGCAACAGATAGAGACAATCCCTGCCCAACAACGGGCTCACAGTCTAAAAGGGATCAGTGAGGTACAATTAGAATGTAAGCTAGGGAGGAGCAAAGAGTTTAAGCTGGTCAATAACAGAGCCAATGTATAAAATGGGACAGGTGATGGAGTGCATTGAAATCAATAATAAGGAATTTTTGTCTGATTTGGAAGGAATGGTCCTTGGAGGTTTTTGACAAATGGAGAGACGTGTGCCGAGTGATGTTTCATTTCCAATATCAGCTCAGATTACATCTCTAAGGTAAAAGAATAATATTAAGTGAACTTGTCTTCAGATAAAAAATCCATTAAATGCAGCTGATTAAGTCAATGAGGTCACTGCTGTATTACCCAAGCAAAAGGGCTACATTTCATGAAATCTGTTTATGTAACATCTATTACTCCTAATTTCCCCACTAAACCCCTACCTCTCTCTCAAGTTATCTCATTATGGACCCCTTCACCATTCACTGATCCAAACCTTTCTTGAAGCTTTTTTTTTTTACCTGCACAACTTCCTGGGGCAATGAATTTCTTATATTGTCCACCTAAAGGGTGAAGAAGTGTTTCCTTTGGTTTGTTTTGAACCTACCACCTTCAAGCTTCGATGGATGGCTCCTATTCCTGCTGGCATGTGGTTGGATGAACAAAAATTACACATTTATCCTCACCATATGCTACCTGATTTTGAAAACTTCAATCCTGTTTCTGCTCAGAGTTCAAATTTCCAAACTGAACAACTATGTAACCTTTTCAGCTATTCTCCAGCAAAATGCTTCATGACCTTGATTTTCTTGAAGGGTACCGAGTCAGAAGGGTTAAGCGGCGCCTCGGACAATGCTGCAATCCAAATGTAAACTTGGAGTCATTTGTGGAGGACAGACCAGCATGACATGATACTCTCAAGAAAGGAATGGCTCTCTTCAAATATAAGCTGTGTAAGGAATGTCACAACAGGAGATGCAAACATTGAGCATGACAACATGAAAAGGGACTTCCTTATTGGGTATACAATGTGGTCAGATCTGTACTCACACATAAGTAAATCTCAACATTAGTGGTGCCTTTGAATGCAAAGGACAACCATATATCATGTTAGAGGTACATACAGTGTAGGTGTTTCTGGTTTACACCCTGGAACAAAAGGCCAACAACTTTGGTGTATATCTAAATATATGAATATATATATACATATAGGTACATGTATGTGTATACACACATGCATATATACACATATGTATATAGACATATATATACACATACACAAACATGTACACGTCAGTATACACACAAGTACATATATACACTATATGAACTGAAGGAGTCCTGGTTTAATTAATGAGAGTATTTTCACTGTTAAACTCAATAATTTTCCAATTAAATATGTATGTAATTCTTGCCAAAAGTTGTAATACTGGAGGAAATTGGAGTGGAGGCTACCTTTCCTAGGACCATTGATCATTACTAAAATAAATATTTTCCTTCTGAGGTGAGGTGCATAAACTTGATCCAGGCATTTTCACAGTGAACTAATTCCTTGGCAGCCTGTTTAAGTGCCTGAAGACCACAGATAAATTTCTTGGCATCATGGTCCTTTGTTCCATCCTTTGATATGCTTCTTATTTGCTAACTACCTATTTCTGAGGCTTTATATATTTGGTGTCTGTCATGGCAGATTGTGCACACTACACTATATATTCCTATAGGTTTCATGGGAATGAGTCAATGCACGAGGAATGGTAAGAGTTAGAAAATAGTACTTAAGCAGTGAGGGTTGTGTTATTTAATCTTGAGAAAAGAAAGTGCACGTTAACATGATGTGATTTGAAAGGTGTTATAAAGGGAACACTAAGTAGCTGTTTTCTATAGAGACCAGTACTCTGCAGACAAAGGTCATGTCTAAGTGGGCTCAAATTCATGCTCACTTCCAAAAAGTAAATATCCCAACTCTCCTTATGCAAAATGCCCCAATCTTTTCACTCCAATTTAAAGGTACTAGGAAATCCCTCATTTCTGATGGAATATTTCAAGGCTGGGAATACTGGATAACTTGATGAGTCTAATCTTTTATCCCCTCACCTTATTTTCCCTCCTTACTGCCACACCTATGCACTTAGTCCCACCCACAACCACTTTGATCCTCAACCAACTCTCACCGCATTTATGGCCATATTTTCATGTTCTGTCATTTCCCCTATCTATAACTTAACATCTGTCTCTCCCTCTAGACTCTAGCTTCTTGATTGCAGGTTCTTGTCTCCCAACTCGATTGTTTTGTTCTCTACTGGGTGCTTACTATGCTGTTCTGCACTCAGTAAGTGTTCCAATACTACTGTTTGTTGGGTTTAAAAATTTTTTTTTGGCAGTGAGATTGTGTTTTCATGTGTCTCATCTGATTGGCTGAACATTGTCCGACTGACAACTGTAGTCAGGAAGTGCTGATGGGGCTGCACTGTCCCCTCTCCCTTTGGACAACTTGCTTGGACTCTGTGGAATGCCATGAGACTTCCCATTGTAACAGGAGGGTGAAGGAAATTGTAGGGACTGAAGAAGACTGAGATGGTCTAACATCAGGGTACCAAGGGGGAGGCTCTCAATTTTGAATATTGGAATTTAGGATCTGTAGATGTCTAATACAGTGCTGTCTTTACCAGCAATATATTGGCCCTGAGCATTAGAATGTGGTCACAAGAGGAATTTTCTACTAGGAAAAAAAACATTAATCAACTACTTTGATAAAAAATTGAAATAATCAGGTGCAAGCTCCCCATCTCCCTCTTGCCTGTACATTTGCTATCATTCTTTTCAGCCATTTCTCAAATGATCTCTTGCTGTCTCTCAAAATCTGCCTCCTCTATCTGTGCCTCTCATTTCATCTCCTCTCGTCTTCCAAAAACACTTGCTCCCATCTTTAATGGCTCCATTCCCTCTGACCTCAAACATGCTCTAGTCTCCCACATACTACAAAAGTCTTTCCTTGATCTCACTTCACTCTCAAACTATTGCCCTATTTCCTTGCTCCCATTCCTGTCCAATCTCCTCAAACAGGTTGACTGCATCCACTGCCCTTTCTTCCTCTCCTCCTCCACCTTTCATGACCCATTACCATCTGGTTTCTGTTTCATTTGCTCCACAGAAACTGTGGTTTCCAATTAACCTCCTCCTTGACAAATATAATAGATTCTTCTCTATCCACCTTTGACCCCATGAATCACACTCCTCCATCCTGGAAATGTGCTAGAATCTTGGTTTCACCAATCCACTTCACTACTGGTTTCTCTCCTACCTCTCTGGCCACCCTCTCCCTCCCATGGCGTCAGTTGTAATAATAGTTGTAGTAGTAATAGTTGCAGTAATATTTTTTGCTCACTGGGTGCAGTGCACTGCACTAAATGTTGGGAAATATAAAACAAAAAAATGACACATTCCCACCCACAAAGAGCTTGTATTTTAAAAGGGGAGACAAATGGAAAATTATCTACAGTCTTCAAATTAATTATTGAATGTACAATTGAATAAATATCAATACTAACTTCTGAGGATGGTTATAAAAAAGTACATAAATGCTATCTATATGCGGTTGACTCCCAAACTAATCTTACTATTCATTCATTCATTCAATAGTATTTATTGAGCACTTACTATGTGCAGAGCACTGTACTAACTGCTTGGAATGTACAATTCAGCAACAGATAGAGACACTTCCTGCCCAATGATGGGCTCACAGTCTAATCGGGGGAGATAGACGGTGGAGCAAAACAAAGCGAAACAAAAACAAGATAACATTATCACGATAAATAGAATTAAGGGGATGTACACCTCATTAACAAAATAAATAGGGTAATAAATAATATATACAAATGAGCACAGTGCTGAGGGGAGGGGGATAGGGGAGGAGGGAGCAGAGGGAGGAGGAGCAGAGGGGAAAGGGAGGAGCTCAGTCTGGGAAGGCCTCTTGGAGAAGGTGAGCTCTCAGTAGGGCTTTGAAGAGAGGAAGAGAGTTGGTTTGGTGGATGTGAGGAGGGAGGGCATTCCAGGACAGTGGTAGGACGTGGGCCAGAGGTCGACGGTGGGATAGGCGTGAATGGGGGACAGTGAGGAGGTGAGCAGCAGAGAAGCGGAGTGTACAGGGTGGGCAGTAGAACGAGAGAAGGGAGGTGAGGTAGGAGGGGGCAAGGTGATGGAGAGCTTTGAAGCCACGAGTGAGGAGTTTTTGTTTCATGTGGAGGTTGATAGGCAACCACTAGAGGTTTTTAAGGAGCGGAGTGACATGCCCAGAGAGTTTCTGTAGGAAGATGATCTGGGCAGCGGAATGAAGAATAGACTGGAGTGGGGGGAGACAGGAGGAAGGGAGATCAGAGAGAAGGCTGACACAGTAATCCAGCCGGGATATTATGAGAGTTTGTACCAGTACGATAGCCATTGGATGGAGAGGAAAGGGCGGATCTTGGCGTATTGTAAAGGTGAGACCGGCAGGCATTGGTGATGGATTGGATGTGTGGGGTGAATGAGAGAGCTGAGTCAAGGATGACACCAAGTTTGCGGACTTGTAAAATGGGAAGGATGCTCATGCCATCCACAGTGACAGGGAAGTCAAGAAGAGGACAGGGTTTGGGAGGGAAGATAAGGAGCTCACCTGACCTCTCTCCAAATCTGAAATCTTACACTTTTTGTCTGCAGGACATCTCTCCACTGATGTCCTTCAGTACTTTAAGCTGAATATGTTGAAAACTCTACTCTCCCTCACAAATCCTCCTCTCTACCTAACTTTCCACCACAGTTGACAATGCCACTATTTTTCTTACCTCTGAAGCTTGCAATTTTGGCATCACCCTTGATTCCTTGATTTCGTTCGAATCTCACATTCAATTGGTCGCTAACTTTTCCCCAAATACATCATTCTCTCTATTCAAATGGCCACAACCCTGATCCATATGTCATAAAAAAACTGATTACTACATCAACACCCTCACTGACCTCCCTCCCTCCAGCCTGTTCCCTCTCCAGTCTATACTTCACTTGGTTTCATGAAGGAAAATCGTTTTAATGAACAGCAATCCTGCTATTTGATCAAGTCCCCCAAGATGATCAGATAAAATGTTGCAGAATCTTGCTGTCTCAATCATTGGTCAAGTCCTTTACACTTCGTTAGTTATCAGTTTAGCGAGGAGGGGGTGGAGCAAGGGATGAGGCAAGGTCAGAGATTCCCCTGAGCCTCTCTTCTGCTCCTCTTAGAGTGGCCTCAGTTTTCCTTCCTTCCTTCCTTCTCTTTTCTGCCTGGGTGTAGTAGTGCTGGGGCTTTTTGAGGGATATTGAGGGGAATTAGATTCATGTGGGCACATAGGTGCAGTTGATGTGATGTATCTGAATTTCAGAGATCCCCAATGCAGGGGAATTTTTCTTCTGGTCCAGTAAGAACCCCATGAACTCACAAACTCTTGCCTAGAACTCCCTCTCCCCTCAAATCCCATCTTCTCCAGGAAGATATCACTGATTAATTTTTCTTCTGCTAAGGGTACACCTTCCCAAGAATCTAAACACTTTTGCCCTCACAATTCCTATTTTATTTTTGCACATATCAATTTACATACTTTACTATATAAGGACTTTCTCACTTATGTAAATTATTGTGTTCATTTCCCCCATTAGACTGTAAGCTTCTAGTGGGCAGGAATCATATCTCCTACATCTCTGTACTCTCCCAAGCACTTAGTAACTGTTCTGGACACAGTAGACATTCAATAAATTCTACTTATTGATTGATGGATGGATGTCTGGCTGAGTGAAGACCAAGCAAGTGGTTGCTCAGTAAATGTGGTGAACTGCCTTCCTGACCTGTAAATCCTTCAATAAAAGTGACTCATTAGGTTTTGTCCTCACCCATAATGGACTGGATTAATCAAAGACCCACTGATTGGCAAAAGGGTGGTAAAGATAAAATCTGATGAGTAAAATCCCATTTGAGCAGTTCATTGTCTCGTTTGTACTGGGTAAAGTTCAAGAAGGTTTCTGACAGATGAAAATAAACATTCTAAGGCTACACTAAACTCTATGAATATGAATAATGAAAGAAAATACATTGCTGAAAATAATTTTTCCTATGTTTAATACTATTCCTTTATCCTGAAACAAGTAAAAATCACTCCAGAAAAATTACAATAATCTCACTGTTCAATAAATTCACCAAGCTCTTTTCCTGCTTTACAAGTTGGTTCCTCACTTTCTCCTGGGCAAAAACGCAAAACTCCCATTAAGTCAGGAGAAAAGCATGGAACCCTGTGACTGGATCTAAACGGCATGAAGCACAACATGAATCCGAGCGTGAGCCATGAAAACCCTGTGCAGCCATATGAGTCTCACACTGGGAGGGCCACCTGTGGTGAGGAAGAACATGTGGCAGTGGAAGCTTCATGGACAGCAAAGAGAGCATAATGGCAGATGGTGGGCTGATACTCAAAACTGGATACCACGCTAGCCAAAATGACACAGAATATTAAATGTGCATACTCAAAACATGGCTGGGAAAATGGTGGGAAAGAGAAAGCTATATATTTAAAGCAAGCAAGCAATAGTATTTAAGTGCTTACTTTGTGCAGAGAACTGTACTAAGCACTTGGGAGCATACAGTAGAGTTGGTAGATACAATCCCTACCCTCAGGTTTCTAACAATCTAGCAGAGTCAGAGAGTAAAACAGATCACAAGTAAAGGAGAAGTAGCAGAGTTTAAAATGTTGTTTGAGTCCCTACAGCTGATGGTAAAGAGCTTCTGTTAGACCAGGAATTGAATGGGCAGCCATTAGAGGTTTTTGAGGAGTGGGAAACATGGACCATCTTTTTTTTGGAAAGATGATACAGGCAGCAGAGGAAGTGTGGACTGAAAGAGGAGAGAGGTCAGCGAGGAAGCTGATGCAGTAGTCAAGGCAGAATAGAGTAACTGTTGAAACAGCAGGGTAGCCTTTTGGATGGAGGGAAAATGGTGGATTTTAGAGATGTTGTGACAGAATGACTATGTGAGTTGCATGAGAGAAATGAATTGAAGATAATACCAGATTTCCAGGCTTGTGAGACAGGGAGGATGGTGGTATTGTCTAGAGTGATTTCTACATACTTGCTTAGATGAGGCAGGGTGAAGAGTGAATACTCAAGTGCTAACCAAACGATTTGAATTCCTTTAAATAAGAAAAATGTTTAAACACTGGAACAGGCTTTCAGTGGTGGTAGTAGAGACTTTAAGATTAAGAAGAACTATCCACAGACCATCACTTGTGTTAGATGGTTAATGGGTACCCCTGCCTGGGACCTAGTGTTTGGGCTATAATACTATTTGAGAAGTCCCCTCAGCTCTAGGATTTAGTGATGCTAACCTTTTATCAAAAGAGGACATTTTGTACAGTTCAATCCCTCCCTGCAAGTCCACATATCTAGAATCTTTAGAGAATCTTTTCTATTTCTATGACTATCTTCTCAGCCCAACAGTAGACATTTAATATATCCAGTGGAAAGGAGGAATGATTCAACAAGATGCCTTTACCAATCAATATATTTATTGAGCACTTCCTGCATGCAGGGTACTGTTCTTGAGCTATAGAATTTTAGATAAAATTCCCTCTTCCTTACCATTTTGTAATGCTAAAATTTATTCATCCAATTCCAGTTCCTGGGAGCTTTCTAATTAGATACCTGGGCATCTGTTCTCTTTGGGTTTATTTATTAATCCTTTGGATTCATTTCAATGACGTATTATTCATTTGGTTTGGTTTGTCTCCTCTTCATATTTCAGAGACTGGCATGCCTCTTGCAATAGCTTGGATAGTTACTGAAAGAATTTAGAATGGCCTAGCAATTCATGCTATCCCACTGCCTGCCAAACCTATTGCAAATTTTCTCTTTTCTTTTGGCATTTGCTTCCTATGGCTGATGGCTAACCTGGAAATACTGGGGAATCTTTAAAATACATTGCTAAGGCATGAATAGTAAACATTTACTGAATGTTTAGAAGCAGCATGCCCTAGTGGCAAGAACATGGGCTTGGGGATCAGAGGACGTGGGTTTTAATCCAGCTCCACCTCTTGTCCACTGTGTGACCTTGGGGAAGTCACTTAACTTCTCTGTGCCTTAGTTACCTCATCTGTTAAATGGGGATTAAGACTGTGAGACCCGTGTAGGACATGGACTGTGTCCAACCTGATTACCTTGTATCTACCCCCGTGCTTAGAACAGTGCTTGCCACATAGTAAGCACTTATCAAATTCCATAATTATTCTATTTCACCATTTTATCACTTCATTTGGACAGGATCAACGCTGTCTCAAGGTGGGAAAAAAAATCCATGTCCTCAACTAAAATTATTCTATTTGCCTTTTAATGTTTTTTTTTTTAGCTCTCATTATTCAAATTTGATTATCAGGTTCAGGAATAATTCCTCTTTGTGTGGTATACTTATCCCTAATAGATCTAGGATCTAATATGTGAGCTCTTGATCAGGGATTCTTTATTGACTGGATATGTTGCAAATATGCTTAAAATTCCATAGGAACCAAACATTCAAAACCAATAACCATCTTCTTTCCCTTGACTCATAACTTTTCTTACAATCACTTTAGTCAATCATATTTACTGAGCACTTACTGTTTGCAGAGCACTGTACTAAGCACTTGGGAGAGTCTTGTCTTATGCTGTCCAAACATCTCCAACTCATAGCGAATCTATGGACACATCTCTCCCAGAAGTCTCCACCTCCATCTGCAATCGTTCTGGTAGTGTATCCATAGAGTTTTCTTGGTAAAAATACAGAAGTTGCTTACCATTGCCTTCTTCCATGCAGTAAACCTGAGGCTCCACCCTGGATTCTCTCCCATGCCACTGCTGCCCAGCACAGGTGAGTTTTGACTTGTAGCAGATTGCCTTCTGCTGGCTAGCCACTGCCCAAGCTAGGAATGGAATGGGTATGCCTCTGCTTGACTCTCCCTCCTATAGCCGAGGTTGGTAGGGTACTGGAAACTCTCCAGGTGCAGTTCTGAGAGGGGGCTTGGAAGAATACAATATAACAATAATTTTAGCATGTTCTCCTGCTTGCCCCTTAATAATCTGAAAGGTGACTTCCCTCCCAAAAAATATCCATTAATATTCTATAATTGTATTTGTGGGTGACATTAGTGACTTTGAGATTCTTTTCAGCCATGTGAGGGAGACTGTAAGACCTATGTATGACTATCACTTCATTCAATATTGTGTGCATGAAGATTGTCCTTTTCTGCACAGATAGGTTACTTGTTACTTGGTCCTGTCTCAAGTTTCAAATCTGGCTCTCGATTTCCAGATCTTCTCCAGTTCTCTGACCCAAGAGACTGATGATTGGATTGCCACTCTATAGCTGAGTGTGACTCAGAGAAGACTCTGATGAAACTGCTCAATGATATTAAGTTCTTACTGCTGCAGAGCTCTGTACTAAGTGCTTGGGAGAGTATAATTTAACAGAGTTTGTAGATGCAATCGCTGCCCACAAGGAGCATACAGTTTATGGGGGAGAGACAGTTGTTAAAATAAATTACAGTTAGGGGAAACAGTGGAGTATAAGGTTTCGTGCATAAGTTCCATGCGACTGGGGCGATTATCAAAGTGCTTAACGGGTACACAACTGAGTGCCTAGTTGACACAGAGGGGAGAGCAGGTCGAGGGCTTAGTCACAGAAACTGGTATACATTTGTGGGTAGATCCAGGTCTCCTAGTGTTGTACAATGGATACGTCTGTATGAAGCAAACAGTGACAGGCAGAAACCCTCTTCAGAATCCCCAGCTCTTAAATTCCATGCTTTAGCAGAAAGCAGGATGATTTGATATCAGAACCTTTGATCGCAACTCTGCATGGTAGGAGTCAAAAGTGATAGCTCAGGTTTTTCAGACAAGGTATTTTTTCTTTAGAATTACCACCTCATGTGGACCCCCTGGTTGGCACAGGATTCCTCACAACTGACAGCTGCTTTGTGTGGGTGCTGGAGAGACTGTGCCTCTTTTAATCAACTGTTTTAAATCCTCAGAGATCTTCCTGAGGATAGCAAAGGAATCTGAGAGGTGCAGGGAAAAGGTGACAGGCTAGAAAAATCCAAGATACAGTCTAGCTTGGGGTAGCTTGGGTAGGCTGGCAGGCAAGACTGTTTCTAATGACTTCCAGAAGAAGAGCTCCCTTTGCACAACACAATCCTGATTCATGTTAGCTTGAGGCCTGTTAGATATGACCTGTGCAGATTCAAGATAAAATGGAGAATTTAACTGAAGTTTTTTTTCTTTTTTTTCCTGTGAAATTACACATGGCCTATACTGACTAGGATAGGAAGCCATCAGTGGAAAAGATGACAATGCCCGATTCTCTTCAAAACAAAAATCAGTGCTGGTTTAAAAACAAAAGCAACAATGGACTCCTATTGGCACAAAAGGAAGGACCATTGTTCACAATCCACAAAAACGGAGATTTGCAATTAGTTCTTTTTGTTATTTTTTCAATTTGCTGAATGCATTTTGTGGTTCCCATCTATGGATTTCTCAAGTAGTATGCCATCAGGATATGCAAATCGCACTATGCAGGAACAACCAGAAATCTAAAAATGTGTCAAGTAGTGGTAGTAATAAAGTGTACACGACAGGGGTGCGGCTTGCTAGTGTCAGATTGGCTTCATGATACCTCTTTTTGGGTAGGATATGCAAATTGCATTATGCAGGAACAACCAGAAATCTAAAAATGTGTCAAGTAGTAGTAGTAATAAAGTGTACACGACAGGGGTGTGGCTTGCTAATGTCAGATTGTCTTTATGATACCTCTTTTCGGGTAGGCAGTAGGCGAAGTGCATATGGACTTCTCATAGCAGCCAAATTTCCTTAGCAGCTGACAAAAACCAGGTCTGCTAAAACAGATTTGTAAAATGTTTTCTATCTGCTATTACTTTTGCCCGGGTAGATGTATCTGTGCCTACATGAGGAAGTTTGGGAAAGAATATGATATGCTGGATATCAGCTGTCAAATGTGTAAGGCTCTGGAACCAATGATAAGTCCGATTTCGGGAGTCCAATGAGAAGTCCCATTTCGGGAGTTCATCCCGTCAGTGTACTGCCTCGTGTCCATAAACCCAACTTGATGTTTGACAGCCACATATGGCTCTATTTTGACTGAGATACATTGGGTTAGAAATAAGTATAAAGTGACATTGGCCATACAGGGTATCTGCTTAGATTATTCCAAACTTTCCAATTGTTGCCCTGTCCACTTGCTCTGGTTTTGTTTATGACTTTAAATATGCCCAATTTTGATTGGCAGATTCACCTCCCTTTTCAAATTGGCTCATTGTAAACTCTCCCCATTTGACTGTTGCTGACACCCTGACAGTATTCCTGACAGTGCAGTTTCTCCCATGCTCATCTCCTTTCCATGGCCATGTGTAATCCAGGATCACCTCAGATTGGGGAAAAGACCGAGGTAGATATTTTTAAATTGCCTAAATGGAAGATATAAAGTTCTCTTGGCGATGCCCTCCAGATGAAATATACCTGAAGGTGTTGCCATATTAAAATGACTTGTACCCCATGACATTTAATTTTAAATTGATCAGATCAACCTGATAACTGTTTGTCATAGCAGAGCATGAGGTCTTGTTTTTCCTTACTAATTACTCCTATTTAAATCTTCCCTAGGGTTGGTTATTCAACTGCAATTAGAGGGACCTTGTTTTTCCATCTGTTGTTCCTCTCTCTGCCAGAAAGTCTTCTTCAAGTTGGCTGAATCTGCACGGGGTAAAATGTGTGTGTGTTTTGGGGAGGAGAATTTTCCACTGGAAATGTCCATTTTTTATCTAAATCATCAAAGGGCAAATTTGAAACTTGGTATGGTATGCAGACACAGGGTTTGTTTGTGGAGCGAAGTACTCCATGTTATGCTCCAGGGCTCATCCCAGAAACCATCACCTCAGGTAATAATAATAATCATTATTATTTGTTTATTATTATTATTTGTTAAATTAAATAAATTATTATTATTTGTTAAGAGCTTACTATATGCTAGGCACTGTACTAAGCACTGAAATGGGTACAAGCAAATTGGTGTGGACACAGTCCCTGTCCCACATGGGGCTCACAGTCTCGAGCTCCATTTTACAGTTGAGGTAACTGAGGCCCAGATAATTTAAGTGATTTTCCCAAGGTCACACAGCAGACAACTGGCAGAGCTGGGATTAGAACCCATGACCTACTGACTCCCAGGCCTGTGCTCTTTCCACTATGCCATGCTGCTTGATCAGACTGATTTTCAGACATTTTGGACTTACAACGTGCACTGTCCTTTCCACTGTCTACCACCTAGGGTGTCTCAAAGTAGTCCCCAGGATTTAGGCAGCCAGGTACTGATGTGAGAAGAACAGCAGAGCCCCTGGCTCTTTCAGTCAGTGACTATCAATCAGGTGGGCTCGTAAGGACAAACATGTGAGCATGCAAATCACATAGCCAGAAATCAGGGGCAGGAATTAGATTTTCAACTAAATTGAACAATATGAACTTTGTGTTATGACACTTTGGGATGTGATGCAACTAGGGCATGGCTTTGACATCCAATAAGAAATCAAGATGATTCTGGAAGCAATGGAGAAGCATGTTGAACTTGCATGCCATGCAATTTAGTGGAAATATTTCTACTCTCTTGGCCAAAATAAAATAAGAATAGCATACACAGATTATAATGAATAGTCATTTTACACCCCAGGTCATCATCAACCCATCATTCACTTCCAACACTAACATGTTTGATTCTTCTGACCCTCCCTCAGCTCTTGTAAACTTGTTATGGACAGGCAATGTGCCTGTTAATTCAGTTGTATTGTACTCTCCCAAGCACTTACTACAGTGCTCTGCACATAATAGTAAGTGCTCAATAAAAACCATTGATTGATTATGTATATATTTGATTGATTGTACAGTATTATGATAACCCTATTTATTAATTTAATTTTTTAATGCCTGTCTTCCGCCTTTAGAATCTAAGCCTCTTGTAGGCAGGGAATATGCCTCACATTTCCATTATACTTTCCTGAGCACTTAGTACAGTGCATTACACCCAGTAAACACTCAGTAAATACTTTATTAGGGTACCAGGGACACAGTGATTATCATATTTGGTGAATTCCTCAAAGATTTACAATTTTTAAGTGGCTCATCAAAGCTTCCAAATGTAAGGGGGGGTAAGTAGATTAGCAAGATGCACCCCTGTAGGGTACCCTCTAAAAATCATTTTCAGTCTCCCCTGACAGATTATAACCTAAATGAAAGTAGGTATTGTGTGTACTAATGCTTTTATACTCTCCCAAGAGCTAAATATACACAGTAGGTGCTAAATAAATTCTACTGGTTGTGTCACTGAGAGAAAACAATAGTAGACAGAAGAACATTCTTGTGTGCAGGAGTAGAATAAGAGAGGGAAAGCTTTCATCAAGCAGAAGCTTTGGGGATTGTTGCAAGTCCCCTGATCCCCCTCCGGTTCATACCAACCAGGATCTTCTTGGATCTGGGGAGCCTCCGTGATACGTAGTAAAGTCAAACCACACCTCTGATTACCAAGGTTACTGTGGAAAGTTTTTTACTTAGTTTTACCAACATGCAAGGGAGTGACACATACACATACACACACTCACTCCACCAAGGGTCCAATACCAGTCTGCTGGTCAAAGGAGCCTGTTCTGCCAATGATCCTTCTCTCTGATTCCAAATGCTGCTCTCCTACTGTTCTCAGTGTGCTTCGTTCTTGCTTCTCTGCGTGCCTCAGTGTGCCCTTGTACTGCTTCACGATTCAAAGCAACCACCTTTTATCTGCCATAGGCATTGCAGCTCGGGCTCTACCTAGCAGTCATTGATTGGTCCAGGCCTGTTTCTGGGTAGAGCAGGGAGTGAAGGCCACGCCTCCCTCCATGCTCTATCCCCACAGGCCTGCAATCACCTGCCCTCCAGTAGAGTCCATCAGTGCCTTTGTGAGGTTCTTCCTTGTTGTTGTTCACGGGATCAAAAACATTCACTAATGCAGCTTGTTGTGGGCTCACCACAGGGATATCATGACAGGTAATATACAAAAATATTGGTAGTTCCTGTAAATAGGAAGGAAAGTGCAAAAACTGGCATTCTTCATAAACTCAGGAAGAAGGAAGGTCAGTCACCAGTCTTTATAGCTAAGCTACATGGATAAAGCTTACTACTAATAGCATATTTCTGAATAGGGAGTGTGCGTACACACATATGCATGTATATACATGTCACACAGTCTGTCAGCCACATGTACACTAATTGATGTAAGTCATCTTAGAATCATATATATATATATTTCTATATGTGGATAAATATACAGACACACACACATATCTATCCATCACAAATACATATTAAATATAAGAGAATTTGGGAAATATCACCTTATATTTTCCTACAAACTTAATTTTTTCTATATTCAAAAATTGTATTTGTGCAGCTTCACTGAATAATGCCAAGAGTAGGCAAAAAAATCAAGGAAAGGTAGAGATATTTAAATTTGTGATCTCTTCTCATTTCAGGTTATAAAACAAGGATTCACTGATCAGAGTTCATTCTTTGAGGATGAGGGTAGCCCAACATTGTCCTTTGATTAAGATGAACCAGATCATGAAAGCATGAAATGTTGAGAAAGCAAGAGGGAAATAAAAGACTAGCATTTTTCTATCTCTGGATTCCTTATCTGCAAAGATGTAAGTAACATTATAGAGGTTCACAATTCACTGAAAATAATTTAGAGCTTATACCAGGCAATGACATTCTCTAGTGAAATCCATGACAAAAAGCCACTTCCAGATATGACTATATTAAGAACTTGAAAGGAGGACAAGATCTTTTAATAAGGGAGGTTAAGAAAGCAGAAAGGTGCCTTTCCTGTTACAAACTTGGAAAAGTGAAGTAGTTTGGCAAGAACTCCCCAGTAGCTTAGAAAGCAGTGTAACCTATTGAATAAAGCATGACTCCGGGAACCAGAGGACCTGGGTTCTAATCCTGAGCTCTGCCACTTGCCTGCTCTGTGACCTTGGACTAGACACTTCTCTATGCCTCAGTTTCCTCAACTGCAAAATGCAAAATATGAGCCCCATGTGGAGCCGGTCCTATATTTGGCTTGGTTAACTTGTACCTACCCCAGCACTTAGAACAGTGCTTGACACATAGAAAACACTTAACAAATGCCATTAAAAAACGTTAACTCTGGAACAGAATTTTTTTTCCTATGGGAGTGTCCAGAATGGCATAAAAGTATTGTCCTAGTCCCCAACTTTCCTGCCACAACTGGAAGTGAGCAGCAGTACTGACCAAGAGAAGTGGGTAAGGGTATGTCTGATTATGAGAGAGGTGAGCAGAGATACTTGCAGATAAGACTAGTTTCAAATGCTTTTGTAAGGTCTACTAATACTGTGAAGGGGTCTTGCATACTTCCAGGCTCTGCTGCTGTACTGCAATGCTGCAAAAATTATCTTTGCAGTGCAACGTTGTGATTCTAAGAGCTCATACTTACTAATATTCTTCCCTGGACAAGAAAGAAAGAACTTGGCTAAGGATCTTCCTGGTTATGGGGATCAATGTACTACCCTTGTTTCTTCAATCATCTCTCTCACCTTCCTTCCTGGAGTTGGTTATTATGTGGAAGTCTGGTGGCATTTCCTCAGTATTCGCTACACTGGGGAACCACCAGGGTTTGTGTAGATACAGATTCACAGAATATTCATAGATAGCTGCAGAAATGCTATCAGATATGGATGTTTTCCCAGTTTTCAAGGCTTTGATTGAGTAGCGATTCCCCCAAAACTTGAGGTAAAGTCCATGTCTTTGGCAGAATATTCTTCATAAGGTCTCACCCTTGATGGTGAAAAATAGAAGATAGGCTTAGTAGATCAGTGAAGAGCTGTTGCCATCACCACAGGAATTTTTTCTTATCTGTTATGAGGATTGAGCCATCTGTACTCTTCAGGGGTACTGTGGTATCTTGTATGAGACCATATGCTTGAGAATGACTCTCAAGATGTGAAAAATTGTGTCTAAATACACTTCCAATCATCAACCGTGAAATACTTCCAACTTTGTAAGAGAGTCACCTGGAAGCTGCTCTACATCGATGACTGATATGGAAGCACAGTCACAAGATAAACAGAGGACAATTGTCTCCTTCAGAGGCGGCAGAGCACCTTGAACTTCCACTAGACTGTAAGCTCCTTCAGGGCAGGGATTGTGTCCATCAACTCTGTTGTATTGTCCTAACACAAGCGCTCAGTACAGTTCTCTCACGCATTAAGTACTCAATAGACACAGCAGACACTGAATGATCAGTTGGCAGTATGCCTAAAGGAAAGTGAAACTCTTCCAGGGGAACCTACACATAGCTAAGCTTTTTAATTGGCACCACAGAGCTAAATGTTTTACCAAGTTATATTACCTCTGTAGTTCTCTGCCCACTGATGCATGAATGTGTAAAGTAGTAAATCTAATCAGAGCAGTCAACATTGAATATGAGAGGACATCTATATTCATTCATTCATTCAATCATATTTATTGAGCGCTTACTGTGTGCAAAGTACTGCACTCAGATCTTGGGAGAGTACAGCATAACAACAAAAAGAAACATTCATTCCCACAGTGAGCTCACAGTCTAGAAGGGGAGACAGACATTAATATAAATAAATAAATAAATAAATAAATAAATAAATAAATAACAGATATATGTATTTGTGCTGTGGGGATGGGAGGGAGGATGAATGAAGGAGATAGTAAAAGTGGAGCAGAAGGGAGTGGAAGAAGTGAAGAGGAGGGCTTAGTCAGGGAAGGCTTCTTGGAGGAGATATGTCTTCAATAAGGCTTTGAATCAGGGGAGAGCAATTATCTTTCTGATATAAGGAGGGAGGGTGTTCAGGCCAGAGGTAGGAGATGGGCAAGAGGTTAGCGGGAAGATAGACGAGATCGAGATACAGTGAAAAGGTTAGCATTAGAGGAACAAAGTGTGCCGGCTGGGTTGTAGTACGAGAGTAGTGAGGTGAGGTGGGAGAGGACAGAGTGATTAAGTGCTTTAAAGCCAATGGTGAGGAGTTTTTGCTCGATGTGGAGGTGGATAGGCAACCACTGGAGTTTCTTGAGGAGTAAAGAAACATGGTCTGGATGTCTTTGAAGGAAAATGATTCAGGTAGCAGAATGAAGTATGGACAAAGTGGGGAGAGACAGGAGTCAAGTAGATCTGCAAGAAGGCTGATACAATGATCAAGGTGGGATAGGATAAGTGCTTGCCTTAATGTGGTAGCAGTTTGGACAGAGAGGAAGGGGCAGATTCTGGTGATGTTGTGAAGGTAGAACTGACAGGATTTAGTGATGGTTTGAATATGTGGGTGGAACGAGAGAGAGAGGAATCAAGGATAATGCCAAGGTTATGGGCTTATGAGACAAGAAGGATGGTGTATATTTATAATTACATCTATTTTATAGGATTTCCCATCTTAATTGGCAGAATCACTACACAATAGCCTCAGTTAACACTAATAATTCCTAGACTATTAAAAAAAATGAAAGAAAAAATGATTGCTAACTGTTGGTCAATCATTGGCATTTATTGAGCACTTACTATGGGCAGAGCACTCTATTAAATGCTTGGGAAATTACATTGTTACAGAGTTGGTAGTCATGATCCCTGCCCAGAAGGAGCTTTCAGTTTACTGGGTTGAGCAGCCATTAAAATAGATTAGAGATAGACAGAGATTTAGGGAGAGACACACAGAAAGGGACAGTGACCCAGAGAGATGCCGAGACAGAGTAGTCAATTAAGTAATGGTATTTATTGAGTGCTTAACTGTGCATAGAACACTGTACTCAGCTCTTGGGTGAATACAATAGAAAAGTGTTACACAGGGTGATGCAGACACTAAAACAAACACAGAAACTCGGGAAGATGCAGAGAACAGATTGAGACACAGAGAGATGTGAAGCGATAAAGGCTCAGGGAGATGCCGAGATTGACACTTATAAATGCAAGTGGATGTGGATATCATATGTGAAATCATTTGGAAATTGAAGCCTAACAGTTTTATCATAATGTGTGCTTCCACTTTGCATTTTGGCCAAAACACTGTTAGAGTTAGTGAACATTCTTCCAAAAGTGCAATCCTGTTTGTCATCCTGGGATATAGTGTCATAAGAAATGGTTGTGTGTGTACATATAGGATTGGTTACAGGTAAGTAATAACACACAAGGTTTTCTTAAGGCAGAGCTTTTTAAATAATGCGGCCCCTGCATTATAGGAGATTGGGCGTGCTATATTTTGGCCTGAATTATATACCTTGTTCTTCCGGAACATCCATGTTCCTTAGGAAGAAGAGTGATTTGTGTTACAATGATAATAGTAATGATAATAATAATAAGTGCCAAGCACCATACTAGGTGCTGGGATAGATACAAGATTATCAGGTCAGACACAGTCCTTGTCCCACATGGGGCTCACAGTCTAAGTAGGAGAACAGGTATTTAATCCCCATTTTACAGGCTAAATATACAGTAGTTAATGATTGTGGAAATTCATGCCAAAAGCATTTTCACCCCAAATCCTGAAGTCAAAGTATAATTTTGGTTCTGGCTCAGTCAGATCATTTGTTACTATAGAACCAGCCTGCCTCACAGTTAATTACATTTAAGAGTGGGGAAAAAATGAATAATAAAAATATATCAATCAATCAGTAGTATTTATTGAGTGTTTTCTATGTGCAGAACACTGTTCTATGTTTTTTGGGAGAGAACAATCACTCAGTGGTATTTATTGAGCCCTTACTATGAGCAGAGCACTGTTCTAAGCACTAGGGTGAGTATGATACAACAGATTTAGTAGACATGTTCTCTGGGCAAAAGAAGCATACAGTCTAGAGGGGAGAAAAACATTAAAATACATTTAGGATATGTGCGCAAGTACTTAAAAAGTACAAATCTAAGTAAAAGGATGATGCAGGAGGGAGAGGGAGTAGGGGAAATGAGGGATTAAGTAGGGGAAGGCCTCTTGGGAGAGATTATTCATTTATTCATTCAATTGTATTTACTGAAAGCTTACTGTGTGCAAAGCACTGTACTAAGTACATGGGAGAGTACAATATATCAACAGACACATTCCTGCCCATAACAAGCTCAGAGTCTAGAGATTATATTTTAACTAGGCTTTGAAGGTGAGGAGAGTGGAATGAAGAGGGAGGGAATTCTAGGTCAAAGGAGAGATGTGGGCAAGAGGTTGTTGGCAAGATACAGGTACAGAGAAGAGATTGGTGTTAGATGAGTGAAGTGTGTGGGCTGGGTTATAGTAGGAAATCAGCGAGGTAAGAAAGGTGGTCAAACTCAACAGGTGCTTTAAAGTGGATGGTAAGGAGTTTCTGTTTGATGGGAGGGGGATGGACAATCACTGGAGGGTACTGAGGAATGGGGAAACATTGACAGAATTTTTTTAGAAAAAATGAACCAGGCAGCAGTATGTACTTGAGTGGGGAGAAACAGAAAACAGGGAGGTTAGTACGGATACTGACACTGTAGCCAAGTCAGGATAGGATAAGTGCTTGTATCAGGATAGTAGCAGTCTAGATGGAGAGAAAAGGGCTGATATTAGTGATTTTGTAAAGATAGAACCCACAGGATTTGGAGACATATTGCATATGTGGGTTGAATGAAAGATGATTCAAGGATAGTGCCAATGTTATGGGCCTTGCGAGATAGGCAGGATAGTGGTGCTGCACACAGTAAGTGCTCAGTAAATATGATTGAATGAATGAATGGTGCTGTCTACAGTGATGGGAAAGTAAAGGGGAGGGCAGGGTTTGGGTGGGAAGATGAAGAGTTCTCTTTGGGACAAATTAAGTTTGATGTGTCAGCAGGACATCCAAGTAGAGATATTCTGAAGGAGAGAGGTCAGAACTGGAGCGGTAGATTTAGGAATCACCTCTGTATATATGATAGTTGAGCCTGTGTGGGTGAATGAATTCTCTGAGAGAGTGTGTGCCTATGGAGAATAGAAGGGAACTCAAATTGAAGTGAGTCTTGCAGTTCTGGGGTTGGAGGCAGAGGAGGAGCCAGTGAAAGAGACAGAGAATGAGCAGCCAGAGAGATATGAGGAGACCCAGGTGAGGACAACGTCAGTGAAACCAAGGTTAGATAATGTTTCCAGGAGGAGAAGGTGGTCAACAGTGTTGAAGGCAGCTGAGAGGTAGAGGAGGATTAGGATGGAGTAGAAGCTGTTGAATTTTGCAAGAAGTAGGCTATTAGTAACCTTTGAGAGTGGAGTTTCCGTGGAGTGGGAGCAACAGAAGCCAGATTGGAAGGAGTCAAGGAGATAATTGGAGGAGAGGAATTGGAGGCAGTGGGTGTAGACAATTAATTTAAGCAGTTTGTAGAAGAATGGTAGGAGGGAGATGGGGTGATAAGTGGAGGGAGCTATGTAGTCAAGGGAGGTTTTTTTTAAGAGGGGATACATGAGTATGTTTGAAAGCAGTTGGGAAGTAGCCATTGCAAACTGAAGAGTTGAAGATGCTGAAAATAGTATTTAGTGTTTAATAGTGTCTGGTTATGAAGAGTGTATTGGATCTGAAGAGCCCAGATGCATTTTAGTACTATTTAAATACTGACTTACTGAAGAGTACAGGATTGACTAGAAAGATTTTCTGAAGTGTCAACTCATAACACTAATAACAATATCAGTAATAATTGTATTCATTAAATGTCTACTATATATCAAAGCACTGAGGTTAGATACCATGCAATTAGATCTGTCTTGGTTCTCACAGTCTAAAGGGGAGGAAGAATGGGTATGAGGAAACTAAGGCACAGAGAAATTAAGTGAGTTGTCCTAGGTCATCATCATCAGTGGCACTTACTAAGCACTTACTAGATGAATAACACTGCTTGGGAGAGCACAATGCGATGGAGTTGGTAGACACATTCCCGCCCACAAGGAGTTTACAGTCTAGAGGTCACTAGGAGAACTTCCCAGTCAGCAAGTCCTAATTATAGTCTACTTTGTCAGTCACATATAAATTCCTTTACTTAATCCATAGTGTTTACTGAGTTTGTGCCCCACCTCCATCTGCAATTGTTCTGGTAATATATCCATAGTGTTTACTGAGTGCAGAGTTCTGAACTGAATTATTGAACTATGATATACTGCAATTTGTAAGCTATATGAAAAGAGAAACTTAACATACACCACTGAATGTAAAGGATTATTGGTGCAAAAAATAATTTCAGAGAACTAAATGAAACATAATATACTTTATCTTTACATTATGCATTTGATTCAGAATAATGCAAATCCCACCTCGATAAGAGTGCATCAGTTACAAGAAAGAAAAAAAATCATTAAGATGAGAATAAAATCTTTCATGTTTACATATATGCTCTATGCATTCATAGAGATAATGGATACAACTGTTGGTTCAAATCACCGCAAGCTGTGAACCATGACTAGAAACTGACAATAAAGTACCCAGCTTGGTTTAATGAAATCTCCTGTGGCAAAGCCTGTGGTAAGTTTTTGTAATAACAGTGGACTACTACATGTCTGTCCCTCTCAGGATCGCACTTGGAAAGTTTCCAGTACTCTACCAGTCTTGATTATGGGAGGGAGAGTCGAGCAGAGGCATACCCATTCCATACCTAGCTTGGGCAGTGGCTAGCCAGCAGAAGGCAATCTGCTACAAGTCAAAACTCACCTGTGCTGGGCAGCAGTGGCATGGGAGAGAGTTGAGGGCAGAGACTCAGGTTTACTGTGTGGAAGAAGGCAATGGTAAGCCACTTCTGTATTTTTACCAAGAAAACTCTATGGACACATTACCAGAACAATTGCAGATGGAGGTGGGGCATTCTGGGAGAGATGTGTCCATGGAGTCGCTATGGGTTGGAAATGACTCTACAGTATAATAGGAGATGACATTTATACAACCTAACCCATGAAATTCAAATATTGTATAATGATTTTTCAAATCAATCTGAGATCTTTTTAATGCTTTCCTGGAACACCTATACAAATCAATACCAGCGGAGCCTACGCAAGCAAAATGAAGTGCAGAGTTTAGGAAGCAGGGTGACCTCAGCGAAAGAACACAGGATTGGGAGTCAGAAGACTTAGCTTCTAGATACAGCTCTACCTCTGGTCTATTGTGGGATCTTAGGACATGTCAGTTATCCTTTCTGGGCCTCTGCTTTCTCACCTGCATGAGGATAAGATAGATTGTGAGCCTTGTGTGGGCAAGGACTATGTCCCAACTCATAACCTTGTACTTACCCCAGTGCTTAGTATGCATTAAATGCTTGATAAATATTATTATTATTATTCCTGTCATTATAACTCAAGCAAATGCCCCTGTTGCCACTCAGTTCTATTCTGGCAAAATAAAATGGAGAACTGAGGAAAAGATCTAAATAATTGAGCCCCTAATTTTTTCCTGAAATGTACAGGGACTGTGTCCTACCTGATTAATTTGCATTAATTAATTGTCACATAGTAAGCACTTAAATATGATGATAATATATAATATAAAAGGGGCAGATCTTGAAAATTCTTTAGAGGAAAGATTAGAAGGATTTAGAGACTGACACTGTGAGAGCTGAAAAAGAGTGAGGAGTCAAAGATAATGCCTAGGTTATGGAACAACCGTCAGTATTTGGTGAAAGACTGACTATAGGAGTTGAAAGAGAGGGAAAAGTCAAAGATAATTCGATGTCTTCAGAGATGAGGAGGATGGTGTTGTTACCAACTGTCATGGGAAATTTAGGTAGAGGGAAGGATAGGGCCCGAAGGGGAGAAAATTAATTTATTTTTGTATATATTGAGCTTAATGTGTCAGTGGCTCATCCATGCAGATGCCTGAGAGAAAAGAGGCAGAAAAAAAGGCAAGATTGTAGAGGAGGAAACAGGTTGGGGCTAGGGAGGGCATCTGCATAGAGGTGGTAATTGAAGCCATGGGAGAGGTTGAGCTCTAAGAGAACTCTAATATGACATTCACTTTAGTCCTCACAACATTCCTGTGAGGTATGGAAAGGCAGATGTTACTCCCTTTTTGCAGATGTGAAAATTGAGGCATTCTATGAAGGCCTGTGACTTGCCCAAGGTCACCCAGCATTCTGGTGTCAGAGCTGGGACTAGAACCTAGGATCTCTGATTCCCAGATCTCATGCTCTTCTAAACAAAGCTGCCACATCTGCATTCATGGATTGAGATAATGGCAAATGTATCATCTTCAAAAATGAAGGGTGTATATATACATGTACATGTTTCCAAGTTACATAGAGACATTTTTATAGAGGCATATCCCTGTTCCTGAAAGACCACAGTACATACATTCCAAGCATGCATCAAGCACAAATGGCAAATGTGACTCAGGGAGGCCATAGCCTATAAGCCTTGCTGAATGTTATGTCCAATCACTCCAGATAATTCAATTCCCTCCCTCAGAAAGCAGCAAAAGTGTGGTTAGGTAGAAAAGACTGCTAAATCCTGCTAAAAGCTCAGTCTGCTACCTCACCCTGATTTTTTCTATGGCACTTGTTAAGCACTTACTATGTGTCAAGCATGGTAATAAGGGCTAGGGTAGATACAAACTCATCAGGTTAGACACCTATCATGTCCTACATGGGGCTCACAGTCTTAATGTCCATTTGGCAGATGAGGTCACTGAGGCATAGAGAAGTGAAGTGACTTGCCCAAGGCCACACAACAGACAGGTGGTGGAACCAGAATTAGAACCCAGGTCCTTCTGACAACCAGGCCCATCCTCTATCCACTAGGCTAAATAGAACAGAAAAATCCCCACTCTCCAGTAGCAGAAGAGGAGTTTGCCATGACTTCCATCAAGGTAAGAATCTTAGTTCCACCATCAGCTAAGATATTTGCATTAAAAAGTCTTGCATCAATTTTCAAGAAAGGAGATGAACTTTTTAAAAAAAATTGGAGACCCTGATTAAGAAAGGGGTTCAAAGGCATCCAGAGATGTTCAGAAGGACTTAGCCTATAACAAGGTACTTTATGAAGAAAACAATGAGGCTATTTTGCAATCTAAATTTGACAGATTTTTCCCTAAAATTCAAATAACACTAAGGCAGTCATAATTTGTGTGGTATTTCTGAAGCCTCCTGTAGAAACTAATTACATATTACATATAATATATTACAACTCCATATCTAATGTTGTGACTATGACTTGAATTACTTTAATGGAGAATAGTTTGGTGATGTTTAATGTTACAGAATATTGCATTGAAAGGAATTTCATAATTTTCCAGAAGTTCTGGAATGGATTCCAATATATTACATGAAGTCTATTAGAAAACATGGCCCACGATCCATTCATGATCCATCCATGTTTTCAAGGATCATATTAAGGCTGTATAGTACACAGACCCACACACTAATACCCTTCCATATATACAAACTGTAATTGTGCACTCAACATTAATTTTATTGTCTACTATGTTCGAAATATTGAAGAATTCAGTCAAAGATATGGTCCTTCTCTTTGAAGGGCTTGTAATTTATGGGGGAAATAGCAGAAACAAATTGTAAAAGAACAGTAGAGGAAAGAGGAAAAATCGCTACTGCTGGTAAAGACAAAAGTAAGTCAAACCTGAATAAAGGGAGTGAAGCACAGGAACTTATATGTGTTAAGGGTAGGTGAGAGAAGGATGTGATTGAGGTTAGGGAATAGAGTAAATATCAGACTCAGCTAAATAAAATGTTTATATTGGTGAAGCACAAATATCTTGAAATTGAATGTCTTTCTAAAATTACTTCACAACATCATTACAATTTTACCTCACAGTAAAAAAGATAAGCTGATTTATATTCTAATTTAACATGCAATTTCCGTAGGATCAATAAAGAACAGAGAAGTCTCTCTCAAAGTTAGTTTTTACAGCCAGTTTGTCACTCCATACAGTATTAAAATCTTTGATCTTGGTTCACTGCTTTACCCAAATATCAATGTGGCACTTTATAGAGCATATCTTCAGTGCAAATTTTTTTTTTTAATTGTGAAAGTTCATTTTAGTTTTACTATTCTTTCTCCTGATAAATTATTAAAGTTTTGAACAAATGGCACAATATTCTTTTTTTGGACCATAAACAATGAGCTATACAGTATTAGCATTCACCTTTCTGAATAAACCTGCAAGTTGAATTGGATGCATAAAACTTTCTATAATGCTTCCTGTGAGATTTTCTCATTGTCATGATTTTTGAGGTCCATGATGAACAACCCGATGAGCATCTACCTTATGCCCAAAAACATCGCTGTGAAGACTGAAAAACATCTTAGAATTCTGGGAAGGCTACAGCCATTTGTAACCAAGAACTGTTTCCTTGGAGCAGTGAGAAGCCTGAGAACTGATTCTTTCAGGAGTGTTTTAGTTACTTATTTTAATACTGATTTTTAATTACTCTTTGGTTCAGAAGTTTTTTATGCTATTCCATGTGTCTGTCCTGCCCCACTTGTGAGCCTCTTGGAGGTCAGGGACCCTGTCTTAATCATTTATTGTTTATTTATTGAGCACTGAGGGCCATAGGGCAATTGAATTGGAGGACAGCGCTAGAAGGGGAAAGGCACAAACTACAGTTGAAACAATCAATCATATTTATTGAGCACTTACTATATGCAGAAAACTATACTAAGCACTTAGGAGAGGACAATACAACAGAATTAGCAGACACTGTCCCTGTCCATAATGAGCTTACAGTCTAGAGGGCAATTAATCAGGGTATTTGCTTTTACCATGGTTCATGAGACATGCTTGGAAGTAGACTAGGGGCAGGTGGGTTCACCAATATCATCTTGTCTGTACCAGGCTTGTGATTATTCAAATTTTGGTGTGTGGCCAAGTGTCATATGTTCCTCATTTAGGTTTGGTTCAAAAATTGATTATCCATTGAAAATTCTTCTCAGAAAACACACTTGATCTAAGCAGTCTGCTTAATCAATTAAAGGATGTGTTTACAAATGTAATGTGAAGTGAAGATTTGAGCAATTGCCCGGTGAATGTGATGAGCATAGACTCCAGCTAACAGATTGAGTTGATGTATTTCTTTCTTTCTACCTTGAAGAAGAAGCTCTAGGCAATTGCCAAAGCACTCAGGTAATTGTCTGGGTAATGGTCTCAATTCACCTCTATGCTCTGGTGTGGAGATAATCTGTTAAGAAACTTTTGCATGTGCCCGATTGGTCTCTGGAATTCATATTTCTCAGTCAATAGCAATCTAAATTTGATTCATGATGTTTTCATCTGCATAGATAGTTCAAATTTCTATTTGGCTTCCCCTTCCTTGGGGATGCAACGGAAAGGCAGTTCTACATTCAGAACCATGGAGACACAGAGCTAGAAGGGGCTTTGGGAGACCAACTGTTCCTTCCCTGTTTATATCAGAGAGATAAGATTATGTATCAATTTTATAGCCTGCTAGAGGAAGAGATACTATATCCTACCTTGGTAACTTGATCAAATAGGTAATATCCCAGAAGGAAAAGTTTTCCTATGTGTTATCTAAATTCCTCAGACAGCAGTTTCGTCTATTGTTCTGTCATCAAAGGAAATGAAGCATGTGTGGTCACTAGTCTCTGTAGGTCAGTCTGCCATCTACATGAAAAACCATCATTAAATCACAGTAGAAAAGTAAGTGAATTCCATTTCTTACCTATGCATTTCTTTCTCTAACTGGGGATCCCCTTGGAACACATTTAAGAAGAGATCTCCTATGTTTCAATTCAGTAATGAATCCTCTTTCCCTTGTGAGGGTGTTATGAATCTTCAATCGGATTTTTTTGGATATTCTTACATTCATAGCATTGACACCTACTTTATCCCTTACAAATTAAAGAGGGCAACACATAAGCCCAGAAAAGGAAGGAAGCCATTCAGAAATGTGAATGGCTCCTTCGGGAATCGCTCAGAGTTTTTATTCAAACCTAGTGTAAGTTGATTGCAATTAAAGTAGTGAAAGATGAGATATATGCAACACTTAATCTTAATTATAAAAACAAACAGATGTTGTTTAAGATAGCATATTAGAAACAAATGTGTTCACTCATGTCCAAACTTACATTTATGCACAGATGTGATTTGGATTTTAAAATTTTCACCAATTAGTGTCCAATGGTTTTATTTTTTCTTGCAATGTTAAATAGCCTTACAGACATCATCACATCTGGCTTCATCAGCATTACCCAAGAGCCACACTCAATATCAAATAGTAGTAGAACATGACCTCCAATGAAGTGATCCAATACCCCAGTCAGTCCCTCAGCTTTGAGCAATGCTAATTGCTACACAGCTTTTCCAAGCGGGTTGCAAGAGAGAAATAGATGATAGTAAGATACCTAACCAGCTGCTGAATGGCAAACAGAAATGGGTTGTTTAGAAGTAGGAAGGCGGAACAGACTTTTGAAAGACACAGTTAGACTGTGAGTCCCATACTGAACTGTCTCCAATCTGATAAACTTGTATCCAACCCAGCATTTAAAATAGTGCTTGATACATAGTAACAACTACCGTTTTAAAAAAAGCTCCATCTCAAACAGTGGATAGGATAGTCTGACAGTTGGTAATCAGGCTCAGCACCTTCTTTCAGGAGGCTCAGCCTGGAGTAGTATTTTACACACATTAGGCACTCAGTACTGAGCTTACTACATATGCTAGGTACTGTAATAATAATAATAAATAATGATGATATTTAAGCGCTTACTATGTGCCAAGCACTGTTCTGTACTAAAAGCTGGGATACAACATAATCAAGTTGGACACAGTCCATGTCCCACATGGGGCTCGCAGGCTTAATCCTCATTTTACACAGAAGGAAACTGAGCCACAGAAAAGTTAAGTGACTTGCCTGGGGTCACACAGCAAATTAATAGCAGAGTAGGGATTAGAACCCAGGTCCTCTGACTCCCAAGCCCAGGCTCTTTCCACTAGGACATACTGCTTCTCCCATCAAACAAAGAATTGGGGACAATCAGGATATAATAAGGCAGAGTAATAAGCATAGTTAGGATGGCAAATAGCAAACACATTCATGCAGCAAAGGACATAATTATGTGCAATTGTAAAAAATACTGTCATAAATGTTTTGGCCATATGTATATACATGGAGAAAATCTTAACATTGTTCCCATCTTCACCCCTAAAGAAGATACATATATAAAGCAGCAACAGGTACAGAACTCATAGAAAAACATGCTATGACTTTCTCTCACCCAGGGAAAAGACTCAGAAGGGCCAACAGCAAATAACAAATGGTCAGAGAGTAGCATAAAGATAGTTTCATTGCTTTCATTGATCTGATTTTGGGGGGGATTTTAAGTCAGTGTGATTAGCTGTAGCAGAGCTAATGACATCCACCTCTCTAGCCCCAACACGGCTATTCAATTTCACATTTCCTCTTCCTTCCAGGATATCTCCATTTGGACATTCCACTGACATTTCTACATGACATGTTTAAATCTAGCTTCTTCTCATCCCTCCTAAACCCTTCCATGTCTGTTGGTGACAACACTATCGAACCTATGCCAGAAACCTATAGTTTTGATATCATCCTCAACTCCTCTTTGACTTTAAACTCTCACACTGTTAATCCAACTGATTCTTCTCTAATACATTATCCAGATTTACCCCTACTTCTTCACCCAAACAGACACCACCTAGGTTCAAGCACTTGTCTTATCATGGCTTGGCTATTGTATCATGCTGCAGAAGAAGCCCGGCTTAATGGATAGAGCACAGGCTTGGAGTCAGCCTTTTGGCCACCGACCGCCGACTTTAGCTGCTTTTTGGCCACCGACCGCCGACTCATCCATGCCGAGACCGCCCCTCTCTCCCGGGAAGCTGAGCCTTGTCATCGCCCGGACCCTTGGAGCCATTGCCACGTGGGCTCGGGATCTCTGCTCCCCTGGGGGTGAGTCTCAGACCACCGGTCCCCCTCTTCCCAGTCGAATCGGCCACCACATGGACTCGGGAGCTCTCCTCCCAGGCGGCGGTTCCTTGGACTGCCTGCCCCCCATTTCCAGGCTAGCTCTTTAGCAGCCTTTTGGCCACCGACCACCGACTTTAGCTGCTTTTTGGCCACCGACCGCCGACTTTAGCAGCTTTTTGGCCACCAACCGCCGAGTCATCCACGCCGAGACCGCCCCTCTCTCCCGGGAAGCTGAGCCTTGTCATCGCCTGGACCCTTGGAGCCATTACCGCATGGACTCGGGATCTCTGCTCCCCTGAGGCACAGCCTCGGCCCGCCCGGCCCCGATTCCCGACAAGCCCCGCCTTCGCCTGCCGCTCGCCGACTCAACTGCGCCTCCTCCGCCTCCCCTGGGGAGCTGAGCCTCAGACCGCCCGGACCCGCGCCCGCCTCAGCCTTTCGCAACCTGGACCTCCGCACCCCCACTCGGGAACTCCGACACTAAGGATCTTTGCCCCCGCAGACCCCCAGCCGCCAGCTCCCATTCCACCCCCCCTGCTCGGCCCTAGGGACATTGTGTCCTCTGGGGACATTGTGTCCCCCTGCTCGGGCCCGGGGACATTGTGCTCCCCAACCGCTCCCCCACTCTGCCCGAGGCGGCCATTTTGGGACGCCCCCACCCCGCCTGAGGCGGCCATTTTGGGAAGCCCTCACTCCCTCTTCCCCCTTGAGGTGATTCATCTCCCTCGCCCCCGCCCCGGGCGACAATGTCCTTGTTCTCATCATGTTACCTTACCTTAGCCGCCGCCTACGGCCGCAACCCAACCCGAACAACCTCAGGGCCGTCCCCCCCGTCCCCCCCCCGCCGCCACAGGGACATTTGGTCATGAGCTCTGGGACTCTCTCGGCCACTGGCTGCTTGACTTTGAGTCTGATCGGGGAGGGTCGGGTCGTCCCCCGACCCTGGTCATCGCCTGCTTATTAACACTATTGTATTGTGTCTTACTGTACCATGTTGCTATATTAGCGATTTCGCTTATTGTTTATTGTCGTCAGTGCTGCCACCCACCTCTCTGGCCTCACCAGCCGCCTGACTTTGAGTTTGATCAGGTCTCCCCTTAATCGAACCTACCCCCGACCCTGGTCATCGCCCACTTATTAACACTACTGTATTGTATCATACTGTATCATGTTGCTATATTAACACTACTGTAATAGTGTATCTCCAAGACATACTACCTCACCTCACTCTTCAGCCAGTCATTGATATTCCATTGTTCAATATTCCAAGCAATTTGTCAATAGTATACTTCTCAACTATTGTTAGTCATGCAATGAACTATCTCTATACTGGTGTGCTGCCCCTTTCCTCTCAACCCGCTCTACTTCTACTTCCTTTTACCCATTACTCCTTCACAGTGGTGAGTGAGAAGTGGAGATCAGCATGCTGTGACATAAACAGTGTGGACCATTTTGCCTTATCCAGGACCTTCTCCATGACATAAATCAGGGTGGTCTAAAATGTATTTTAGTTCATATATATTATGTGGTTAAAGGAAGCAAAATGAATTTGGTTACAGCAGTAGGCTATTTTTCTAGGCTCTTGAGAAACTTCTTTATCTGAATACTCTGTGCATTATAGAATATTTTCTGGCATTTAGGAATTACAAGTATCATTGAAAGTCCTAGAAATTGCCTTTCAGAGTCTCCCAGTAACTGAACTCATGAAGTGAATGAATGTGCAAAATGACAAACTGACTGGTTTTGAGTCTGTACACCATTCTGGACCAAAAGTCTTCCTGAAAGAAGATGAAGTCATATACTAATCATGAAAGTTGACTCAGATTACTGTCCATATACTGTCAAATTAGTGAATTGATTGTCAAAGAGTTTGGAATCTAGAATAATCAAGCCTACATAGTGTGATAGCATAGCAAACACCAAAATATTGTTCAGATCTAAGATTAGTTCATTTTTAATAACTATTTTAAATCTCAAAGTGACCTGGATGAGAAAAGATGTGCCTTCTAAAAACAGCTACTACCCGTAATGGACAGGATAAGCAGGGTTTGGGACCTGCAAAAGGGGAAGGTTGCCTGGGGTGGTCAATATTAAGAAGCCACTGGCTGGAGAAAAGATGTGAGACCCCAGAATTACAAAGTCCTGGGCTCAGTCCAGGGGTTGGGGAGCAATTTCAAATCTGGAATGGCTACACCAGAAGTATTCTTTTCCTTAAACCCCTTCCCCACCAGAGGACTTCATATTTTCCCACCTGTTGAGTGCCCCTCTAATCAATCAATAATATTTATTAAGTGCTTCCTGTGTGCAAAGCCCTACACTAAGTACTGGGGTGAGTACTATATGACAGAGTTGGTAGACGTATTCCCTGCCTATAAGGAGGTTACAATCTAGAGGGAGAGACAAACATTAAAATAAATTCATTCATTCATTTGTATTTATTGAGCGCTTTCTGTGTGCAGAGCACCGTACTAAGCTCTTTGGAGAGTACAGTATAATGATAAGCAGACACATTCCCTGCCCACAATGAGCTTACAGTCTAGAGAGGAGAGACAGAAATTAATCTAAATAAATAAATTACAGAAATGTAAGTGACATGGGGCAGAGTTGGGGATGAATAAAGGGAGCAAGTCAGGGCAACGCAGAAGGGAGTGAGATTATGGATATTTACATGTCTTATGGGGTTGAGAGTGGATGAATATCAAGTACTTAAAACATACAGATCCAAGTGCATAAGTAATGCAGAAGAGAAAGGGAGCAGGGGAAATGAGGGCTTAGTCAGGGAAGGCTTCTTGGAGGAGATGTGATTTTCATAAGGCTTTGAATGTGGGGAGAGTGATTGGTGGTCTGTCATATATAAAGGGTGAGCAAGTTCCAAGCCAGAGGGAGGATGTGGGCAAAGGGTTGCTAGCAAGGTAGATGAGATAGAGGTACAGTGAGAAGGTTGGCATTGGTGGAGCAAAGCGTGTGGGCTGGATCATACTGGGAAATCAGCGAGGTAACATAGGACGGGGAGAGTGCTTTAAAGTTGATGGTGAGCTTCTGTTTGATGTGGAAGGGGATGGGCAATCACTGGAGATTTTTGAGGAGGGGGTCATGGACTCAACAATTTTGGACTGGAGTGGGGAGAGACAGGAGGCATGGAGGTCAGATGGAGACTCTTTGGATCAAATGGTAGTGGTTTGGTTGGAGAGGAAAGGGTGAATTTTAGAGATGTTGTGAAGATAGAACAAAAAGGATTTGGTCAGAGATTGAATATGTAGGCTGAATGAGAGAGCTAGGTCTAAGACAATGGTAAGTTTACTGGCTAGTGAGAACAAGAGTCTAGTGTTGTCTACAGTGATGGGAAGACAAAGAAAGGACTGGGTTTAAGTGCTAAGATGAGGAGTTCTCTTTCAGACATGTTAAGATTGAGGAGTCGGTGGGACATTCAAGTACAAACATCCTGATGGCAGGAGGAAATGTAGGACTGCAAAAAAGGAGAAAAATCAGAGCTGGAGATGTAGTTTTGAGAATCATCTACAAAGTGATGGTAGTTCAAGCTGTGGCAGTGAGTTCTCCAAGGGAGTGGGTGTAGATGAAAAATAGGAGGGGATCTCATCTGTTAAAGGGTGGGAGGTAGGAAAAGAACGTGTGAAAGAAAATCAATCAATGGTATTTATTAAGTGCTTATTATGTGCAGAGTAGAAGTCTCCACAGATATAGAACAGGAGACTATAGTGTCAGTGAAGCCAAGGTTAAATAATATTTCAAAAAGATGAGGGAGTTCCATGGCTCGAGGAAGGAGGCCATTGGTGACCATAGAGAGAGCCGTTTCCATGGAGTAAGGGGGGAGGAATCTGGATTGGAGGGGTCAAGGAGAGAATTGGAGGAGAAGTAGTGGAGGCAGCAGATATAAACAACTCACTCAAGGGTTTGGAGAGGAACAGTAGAATGGGATAGGGCAATAACTGGAGTGAGCACTTTTTTCAGGATATGTCATTACATGAGCGTGCGGGGAAGGAGCCATTGGAAAGCAAACCGTTGAAGATGAAGATCAGGGAAGGAAGAAGGAAGCAGGCAAGTGTTTTGTGGCCTAGTGGAAAGAGCCTGGCCTTGGAGTCAGCAGACCTGGGTTCTAATCTATGAGAAGCAGCATGGCATAGTGCTAGACCCCGGGCCTGGGAGTTAGAAGGTCATGGGTTCTAATCCTGCTCTGCCACTTGTCTTCTATGTGACCTTGAGCAAGTCACATAACTTCTCTGTGCCTCAATTACCTCATCTGTAAAATGGGGATTGAGACTGTGAGCCCTACTTGGTACAGGAACTGTGTGCAAACTGATTTGCTTGTACCCACCTGAGTGCTTAGTACAGTGTCTGGAACATAGTAAGCTCTTAATAAATACCATGATTCTTCTTAGTAGTAGTAGTAGTAGTAGTAATTTCATTTACCATGTACCTGCTGTGTGACTTTGGGAAAGTCACTTTAGTTCCCTTATCTGCAAAAAGGTGGATTCAATACCAGTTCTCCCTCCTATTTAGACTGTGAGCCCCATGTGGGACCTGGTTATCTTGTACCTATCTCAGTGCTTAGACAGTGCTTGGCACATAGTAAGCACTTAACAAATACCACAATTGTTATTAAATGAGGTGTAAAGGGATGGAATCGGGGCTCAGCAGGAGGGGGAGGAAGACTGGAGTTCTCTTGAGATACTGCTGAGAAAGAAGAGAGAGTTGAAGAGGGGGCAATAGGAGAGAAGTACTGGAGAGGAGCAGGGGAGCAAAAGCAGCCTAATCAATAAAAGTGCCACATAAACAAAATGGAAAAAATTAGTTTAAAGAGTCAGTAATTATAACCTTTATGTACTACTTCTTTTGTTTAATCAGGAAGAGGGTAAATTCTCAGAATGATGTACTGGGATCTCACCACGTGATGCTCATTACTGTTAATGGGAGCCACACTGTTAAACCCCTGCCCATCTCACTAAATTTTACCCTTAAGAGTCAATTAGTGCTTATTCTACCTCCAGTTGTCTTGGCAAGCATATGCTTAGATTTTACCATCTTCCAAGTCTCTTTTTCAATAATTCAAGGTACACCCAATTTCTATAATTTATTATAGCATTATCCCGTAAGGACTATGGTATCCTTCACTTTTTAAAAAAAAAAAAAAAAGATGTTTCAGTGTGAGTGCTGTAAATGAGGGAAGACTTGAATTTTCTAGAATAAGAAGATAAATTTGATGGAGATGTTTTATATGAGGTCCGTGCTAGGATTTTATACATACGCAACAAGACTAATAAAAGAGGAGAAAAGATAACACTCCTAGAGAAAAAGGAAAGAATAAGATGGGAAGAATGAGAATATGAGAATTCTTAGGGGATTAGCTAGTAAGACTGTCAGGTTCCTTTCAAAGCAAAGAGAAACATCCATCAGAAAATAAAGCAGTTTAGAACTAAAAAAGTGAAAAGAGTGTGTATGGACATTAAGTAGGAGTTTACCATATTGAGGTAGTCTCCTGGGGCTTATGTTACTCCCTGGTTGTAAATTAAATACTTTTGAAAATTGTACTGACTCCTCAGGCCACCATTAATGTTGCCACTCTTCACCTCTCCAGGTTTTGGTGTGCTAATGAGCTCCAGCACCCTGAGATGTATTGTTTAAGCTGTATGGACTAGTATTCATGTCTGAGTTGCAGGTTGGATGCACTACTGGACATGAATGGGGTATGGTCCAGAGACTTGTAAAACCAGAATGAATATTGGAGACTCCACTGTAGTTCTTGAGTCAAGATTCAGAGAGAGCAATCCAGCAATTGTTTAGTGTTACATTTTAAAATTCAAAATAATTCTATGTTGGCCTAAAGAATTAACACTGCTCCCAAAGGTCCCTGACAACTAAGAAAGATCTGGGTAACTTAGAGAGTTCATCATAGGTAAATTTGTAGGTGTATGTGTTGGAGCTGATTTGAGCTCTTTCAGAAAAAAAGGCATGTACACTTAGTGTGTGTGTGTGTTTGAGTGTATAATGAACATTGGATGACTCATTTTTATTGGACAGGTCTCAAAACAGGGACATCTATCTAAACATCTAAACACCTACTTAGCTGGTTCAGTTCAGAAGATGATAATGGTAAAATAGTGGTGTGAGTTCTAATTATTAAGTTGTCAAAGGAAAACAGTGTTCAAAAATTAATAAAATCAGCTCATTTCTTGGAACAAGAGCACATAAACAGGAATGCAGAGCAGCTATTTCTTGTTAATAGTCTCAAAATCTCTACCTGAAGATACAGGAATAGAAGTTACTGCAGTCATCTTTGCAAGAACAGTAACAGAAGCTGCAAACCTCACTTATTAAAATTGCAGCGTGTTTTATGGACCTATCAGTCCATCATCTCTCATGAATGGCTTTGCATTTCTTGTAAAGGACATAATGATAAATATAACATTGGGATCCTTTTCTAGAACTTAAATATTAGAGTCTAAAACAATGGCTACTAATTTTCCTGGTAGAAATAATGACAGCAAACATCAGGCAGATTGAAAGATGATTTGATTTTTTTTTTTACCTGGAGACTATTGCTTCCAGTCAGTAGAAGGTAGAATGGGGAGAGAAAATGGAGATTGACAATAAAGACTAGCAACTACCTAGCCCATATACTAAAAATGTGGACTGCTGAACTTCCCAACTGCTTAGTATATTCTATGGGAACCCAATAAATACCATGTCTATTACAACTACAAAAAGATATATTATTCTGTTTACAAAGAAGGGTAACGTGACCCCGGTCCTAATTCTGGCTCCATCACTTGTCTGTGGTATGGGCTTTGGAGTCAGGGCTCATGAGTTCGAATCCCAGCTCTGCCACTTGTCGGCTGTGTGACTGTGGGCAAGTCACTTAACTTCTCTGTGCCTCAGATCCCTCATCTGTAAAATGGGGATTAAGACTGTGAGCCCCACGTGGGACAACCTGATCCCCCTATGTCTACCCCAGCGCTTAGAACAGTGCTCGGCACAGAGTAAGCGCTTAACAAATACCAACATTATTAAGTCACTTAACATCTTTGTGCCTCAGTTACTTCATCTGTAAAATGGGGATTAAGTCTGTGAGCCCTCCATGGGATATGGACTGTGTCCAAACTAATTAGATTGTTTCTACCCCCGCATTTAGTACAGTGCTTGGCACATTGTTGTTGTTGTCTTATGCTGTTGAGTCATATGTCCAACCCATAGCAATGCCATGGACACACCTCTCCCAGAACGTCCCACCTCCACCTGCAATCGTTCTGCTAGTGTATCAATAGAGTTTTCTTGGTAAAAATATAGAAGTGATTTACCATTGCCTCCTTCCATGCAGTAAACCTGAGTCTCTGCCCTTGACTCCCTCCCATGCCTCTGCTGCCCAGCACGGGTGAGTTTTGACTTGTAGCAGGTTGCCTTCCACTCACTAGCCACTGGCCAAGCTAGAAATGGAATGGGTATGCCTCTGCTTGACTCTCCCTCCCATAGTAGAGACTGATAAAGTACTAGAAACTCTCCAGGTGTGACTCTTAGAGGCAGCCTGGCACATGGCTCAGTGGAAAGAGCCCGGGCTTGGGAGTCAGAGGTCATGGGATTGAATCCCGGCTCTGCCACTTGTCAGCTGTGTGACTGTGGGCAAGTCACTTCACTTCTCTGTGCCTCAGTGACTTCATCTGTAAAATGGGGATTAACTATGAGCCTCACGTGGGACAACCTGATTACCCTTTATCTACCCCAGTGCTTAGAACAGTGGTCTGGACATAGTAAGTGCTTAACAAATACCAACATTATTATAGTAAGCACTTAAGTGCCACAAAATAAATAACTGCCTAATGGAAAGAGCATGGCCTGGGAATCAGAAGACTTGGATTCTAATCCCAGATCTGCCACTTGCCTGCTGTGTGACCTTGGGCAAGTAACAACTTCTCTGTACCTCATTTCTCCTGTTCTCCCTCCTACCTAGACTGTGAGCCCCATGCAGCTTTTTTTTTAGGGTATTTGTTAAGTTGTTAAGTGTTTACTATGTGCCAAGCAGTGTTCTAAGCCCTGGGGAGATAAAAGGTGATCAGGTTGTCCCAAGTGGGACTCACAGTCTTAATCCCCATTTTACAGATGAGGTAACTGAGGCCCAGAGAAGTGAAGTGACTTGCCCAAAGTCACATAGCTGACAAGTGGCAGAGCTGGGTTTAGAACCCATGACCTCTGACTCCCAAGCACGGGCTCTTTCCACTGAGCCATGCTGCTTCTCTACTTTCCACTGAGCCATGCTTAGATACTCTGTCCAACCTAATCAACTGGGTACCTACCCTAAATCTTAGAACAGTGCTTAACTCATACTAAGTGCTTAACAAATAATTTTTAAAAAATGAAGCCAAATTAAACAAAAATATAGGCAGCCATAGTTTTCCAAATTTTAAATTCACAGGCTGAAAATTAAACAATTTGAAATTGTTTTCTGGATTTTTCAAGACAATATTAAGTGCACTGAAGCAGTCACTCGAGAGCCATAATCATCATTATGAGAAGCAGTATGGCCTAGTGGAAAAAACACAGGCCTAGGAGTCAGAAGACATGAGTTCTAATCCAGACTCTGCCACTTTTCTGCTTTGACCTTGGGCAAGTCACTTCACTTCTGTGTCTCAGTTCCCTCATCTATAAAATGGGGATTAGAACTGTGAGGTCCATGTTGGACAGGGATTGTGCCCAACCTGATTATCTGGTATCTAACCTAGTGCTTAGTACAGTGCCTGGCACATATTAAGCACTTAGTACAATAAAAAAAAATCATAAGTACTCTGCCTCTGATATGTAGCCTCCAAAAAGAGAATTGACCTGACCAATAGCTGCAGCACTTTTCCTGAATTGTTAACCTCAGCTATTGATGAAGTTTTCTTCTCCCTGATGACAATCCACAGCCTTCCCACTTTGCTCTAAGAAGGCTCATTAAAGAAACTTTGTGAGAGTTTCCTTTAATCCTTGTTTTCTAATTATTTTCCTCCCATTTATACTTAAATATGATCTTTTTTCAACTGATTGTAGAGTTTTTTGGTGCTTTAAGTGTTCAAATCAGTCTTACAACAATTAATTGGAGACAGCATGGAATGGAGAAGCATGGGATAGAGAACCTGGAGGCCCATGCTGTAGTCTTGCCTCTTTCATTTGCCTCTGCTGTGGATCCTTGAACAAGTCACTTAACCTCTCCGTGCCTCTGTTTCCTCATCTATAAAAAATGAGGATAAAACATCTGTATCATGTTGGAGAAATTCATTTTGCCATCATTTAGCACATGCTGATTCTTTAACATTTTAAAATTCATTTTTCTATGTTACTTATCATATAACCCAACTGTTAGCACCATGATGGCATTCTTCCAGAATATCCATAACAGAATCATGATGCTAATGCACCAAAGGAGTCAGGGTTATATTAATTTATTTTCCTCACCCCCAGATTGACACCATCAATCCTCATTCACTGGGCAGGATGTGGTTTTGTAAATACAGCAATACAACCACAGTACAATGTTTGAATGTTTTGAAGTGTTGGAGTGCAATGTAATTATTAAGGAGTCCTTGATTTTCGGGCATAATAATCAATCTGTGGCATTTACTGAGTTTTGAATACTGTACTAGGTGCTTAGGAAACTAAAATAAACTTGGTAGACACGATTCCTGCCCTCTTGGAGCTTAGAGTCTGCAGTTTACAAGAGTTCAGATATTTCCAGTGTTGAAATGTAATGCTGGTTTCCTCTGAGTTGGTATTTTTATATCAGTGAGCCAGAGATGGACACCAAGTGAAACCATCTTTTAATTTTTGACACTGTAAAATTATCTTTCAGTAACAGCATATGAAAATCAGTCTTTGGAGAGGTAGACCGTGTACAGAAGCCATTTTCATGCTTAAGTATACATTTATGGAAAGAGGAGGTCTCTGGAAAAAAATCTGACAACTTTAAAATTTGCTAATGTCTTTAATCTAACAAAAAATATGGTTAAGGAAAAAGCCATTATAAAGCCAGAGAACCATCGCCAAAAAGTTATGTTTGTAAGTGAACCAAAATCAGTATATGCAAATGTATAATTTAGCAAAAATTGACATATTAAAATGCCTGATTTTTTGCCAGAATACCAGTAAATAGTTCAGTTTCTTATGGCAAAACACTAGAAAGCTAATGGTGCTTTTGCCCATGTAATTGGGAAGCTAGACCATTTAGAAGTGATAAAGCTAGCAGTGATTAGAGTTAATGGACCACCATTTAGTCCCACTGGATAGCTGGGCCCATAAAGCAGGGATACTGAACATTTATAAGGTAGAAAGCTGTTCAGAAAAGGAGACTGGAAAAGGCAGCCAATGAATGAGCTTACTACTTATTGGTGTATGTGTCTTGAAAAAGCTTAAAGAAGAGCCAAGAGATAAAATGGATTGGGAAGAATGCAGCTGTGAAATTTGTCTGCAACTTTTCCATGACCTCTTTTAACACTATGATAAAACTCTGGTTGAGGCAGATAGTAATTTGGCAGGCAACAAGATTATCCCTTGGATTTGGAGCAGATACCCTAGAAACCACATAATTAGTCCCACAACATTATTATAAATTATTATGATGGTATTTGTTAAGGGCTTTCTATATGTCAAGCACTGTTCTAAGCATGAGGGTAGATATAAGTTAATGAGGTTAAACACAGTCCTTATCCCACATAGAGCTCACAGTCTATTTAAGAATCTTGCTCTTGTCCCCCATACCAGAGGAGGATATTCCTCAGGCTGTCCTGTCATTATTAGGATTTTTTTCCATTATTTCATTCCATGAAAGGGGAGAAGGGGTGGCTGAGAAGAAGGATCACTACTCTGCAGAGCCATCTCCAGACCCCCGAGGGAAAAGTAAGAGCAAGGCAACTTGCCACTTCAGGGAAATCCATTCTACCTCCCATGGGCAATTTACCATGCAATCTGGGGCCACGACCAAAGTCCCTCTCTCTAAGAGTGATATTTAGATTTACTACTGCTCCTGCTCTGCATTTCTGTGGTTTATTCTCATTCAAAGCGAGACTGGATCTTTCCATTCTTAATTATACCCACAAGATTGGCTTCCCAAAATGGTTTGCTCTTCCTCATTCAATTCTTTGGAGGAATTTCTCTGTGCTTTGGGATTTCGATTTTTAATGGTAGCAGATGTGAATACAGAAATAGACACCAAGTCACTACTGTCGCTCTGCTAACCACAGCTGCAAACTGCAGTAATCCTCTGGAACAGACAGTTACAATGGCAATTCAGAGGACCTCTGGGATCTATATTAGCAGCATCAGGAAAAGCTCCACTATTAACCTTTTCCTCATTTTCTCTTTTCTTTTTTGGCTTCCCCCAATATTGTCTTAATTAAAATATCACGTAGGTTACTCTCTTCTCCTGACTAATTCTGATAGAAGTAGAATAACCGTATGGATAAGCAAGGGACATCTGGAAAATAGACCCCAGAGATTTAATATTAAAAAGAAAGCAGATTCAGATATTTGCCACCCCATTTTCATGGAGTTTCCCATCTCTTTTTAATGTTTAGGTCCAGAATCCAAAACAATACCCCACCCTGAGGGAATCAAAGACCATTCTGATGGTCATTTATTGTAGTTCTGCTGGAAGGGATAAGTTCATGGATTCTTGGAGTTTGTATACAATTTCAGTCATCCTTTCCTCCCTGGAAACTGCACGGAGTATGCAACAGGCAGCAGCAGTTGAACAACCTCATTCACTGTGAACTAGTGCTCAGAAACACATCCCTGGACTTATGGGTAAAGTAGGAGGTTTGTGAAATGCTTGGCGAATTCATTTGGCTCTAAAAACAAATCCTCTGATGGAGGATTTGGGCATAGAATCATCTGAAAAATTCCTCAACCCTCCCCTCCATCCTCCATATTTCTCCCCCTACTCCCAGTCCCCAACCCCAACACACACACACAATTTTGGGGTAAAAGAAGTCTAGCATCTCGGCAATAAAATTGCCCAGGAATTTTTGTTCCTAAATGGAATGATTTCCCATACCATCACTATCAGTGACCAAGTATTGAAGAAAATACACAATGTATCATCAAGGTCAAAGTGAAGTGGACAGTTAAGCAATTGTCTATCAATCATCTGGTGATTCTGAGCAATATACGGAGATTACAAGGGCCATTAAAGCACAGACATAATTCTCACATTTGCCTCACTCCTCCAGCCAAAATCTTCGCTTTTCAGTTAAGCAAATTACTGTTCAAACAGTAAGGCTGAGGCCATTTTTATTCCCTCTTTTAATCTGTCCCTGGTGACAGAGCTAGACAGACCCTTCAAAACCTTGGATCCAAACTAACCACTTATTTGAAAGGGCAGTGAATGAGAAGCTACATACCACACCTTTGCAATTTTTGCTTCTGCTACAAAGGAGGTATATGAGAATCCAGAATTCAACTGACTGAATTTTCCAAGTGGAACAACTGTCCTCTGGTCTTGTGTAACCATTATGAAGGACAGGACTCTGCCTCTGACCTAGTTCTCAAAAATTCCTTTTTTTTTTATTCTTCATTTTAAAAACCACTAATGTGTAAGTTTTTTTGGGTTTTTTGCTAGGACGCATTTATGGTTTATATACCACTCGATCAGTGGCATTTATTGAGCACTTTCTGTGTTAAATGCTTTTGAGAGTACAGTACAACAGTATTTGTTAAATATGGTCCCTGCCCACAAGGAGCTTACGGTCTAGAATGGGAGCAGACATTCAAATTATTTACGGGTAAATACTTCAGTGCTGGGGGGACTGAGGGTGGAGTGAATATCAAGTGCTTAAAGGGTACAGATCCAAGTGTATAGGTGATACAGAAGGGAGAGGGAGCAGGGGAAATGAGGGTTTAGTCAGGGAAGGCCTCTTGGGAAACTTGTAATTTTAATAAGGCTTTGAAGGTGGGGAGAGTGGTGGTCTGTCATACGTGAAGAGGGATGGAGTTCCAGGCCAGAGGCAGAACATATGTGAGGGGTTGGCTGCAGAAGAGATGAGATCAAGGTACAGTAAGTAGGTTGGCATTAGAGGAGTGAAGTGTGTGGAAATCAGTGGTTATACAGGAAATCAGTGAGGTAAAATAGGAGGGGATGAACTGATTGAGTGCTTCAAAGCCAGTGATAAGGATTTAAAATAAATATATTTTCCAAATACCAAAAACTGTTTGGACAATGATCCTGATTTCAACTGCTTTCTGTCTACCTTGAAGAGGGTCTACTCACAACTGGAAAGTGGTTGCCTTGGTAACCAAATACAAAGGATGTTTAATAAAAGATCCAAACTCTTTTGTTCAAGGTATTACCTGTTATAAAAGTGTAATGATTTTAAGGTTCAGTAATTGCATAAAATCATGAATAAAAAGAACAATTTTAACAGAGATATAGGCATGTTAGTTCATATGTGGTTTAGTGGAAAGTGAATGGGCTGGGGAGTCAGAGTGCTTGGAATATAGGCAGTGCTGAACAAACACCACATCATCATCATCATTAAAAATAAGAGCTGAACTACCTCTTCTAGTCTGGATCTGAGTTCAAATCATTTGAGGAAGTGTCTCTAAATATTAACTTCAATCCATCTTTTCTCTTGAACCTCTCATAGCTTTTACTAAAATGTTGGTATTTTGTTAAGCACTTACTATGTGCCGAGCACTGTTCTAGGCGCTGGGGTAGACACAGGGGAATCAAGTTGTCCCACGTGGGGCTCACAGTCTTAATCCTCATTTTACAGATGAGGTAACTGAGGCACCTAGAAGTTAAGTGGCTTGCCCAAAGTCACGCAGCTGACAAGTGGCCGAGCCGGGATTCGAACCCATGACCTGTGACTCCAAAGCCCGTGCTCTTTCCACTGAGCCACGCTGCTTCTCAACATAATCATAACTATCATAAACATAACTTTCAACATAGTAATAATAATGATGGTATTTGTTAAGCGCTTACTATATGCCAAGCACTGTTCTAAGCGTGGGGTAGATACAAGGTAATCAGATTGTCCCACGTGGGGCTCACAGACTTAATCCCCATTTTACAGATGAAGTAACTGAGGCACAGGGAAGTTAAGTGTCTTGCCCAAGGTCACACAGCTGACAAGTGGCAGATCCGGGAGTTGAACCCATGACCTAGAACCCATGACCCCTGACTCCCAAGCCCATGCTCTTTCCACTAAGCCGCACTGCTTCTAACATAACAACATAACATCACATAAAACATAACATAACATAACATAACATAACCACATAGATAACGAGTGTTCTACAAAATACATTTGATTGAACTAATTGCTAACTGTTCAGAATGCATCATTTTTTAGGCCTTTCAGATACTTCATGGCTAACTGGAGGCCATGCAGAAATATATCCTTCTATTTATCGACTAATAGTTCCACCTTTTTTGTAGTTATTTGTACTCCTGTCTAAAATTTGCTTCAGCTAGAAGAACTGAGCATGTAAGCTTGCCTTAAATTTATGAAGATGAGTTAAATGCACAATTCTAATTGAAATCACAGGGGAGACTCCATTATTTATTTACTCAAGCGTTGTGATCATGTGGCAAACATCTAAACCTTGAGATTCTGTATACATGCTTAATATTACGGGTCAGCATGCAGGACAGGCACTTGCCTGACCAGAATAAGCATTTTACATGTTGCAAGGTGAGGAGTTTCTGTTTGATGCAGAGGTGGATGAACAACCACTGGAGTTTCTTGAGGAGTGAGGAAACATGGATTGAACATTTTTTGTAGAAAAATGACCCAGGCAGCAGAGTGAAGTATGGACTGGAGTGGGGAGAGACAGGAGGCAGGGGGTTAACAAGGAGGCTGATACAGTAGTCCAGGTGGGATAGCATAAGTGCCTGGATTAATGTGGTACCAGTTAGGATGGAGAGGAAAAGGCAAATCTGATCAATGTTGTAAGGGTTGAACTGAGAGGATTTAGTGATAGACTATGTGGGTTGAATGGGAGAGATGAGTCAACATAACACCAAGTTCACGGGGTTGTGAGACAGAAAGGATGGTGGAACTGTCTACAGTGATGGGAAAGTCAAGGGGAGGATACAGAGTTCTGCTTCAGACATGTTAAGTTTGAGGTGTCAGTGGGTCATCCAAGTAGAGATGCCCTGAGGCAGTGAGGGGGGCCTAAGCAAGAGGAGTGATGGGAGTGATTAGAAAGAGATAAATTAGGTAGATTACCTTGACTAGAGGAATGCAAGCTGAAGTATAGTGGGAGAAGAGCAAGGATAAATAGAAGGGAGAAAGAGCTTAAGTTCCTTGAAGCTATGGGTCAGGTGCTCCTGCTCTATGGAGAGAAAATGTACAGTCACTGTAGGCTTTTGAGGGGCATGAAGAAATCCACATAATGATGTTTTAAAAAATGATCTGGACAGCAGAAATAAGTAAGGACTGGAGAAGGTAGACTCTAGGGATCAGGAACTCAGTGAAGAGGGTGATGCAGTAATCCATCTGGGATATAAGTGACTAGACCAGTGTGGTGTCTGAATGGAGAATAGGAAGGGTGGATCCTGGAAATATTGTGGAGGAAGGATTGACAAGATTTGTTGGCAGACTGAATAAAGGGGTAGAAAGAGCAGGAGGACTAAAGATAATGCTAAGGTTATGGGCTTCAGAGATGTGTGAGGATGGTGGTAGGATCAACAGTGATAGGAAAGTTAGAGAAGTGCATTTGCGGGTGGAGGAAAAGAAATGAATGAGTTCAATATTGGGATATATTGACCCTCATTCACTGGCAGGACATCCATAATCCATCAGTAGCATTTATTGAGCATTTAGTAAGTGCAGAGCACTGTATTAGGTCCTTGAGAGAATACAATTGAGTTGGTAGACATGTTCCTTGAACACAATGTGTTTATGGTCAATAATAATGATAATGATGACAATAGCGCTTGTTAAGCAATCACTAGTTACTAAGCACCATACTATGCTTTGGGAGAGAAAGAAGATAGGTTGGACACAGTCCCAGTCCCTATCCCACATGCAGCTCACAATCTAAGTAGGAGGGAGTAGGACTTAATTTTCATTTTATAGATGTGGAAAGTGAGGGATGTAAGATAACTGACTTGACCAAGGTCACACATCAGACAAGTGATAGAGCCAGAATTAGAACCCAGGTTCTCTCTCAGGCCTGTGCTCTTTCCACTAGGCCAAAGTGCCACTCCATGGCAGAGATCTTCTGGAGTCTGGAGGAAATAGAAAATTGCAGAGATGGAGAGAGGCCAAATCTAATGAGCTATATTTGGAAGTCATCCTCAAAGTTGGTAGTTGGAAGTCATAGGAGCAGATGAGCTTTATAATGGAGTGGGTGCATATGGTTTGGTGACATTAAGTAATGTCCAACTATAAGATTATATTTTTGAAAAAACAATTGAGATTTGCTTGATATCAGCACAGTCATGGTAGTTCATTTATGAATAGCGTTCAAATGGAAATTGGATCTCCCCTTTTACAAATCCTGAGGAACCCAGTGTTGAAACAGACACCAAATCTGACCTATGTGGCATGAGTCTTTGAGAATGTAAACTCCTTTAAGGCAAGGACTAAGTTTTAATATGCTCTACACAGCACTTATCAAAGTGTATCATAAGTACAGTTTAAATTCTGATAGCAGACCACACTGTTTAAGAACTAAACAGGCATACAAATATACAAAATAGTATGCAGAACAACTCTTGCATATATATACATATATATATGTATATATATATATACCTCACATTAAAAAAATGAAAATATAGCATCCTCATTGTACACTTGATATTGAACACCAGTAGCTGTTGTTACAAGAGACCAATATGGTTATGGAGTGTGTTTTTAAAATCTGTAGCTTTATTGCAGCTTGTACAATATGAAAATGTATGAATATTGCTTTGGTATTCCTTCCAAGCTTAAAATATGAATCTCTGAAACATTTAGAAGATACGTCCTAGAGAATTTCATTAAGAGTCCACTGTAAGCTCTAAATGACACTTCATGTATTTGAAAGTGAATAGAGAGTCGGGTGTTACAGAAGTGCAAAACCATTCCATAAATTATCTATGGAAGTGGTAAAGCATATGAATTCTCAGCTGTAGCTTATTTTTAGAATCTCAACTATACAGAGAGTCTCTTGTACAACCAAGAAGCAATTAGTGCATAACAGCTCCCTAAAATAAATCTATATACACAGTTATTGAAAAGATATTTGCAAACTAGAAATGTCATTTTAGGCTTAAAATTTTGCATTAAAATAGAAAACTTATTTTAACCTGCACTGCTCCATTTTGTCTCCTATACAATAGTATTTCTGATCATGCCACCCCATCATTCACTTTGCCACTCGTGCACATACCTGTATGTAACGTTCTAGACTGTGTGTTGGGTAGGGATTGTCTCTTTTTGTTGCCGAATTGTACTTTCCAAGTGCTTAGTACAGTGTTCTGCACACAGTAAGTGCTCAATAAATATGATTGAATGAATGAATGAACCTATATATTATTTAATTATGTGCTTACATGGGATCGTCATCGCTTTTATCTATTCTCTTATACTTTCTGCCAGCATATGCCAATTTATGTCCACTGTAATTATAAGCCCCTTTAGGGAGGGTACCATGTCATGTCCTGCTACTGTATGTTCCTACATTCCTAGTTCGGTGTTCTGTATACAGCAGGAAATCAATGCTATCAATTCATTTTATTTCTAAACCTTGAGTTAAATATATTTGTCTATTGTAACAGACAAAATACCCCTGATGGTGAACAGAATTCATCTTTGAGTGTGTGTGTGGCTGAAAAGGCCTATGCAGGATCCAAAGTCCCAGCCTCATTGAGCACATGAAAATGTTGTCCCTTGTCTAGTCATGTTTAATGTCTGCAGTCCTTGGCCTTGGTTTCTCTTGTACCTCATTGTCTCTTGTTTCCTTTCAGGTCTCTCCTCAGAGTTGAGCCCCAGTTTTCAGCTGCCCCCAACAATGCTGCATCCTTTGCCTTTCTTGCTTTCTGTTTCCCAATTTCAGGTCTCCATACAACACTTGCTTGAGTATTCTGCTATTGCTCATTCTCTTCGCTAAAACATTGCTAAAATCTGCCCTTTCCTCTCCATCCAAACTGCTACCACCTTAATCCAATCACTCATCCTAACCCGCCTAGATTACTGCATCAGTCTCCTTGCTGATCTCCAAGCCTACTGCCTCTCCCCACTCCAGTCCATACTTCACTCCGCTGCCTGGATCATCGTTCTACAAAAACGTTCAGGACAAGTCATACCCCGCCTTAGAAATCTCCAGTGGTTGCCTATCCACCTCTATATCAAACAAAAACTCCTCACCATTGGCTTTAAAGCACTCCATCACCTTGCCCCCTCTTACCTCAGTTCGCTTCTCTCCTATTACCCAGCCCACATACTTAGCTCTATAGTGCTAACCTTCTCACTGTGCCCTGTTCTTACCTGTCTCACCTCTGACTCCTGGACCACTTCCTGCCTCTGGCCTGGAACGCCCTCCTTTCCACAAATCTGACAATAACTCTCCTCCACTTTAAATCCTTATTGAAGGCACATCTCCTCCAAGAGGTCTTCCCAGAATAAGCCCCATTTTCCTCATTTCCAACTCCCTTTGCATTACCCTGACTTGCTTCCTTTGCTCTCTCCCCACCCCCCACTCCAAGGCACTTATGTATATATCTGTAATTTTATTTATTTGTATTGATGTCTGTCTTCCCTGGTCTAGACTGTGAGCTCCTTATGGGCAGGGAATGTCACTGTTTGTTACTGTATTGTACTTTCCTAAGCACTTAGTACAGTGCTCTGCACACAGTAAGTGCTTAATAAATACAATTGAATGAATGAATGCAGAAGGCCTCTTGGAGGAGATGTGATTTCAGTAAGGCTTTCAAGGAGGTGAGAGTGATCAGCTACGACTAAGAAGAGGGAGGACACTTCAGATCAGAGGCAGGATGTGGGTGAGAGTTTGGCGGTGAGATAGATGAGACCAAGGTACGGTGCATAGGTAGGTATTAGAGAAACATTGTGGGCCAGGAACTCTGTCATATTGTACTCTTCCAAGCCCTTAGTACAGTGTTCTGCACACAGTAAATGCTCAAATATGATAGATGGGTTGAAGGGTTGGGGCTGGGTTGTAGTAAAAAATCAGGAAAAAAAGGGTGGGGGTTGGGTACGAGGGGGAAGGTGTTGAGTGTTTGTTTAAAAGCCAATAGTAAGATTCTTCTGTTTGATGTGGAGGGGGATGGACAACCAGTGCAGGTACTTGAGGAGTGAGGAAAAATGGACTGAATGGTTTTGTAGCAAAACGATCCAGGCATCAGTGTGCAGTATGGATGGGAAGAGAGAGGAGGCAGGGAGGTCAGCAAGGAGGTTGAAGCAGTAATCAAGGTGAGATAAGATAAATGCTTGGATTAACATTGTAGCAGTTTGGATGGAGAGGGCAGGTGGATTTTAGTGACACTGAATATGTGGGCTGAATGAGAGAGATGATTCAAGGATAATGCCAAGGTTATGGGATTGTGAGGCAATGAGGGTGGTGGTGTCTACAGTGATGGGAAAGGGGGAAGTTATGTTTGGGTGTCAAGATAAGTAGTTCTGTTTTGGACATGTTATGTTTGAGTGTTAGCAGGACATCCAAGTAGAAATGTCCTGAAGGCAGGGAAAAATGCAGGACTGAAGAAAAGGAGAGAAATCAGGGTTGGAGATGTAGATTTGGGAATCATATGCAGAGAGATAGTAGTTGAAGTCATGGGAGTGGGTGTAGATGGGGAATAGAAGGGGATGCAGAACTCAGCCTTGAGGGACTCTCACAGTTAGTGGGTGCGAAATAGAGGAGTCTGAAAAAATCACTGAGAAGGAGCATCCAGAGAAATAGGCAAATGAGGAGAGGATGGTGTTAGTGAAGCCAAGGTTGGGTAATGTTTCCAGGAAAAGGCTGTGGTCACAGGGGTTGGAGTGAAGGAGCGGAAGTCAGATTGGAGGGGATCAAGTAGAGAAGTGGAGGAGCAGAAGTGGAGACAGTGGGTGTAGACAGCTCACTCAAGGAGTTTAGAGAGGAATGGTAGGATGAAGATGTGGTGATAACTGGAGGGAGCAGTGGAGTCAAGAGAGGGGAAACATGAACATGTTTGAAGGGAGTGGAGAAGAAGCCACTGGAGAGTGAACAGTTGAAGATAGTGGCTAGTGAGAAAAGAAGAGATTTTGAAAGGAGGAGTGAGATCTCTTGAGATAGTGCTGGGAGACATGAGAGAGTTGAATGGGCAGGAGGAGAGAGAGGCTGGAGAGGAGTAGGGGAGATTTTAGGGAGATCATGCCTGATGGTTTCAATTTTCTGAGTAAAGTACATGGTGAGATCATTAGGAACAAAAGATGGGAGAAGTGGGAGGACAGGAAGTTTAAGAAGGGAGTTAAACTCTAAGGAAGCAGTGTGGCCTAGTGGATAGAGCATGGGCCTGGGAGTCAGAAGGACATCAGTTCTAATCCAGGCTCTGACACTTATCTGCTGTGTGACCTTGGGAAAGTCACTTAACTTCTCTTTGCCTCAGTTTCCTGATCTGTAAAATGGGGATTAGGACTGTGAGTCCCCTGTGGGACATGGACTGTGTCCAACCTGATTAAGTTTTATCTACTCCAGCACTTAGAACAGTGCTTGGCACATAGTAAGAACTTAAGCATGGAAGTCAATAAGCATGCAGAAATATTGTTACCAAGCAGAGGAGAGGGCAGTGTTAAAGTAGGCTGCTTTATGACCGCAGATTGCAATTCTTCTCCCTACCAAACACTGAATGCTATTAAGCAGGGCAGAATGGATGAAAGAGTATGAATGGCCCGTGCAAATCATCACCACTAGTCCAGACACAACTTAAATGCATGACACTCAAAGATAATAGTAACAATAAAAATACTTATGGTATTTGTTAAGCATTTACTATGTAGCAGGCACTCTATTAAACATTGGGGTAGGTAGAAGCAAATCAGGTTGGACACAGTCCCTGTCTTGCATGGGTCTCACAGTCTTAATCCCCATTTTACACATAAGGTAACTGAGACACAGAGAAGTTAAGCGACTTGCCCAGGGCCACACAGCAGAATGTCAGAGCCAGGATTAGAACCTATGACCTTTGGGCTTGCAGGCCCACTGTCTATCCACTAGGCCATATTGCTTATCACACATGTTGATAAGAGATGCAGTCTTATCACTGACAACCCACCATTCAAATCAAAGGGCAGAGGAATGGGACTTGCAGCAGCTGGCTGTGGGTCGCCTCTGTCCAGAGCGTGAGAAGGCCGCTGTGCCTGCATCAAGTGAGGAGCCGTGGGATGGGTGAGTGTCCTCTCCTGCTGAGAACTCATGGGGTTGGAAGCCAGATGCCTCACCATGGAGATTCCAGCCCTTCCTGTTATCAGGCCTCCAGACTCTTGCTCGTTATTGGCAGGGAATGTCTACCATTTCTCCCTGTGGCTGCCAACATCACCAGCTCACCAGGCTTGCATCTCCTCCTGCCTCCAGGACGTCTCCACCTGGATGTCGGCCCGCCACCTAAAACTCAACATGAGCAAAACTGAGCTCCTCATCTTCCCTCCCAAACCCGGTCCTCTCCCAGACTTCTCTATCACCGTCGATGGCACGACCATCCTTCCCATCTCTCAGACCCGCGATCTCGGTGTCATCCTTGACTCATCCCTCTCGTTCACCCCACACATCCTGTCCGTTACCAGGACCTGCCGGTTTCACCTTTACAATATCGCCAAGATCCGCCCTTTCCTCTCCACCCAAACGGCTACCTTACTGCTACGGGCTCTCGTTATATCCCGGTTTGACTACTGTGTCAGCCTTCTCTCTGACCTCCCTTCCTCCTCTCTCGCCCCACTCCAGTCTATTCTTCACTCCGCTGCCCGGCTCATCTTCCTGCAGAAACGATCTGGGCATGTCAATCCCCTTCTTAAACAACTCCAGTGGTTGCCTATCAACCTCCGCTCCAAACAAAAACTCCTCACTCTAGGCTTCAAGGCTCTACATCACCTTGCCCCTTCCTACCTCTCCTCCCTTCTCTCTTTCTACCGCCCACCCCGCACGCTCCGCTCCTCCGCCGCCCACCTCCTCACCGTCCCTCGGTCTCGCCTATCCCGCCGTCGATCCCTGGGCCACGTCCTCCCCCGGTCCTGGAACGCCCTCCCTCCTCACCTCCGCCAAACTGATTCTCTTCCCCTCTTCAAAACCCTACTTAAAACTCACCTCCTCCAAGAGGCCTTCCCAGACTGAGCTCCTCTTCTCCCTCTACTCCCTCTACCACCCCCCCCTTCACCTCTCCGCAGCTAAACCCTCTTTTCCTCCCTTTCCCTCTGCTCCTCCCCCTCTCCCTTCCCATCCCCTCAGCACTGTACTCGTCCGCTCAACTGTATATATTTTTATTACCCTATTTATTTTGTTAATGAAATGTACATCGCCTTGATTCTCTTTAGTTGCCATTGTTTTTACGAGATGTTCTTCCCCTTGACTCTATTTATTGCCATTGTTCTTGTCTGTCCGTCTCCCCCGATTAGACTGTAAGCCCGTCAAACGGCAGGGACTGTCTCTATCTGTTGCCGACTTGTTCATTCCAAGTGCTTAGTACAGTGCTCTGCACACAGTAAACGCTCAATAAATACTATTGAATGAATGAATGAATGAATGAATGAATGAAAGGGCAGTGAGTATAGTTGTCCATTGTCCTTGAAAGTGACACAACTGTTGGTGAAATTTACTTATCAACACAAGTGGCTGAAGAGTCCACTGCCAGATCCAGGTAACAGACACAAGCATGCACAAAAATTGTGCTGCGGAGTACTGTTGTGCTTGTTGCTTGTAGCGCTTGGCACTGTTTGCTGTCACGTGATTCTGAAAACACAAAAGCTTCTCCTTCAAGAGATCTCCCTTTTTTTATTTAGTACTGCAGTATGCCATGCTGGTCTGTGGCAGTGTTCTACCAATTTTAAGCTCCTATAATTGTCTTCAGCTTTGTGTTTGTCTGCTCTTGTGTTTTCAATTGCCCCTTGCCAGCTCACCGTTCGGTACTCATTTCAATATCCAACTATCATTCATTCTCCTCCCATACCCCCAATGTAGGACACGAACAATTTCAGAACTTGGTTGTTTTTCATCACATCTGACCATCTGATGTTGAGTGTGATGCATAAGTGAGGCAGAGTGGGCCAGGTCTCACAATCACAGTTCAGTTTGGACACAGTTGTATCACTGATTAAACGATTATTTTAAATTGAATTGGTTAAATTATTCTAAAAGTCACTCTTCTTGTCCTTAAATTTTTAAATTTTCAAATAATCTTTCAAGGTTATCAACAAGTATAACACCTGCTTCTTTAACATATTTACAACACAATAGATATTGGACATCTATGTGATCTGAGCCTTTACTGTGTTATTTGACCACAAATGGATTGCATTTTGATTTATTTCCACTTGATCTGTTGTAATTTTGATTTCCTATTTACCCCATAATAAGTGATGCTGGGTAGGAGACCATAGCAGTCATTTGTAGAAACGTACCTGAAGGTACAATTTAATTTCATCTTAAAAATCAGACACAGACTGCTAGAATATAATGTACGGATTGACGTATGCCTTTAAATCATATTACCAACGTATCCTAGGTTACAAGAAACTAAAAATATGTGCAGCCCAGGGACACGCTCTGCATTGTTTACTGATATACCCCAGGATTTGTAAATTCTGCCCCAGGGTTTTCCTTCCTCCTACCCCTACTCTCCTCACTTTCTGTTTGCTTTCCGACTTGTCTGTTACCTTTCCCCTCCCATGCACCCTTTGTGCTGGCCAGTTTAATGCAGTGGTTTTAGTTTTTTCTTTCTACCTTTGGTCTGGCCTTGGCAGTGACTGCCTCTACCACCTTCACACCCACCCCCGCCCCTCCCCAGTGCCTCTCCTTCATTGGCTTTGGTCCTGCTTCCCTGCCTCAGCCGGGAATGCAGGAGTGAAGAAGTGGAGACAGGGATATGGACTGGGAAAGTTTATTCCAATGGATCTCTCTCTCTGTCCCCATGGGCTAGCCTGGGGAAGTCAATAATAATAATGATGGTATTTAAGTGCTTACTATGTGCCAGACACAGTACTAAGTGCTGGGGTAGATAAAAGCAAATCAAGTTGGAAACAGTCCCTGTCCTATGTGGGGCTCATGGTTTCAATCCCCATTTTACAGATGAGGTAACTGAGGCCCAGAGAAGTTAAGTGATTTGCCCAAGGTCACACAGCAGAAAAGTGGCAGAGGTGGGATTAGAACCCATGACCTCCTGACTCCCAGGCCAGTGTTCTATCCACTATGCCATGCTAGACCAATGAGGAGAGGTTCCAGTGGGGGAGCGGGGTATAGGGCAGTGACTGCTGCTGCCCACATCTTCCTTCCCTCCCTCTTCATAGCTTCATATCTCCCAACCTTCAACACCCTCCCAAAATCACAACTCCTCTAAGAGGCCTTCCCCAAATAGGCCCTCATTTCCCCTATTAGCCCTCTGTTCTGCATCGCCAATGCAATTGGATCTGTACCCCTTAAACACTTGAATTTCACTCCACTCTCATAACCTATGTCCATATTCTCATACTCTTCTGCTTCCCCTATTTTAGATTGTGAGCTCCATATGGGACAGGGTCTGTGTCCAACCTGATTCACTTATATCTGCCCCAGTAATTAGAACAGTGCTTAAGAAATACAATAACACTAACAATTCTAATCTGTGTTTTAATGTGACTCCTCCCACTGGACTGTAAGATTCTGGTGGGCAGGGATCATGTCTACCAACTTTACTGTAGTATCCTCTACCAAGTAACTAAAAATGCCTTGCACACAGAAAGCACTCAAATACCATTGATTGGGTGCACAGGGAAGAGCAAGTTTGAGGGGTGAGAAGGGAGGCAAAGAGAGCTGGTGGGAGTTGGAGAGGGCAACTTAGTCTGGAGGAAGCCAGAGCACGACCCCCTGCAAAAACCCAATCATATTATAATGAATCCACCGTGTGGTTGCTATTTTCATAAGAAGTGTTTGGTTGGCTTATGAAGTTGTCTGGGCATGCCATCGATTTCACCGATCCTGAGGCAAAGGGTTGGAACTAAGTACTGTCCAACATGGCAGCATCTGCCCTTCTCCAGTCATATGATGCAATCTGATGCCAGCCTGATGCCCACCCTCTGTACGTGGCCCCGCTGACCACAGCACTCCACACCCTTAGGAGTTGCCCCTGCCTCAGAGTGCTGCTGGCGCAAGGGGATTGGTGTTTTTTGGTTTTGTAAAGAAAAAGAAAACAAGCATGAGGCTTCCTGTTTCATCTCCTCTGCCTGCCTCATGGGGAGACAGACCTCGGACAGCATGAATCCACCCAACCTCTTGGCACCCCACCAGGAAAACCCAACCTGGCTGCCTCCCCTCCCCTGGACTCGAGCATGATAGTGGTGGTAGTGGTGGTGGTGGTATTGGTGGCAGCGCTCCTCCACAGATGCAGGGATCAGCCTGGAAAAATTAGCCAGGAAAGTAGAGGGAAACACATTTTCCTGCTTCACCCACTGTGGAGCCTGGGAAGATGAACTGGGAGAGTGGAGAAAAAACACATTTTCCTACTTCCTCCTCTCCAGAGGCTACAAAAATGAACCGGGACCACAGAGCAAAATGCATTTTCCTGCCCACTCTGGAGCCTGGGAAAATGAGCTGGAACAGGCGAGGCAAATGTGTTTTGTTGCTTCACCTAATCTGGAGACTGGGAAAATGTGCCGGCACAGTGGAGGAAACCACTCATGTGCCCACGGTCTGCCTGGGTTCCTTCCTCTGGAGCTTCACAGCAAGTGAGACATCCCTATTTTCTAGCGACGCTCCCTGCTGGGAAGGTCTGGTGACTCCTTAATTTAAAATATGCAGAGAGCCAGCCAAGAAGCTTTATGGGATCATCTTGAAGGATTTTACCTGTTTAACATTTTGTACAGCAAAATCGACTAAACCATCTTGGAAGCCTTATAACTCATCCTTTAACGTGTTGTTATGCAATGAGTAGTTTCAACACAGATTAAACACTAGTGATTTTCAACACTATAATAGTAACAGTAATGCTATTTATTACACACTTTCTATGTGCCAATCACCATGCTAAACACAGGGATAGATAAAAGATCATCAGGTCAGATGCCATCTCTGCCCTATATGGGGCTCACTCTCTAAGAGGGATGGACATAAGGTATTTTATCATTTTACAGATGAGGAACCTGAGGCACAGAGACTTATCAAGGTCACACACGAGGCAAATGGCAGAGCCAGAACTAGAAAGCAGATCTCCTGATTCAGAGACCTGTGCTTCTTGCACTAGGCCAGGCCGCTATAAAGGAATTTCTTATTTTTCCACAGGTTCTGGAATAGATCCTAATATACGTAAGTCTGTTGGGAAATATACTGTACACAGCAGCCATTCATGAATCAACTAAACATTCAAGAACCCAATGCAGGTTGTGTTTTAGGAAATACAAGGATATCCTGTTCCTAAATTACTCCTTAGTTGTAAGTAAGGGACCTTTGTAGACTGCACTACCATTTTCATGCCACAAGGACAGCATTTAGTAGTAGATTTAGTAGTGGTAATAGTGGCTCAGAGGAAAGATCCTGGGCTTCAGAGTCAGAGGTCATGAGTTCGACTCCTGGCTCTGCCACTTGTCAGCTGTGTGACTGTGGGCAAGTCACTTAACTTCTCCGTGCCTCAGTTACCTCATCTGTAAAATGGGGATTAACTGTGAGCCTCACGTGGGACAACCTGATTACCCTGTATCTACCCCAGTGCTTAGAACAGTGCTCTGCACATAGTAAGCACTTGACAAATACCAAATACCAACATTATTATCTCTCAATCAGTGGTATTTATTGAGCACTTACTGGGTGCAGAACACCAAACTATGTACTTGGCACAATACAACAGAGTTGGTAGACATGTTCCCTGCCCATAAAGAGCTCAGTCTAGTGGTGGAAACAGAAATTTAAATAAGATACAAATATGTACGTAAGTGCTGATGGGAGAGGGTGGGGTGAATATCAAGTGCTCAAAGGATATTTATTAAGCAATTACTTTGTACAGAACACTGTACTAAGCACTGGGGAAGACTATAGGGGGAGAATTAGACACACACACTGTCTGTCAAGGGGTTCACAATGAAACAGCACCTTATTGGATGCAAAGGAAATAAGAGGTCATCATTGGCCAAAATATGTTATTCCACTCTCTTTTCTCTTGGCTAAATCCTACACTTTATGTGTATATATTATCTTTCTATTGTAGAGCTAGATTAAAATGTCATCTCATTCCATTCTGTGTTGGCATATGACATAGCTATAATGATTTTTAAAAATATCTGTTTATAGTTATTCAGTTCAAATCTACTTCAAACCTGAGGCATGTAATGATGACATTTCTTCCACATTAAGATAAAGTACATTTATTGAGTCACTTCAGTACGACAATTTTTGCAGTTCATTGTTTATAATACTAATAGTTATGCAATAAGAAGTCTACTATTGAACTGTCAAGAATGATTTGTTACTAGATGTTAGCATCATTTGCCAGCTGACAAATTTTAATAATTTTTATTTGCCAAAAATGTGACATTTACCTTTCATGATAAATCAGGACATATAGGAGAACTTATATGCTGTTACAGTAGTTGAGGAAAACAAATACAGGAGCTGATATCTCTATTTTGATTTTAGTATTGTTTTAATGCACAGTGTCAGTAAAGGTGTGTGTGAAAATGTACATGGTTATACTAGATTAAAAAATAAAAGGAGATAAAAGTAGTCAGGAACTATTCCTAAATAGCAAAAATGGGCAATATTAGCAAGAAATACTTGAAGAATCATATCTTTTACTTCCTGATAAAAAATAATCAGGGTGAAAAACCATTTCCCAGGTACAGAATACTTCTCTAAATTTGAATACCACAAATTTGCCATTATTTGTGTTTCCTTTTCAAGTATTTCAACTAGACAATTACATAGTCATAGCATCCCTTTAGCCTTATTTATCCCGTTAGCACTTATTAACTTTATTTACACCCTCCTTCACACTCCTGTACTTGTCTGTTCAGGTTATTTTGACAGCCTGTAAATAGTTTCATATCTGTCATCCCATTAGAGTGTAAGATCCTTGTGGATGGGGAATGTGTCCCTTGGTTATTCTATACTTCCCAAGTGCCTAGTATAGTACACTGTACTAGGTGGCCACTCAAATGCTGCTACTAATACAGTGTGATTCTTTCCATAAATGCAAATCTGCATCTTGGGATGTATACCAGTTTTAAGGACAATTAAAAATCTTTAAAACAAATTTACATTTAAAAAAATTTTCAATTGTGTATATTATCCAGACTCCGTGAATAGAGCATACAATTAGCTAAGACAAGTAGCTATGGACAAAAAGGTGGAAAGAAAGTCACTGAATTTCATTTTGGGCAATTGTTTCAACCATCCTTCCAAAACATTTTTTCCTGGGCAGCAATAGCACATGTACAGTACAGTGCTTTGCACAAAGTGTTTAAACAATACTATTGCTACCACTGGAAACAATTTTGAGTTTCCACTTCGTTTCATTTCTCATGCCCAATCTTTTGTAGTAGAGCTGAGAATCAGTGAACTATCAGTGAACCATTAACTTCTCTAGGTACTGTACAACTTGATTTTCTTTTTTTAATCCAGGGCCCTAGAAAACCAGGATCCTTTAGAATCCTGTACAGGCTATTATCCAATTGGTTTGGAAATCCTTCCACTTTCTCTTAGCTCTTATTTTTCTTTTATTTATAAATTAATCCTGTGGAGCTGGGATTCAGGGTTTCATAATGTCCAGTGCTCCTGTAAAACTACTTTATGGCTTCATACTGGTTGATATGGGCAACTCATGACAAGCCATTAAGAAAGCCATAGGACATGTTGGAATGCAACTATAGGGTGATTTTCCAGTCAAGGCTGCATTGACTTTATGGCCCTTTGTAATGCTCAGATAGGAGAGATGAGAGGATGATCCACTGCACTTATAAAAATTGTTAGGTGTGAAGGAAAACTGGGAAGTCCATAGTATTTCAACCACATGCCCTGGGACAAGGAATGGAAACTTCTTGTTCCATTTCACCGATAGTATCTGAGTTGCAAACTTTGGTAAATATACTTTTAGAAAAATGACTTGTCAGGTTTCTTCATTTCCCAGAGGAATTTTTACTAAGAATAGGACATTGTTTTATGTAGGATGTTACTTTTGCTCTACAAAGATGGCAGGCTAATAAGAGTAGTTGTTGATTTTACAACCCGAAGGTAAAAAGCATGGAGTGGTGAATTCCCATTATTCACTCTTCTACAGCCTGGAGTGGACAGATCAGCTGCCCTTTCACAGTCATGGCTCTTCCTTGAAACATATTCATTTTACTGAAACTTCAAATGAGCTATATTGAATGCCCTAATGTGAAAGAATCCATTGGGTTTTTATCAAGGGGTTACATTCAGCACTTATGTACATATCTTTAAATTATATTGTAACTTATTTATTCATATTAACATCTGTCTCTCCCCCTAGAGTGTAAGCTTTTGATGGGCAGGGAACGTGATTGCTAATTTTGTTGTTTTGTACACTCCCAAGCACTTAGTACAGTGTTCTGCACTTAGTAAGTGCTCAGTACAATTAATTGGGTAAAATAGTACAACCACATGTGTACAGTAGAGTAATACAAGCTCACTGTATGTATGTGTAATTCATTTGCCCATTGGCTCCACTGATTTTGGAGTTACTTCTCCATCATTTTTCAGTTAAACATTGATTATTCTGCCCTTGAAATGGTCATTTCTTGTTTTTCCCTTCTCTGACCCAATTTATTCTAGATTGCAGACTGAGGAATCCTGCATCATGAGGGAATATTAGAGAAGGAGGAAGACACAACCAGGGAACCATAGTCTAAAGAATACTACATAATTGAGTAAATATAGGGTCTTTCCAAAGTGGTGGTTCAGATGAAAAATATGATCATAATGACTACCTTTGAAGTGTCGGCATGTAGTCTCCCAAATAGTGAATCTTGCCTTCAAACAAAAGAATATTAACATATATAAGATGGTTAATGAAATTATATAGAAAACAGTCCATCTAGACTCTAAGCACGTTGTGGGCAGGGAATGTGTCTGTCATATTGCTATATTGTACCAAATGCTTAGTACAGTGTTCTGTACACAGTAAGCACTTGAATACAATTGACTGACTTGATGGACATAAACTCACCTATCAACTTGCAAAGAGTAGGGCATGATATAACTATATGAAAGAAAGTAATCTGAAGGAACAGGAGGGCCCAGCACGAAAAGTGAGAAGGTGGGTTTAGCATTGCGGGAAAGTGGCAGGAGGCTGGCTAGCCAGAAGAAGAAGTTGCTTACAGAGGCATATGGAAGTAGGGTGGATACTCATATTTCAGTTGGTCAAAACCTCTGTCTAGTCCTGTTGAGGGGAGCAAAGGTGTAAACATGATTCTTGAGGGCTGTTGATAACCCTCCTATATGGGCAGACAGGCAGAAAAGCTTCTGGGAAGCAAGTATGGCCTGGGATCTTTAGGAGCCAGGCAGGAAGTTAGAATGAGGTGTGACAGTCCACCAGTCAATGAGACTTGTAGGAGAAATCAAAGTCTGAGATTCCAGAGTTCATCTTCTACCTCCCACTCTCTACTCCAATTCCACCTCCACCCTAGCCCTGTTTTACATTATTGGAATTCAAAACACATAGGGAAGTCTAGGGGGAACTAAGAGGAGGGAGGCCCAGGGAGTCTTTTGAAGACAGTGGTCCTGGAAGAGGGGAAAGTATGGGCAATAATAATAATAATTGTGGTATTTGTTAAAAGCTTACCTTGTGCCAGGCACTGTATTAGGCACCAAGATGGATACAAGCAAATCTGGTTGGACACAGTTCCTGTCCCACATGGGGCTCACAGTCTTAATCCCCATTTTACAGATGAGGTAACTGAGGCCCAGAGAAGTGAAATGACTTGCCCAAGGTCACACAGCAAACAAGTGGTGGAGTTAGGATTAGAATCCACAACCTTCTGACTCACAGGCCAGTGCTCTATCCACTACGCCATGCAGGCAACAGCCAGAGATCCAAGTCGACAAGAGTTGGATCAATAAACCTTAATTCCACACCTACTCCTAGATTCACTGGCTATAAAATTTCATTTTTACTGACATTTATAAAGTCCTCTGAAAAAAATCAAGTCATGCACTAGTACTGGAGCATCTAGAACATTTATTCTTCATAAAAAATGATACACCACAAAAAAATTTAGCAATTAAAAATGTCAGCATATTTATTGTAAGCCTTAAAATGGCAAAAGCTTAATTAATGAACCTAGAGGGATTTTTGTTTTCAGATAAATTTAGAGATAAAAGGATCATTTTTGTCAACATTATCTATCATGAGATTCCTATTTCTATAAGTATTTGTTGTATTTAGAAAATGATGGTAAATACAGTTTTGAAGGTGAATAGCTTAAATGTGTTCTAAAATCTTGAGAAATTGTAGCTAATTAAATGTTTCTAATTAAAATTGTATAGATAGGAGGAAAATTAATGCCTTCATTTGTACTATTTGCTGATTTCATTGTCAAGTGTACTGGATATAATTGCACTGCCAAGAAGGAATCATCAAAATTTTCTTTCCTCTGTTGATTTTTGATTATATCAATTAATTTCATAGGCTTCTTTTTCTCCCCATTTTTAAAAGCAAACAGAATTAGCAGAGTATAAGACCTTGACCTAGTGATTTTGTTCAGACCTATCAGCTAAAGACCACATATATTGAACAAAATAAAGGTTATGCTTCAATTAAATATTCTAAATTTATTTAGGGAGATATTGAAAAGCCATAATGCCTCTACCCACACAATTCACCAAAAGCTATGACAAAAATTAATTATAACAGAAGCAGAAGGAGTGCTCAGATGGTATTCTATCAACATGTGACTTAGCTGAATTATGGCTGCCCTTATATTATGCACAGTTTATTTCCACAATAAAAGATACTTTTAAAAAACATATTTCATAATAGCTATAGTATTGGAAGACATTAAGAGAATCAGTGAAATTAAGGTCACCAGGCATTTTCTACTCCCAAAATGCTGACATTTACACTCTTATCAACAGGAACTTTTAGATCTCCTGT